>NC_056525.1:33825028-33827694 GCF_019175285.1 Sceloporus undulatus | reverse complement strand
TCTATCTATCTATCTATCTATCTATCTATCTATCTATCTATCTATCTATCTATCTATCTATCTATCTATCTATCTTTAATAGATTTTTTTCCAGATACATACTTAAAGTAAGGGGAAGGGATTTTTCCAGTGGACTGTAATTTTTGAAATACAGAAATAAATGTAAAATAAAGATGAGATACACTGTATTCAATCTGGCCATAATATGCTTTGGACAGAATTTCTGAAACACTTGCAATGGGATCTGGAAAAGAATCACAGAAAGCATGTTTATTTGATTCTACTGTAAGAGTTTGCTTCTTTAAGATTAAAATAAATTGAAATTATAAATGTATCAAACAGACATATTATAGTAAGACCCCTCCCCCCCCAACCGGCCCCTCTATGGCACTCACACTTTTTTAAAAAATCAAGTTCTTTCTGATAAATTTGTGCAGCCTTTGGAAGATTTGGAAAGAGAACAAAACAAAAATTTCGCTACTCTACAGTGCCCATATTCAATAGGTAAGACTACTTCCAGAACAGAAGGGATCATATTGTAGCTTCCTGCCAGGTACCTGTTAAAGGGACGAAATGGTGGCAACCCTAATTCAGTACAAGAAGCATAGGGATTTGAACCACACTTTTAAGAGCTAAGAATTCAATGCCACCTGCTTGGATGGGTGTATGAAGGGCATAACAGATGGGCAGGAAAAAGTGGCTAAAACCTGCATTTTCCAGAAGTGGGTCGAAACCACACTGTCCATACCGGCCACTTCCAAGGTGACTTGAAGTGCACAGCCTGACCACATGGGATCACATAAAGCCATACTGCTGGGTAATTTTTTGTCGCCTCCCCACCATGCATGTGCACCATCACACAAACACACCACCAGCAACTGCTTGCTGCATAGATGCCATGTCATTGGATGGCTACCCCTTTGATTGGCCACACAGTTGCACTTGTGGTTCTCCACTGGTACTGGACATCAAAGCATTGGTGTACCAGTAAAACAGTGACAAAGCACAATATTGCCCCCCTCATATGCCTCATTCACCCCATGGCCCCTCTTGGACTGTCTGGTTTGGGTATGTGGTACTTATAACAATTGGAGGTGTCACAGTTTCCCTTTATTGTACTGCTGCCCTGACCACTTGAGTACTCTGGCTCCATCCTTTTTTAATGTGCACCTTCACTGATGCATTCATATGGAGCTTTAAGGTTAGGATTAAGATGGATTACTGCTTTAGAACCTCTCTCATGTTGGGGCATTTATATGCAGGGTCAAAGGTGAGCATTTACCAAGCTAAGTCAGAATATCCTGGGTTCTTTTTGCACTGGTTTTTAGTCCTGGAGCATGTCTTCAATCAATTTCTACCCACTTTTAAGGTGTGTGTCATCTAAACCCTCTGCCTTCAAAGTAGTTTGAAACTGCTTTATTTGGCCCATCTGTTTCATTCCTCTGTTAGTTTTGCCGAGCCATACACTGGATTTGTTTTAAATTTACAGTGGTACCTCGGGATACGAAATACCCAGGTTACGAAATTTTCGGGATACGAAAAAATCCCATAGGGAATCATTGTTCCGGGTTACGAATGTTTTTTCGGGTTACGAAAAAACTTTTGGTGCTTTTTTCGGCTTTTTCGCACGGAATCGCGGCTTTTCCCCATTAGCGCCTATGGCAATTCGGCTTACGAAGGCTTTTCGGGTTACGAAAGCGGCCGCGGAACGAATTACTTTCGTAACCCGAGGCACCACTGTAATTAAAGAACATGGGAAGGACTTCTCTGTTGTGGAACCCTGGTTGTGAAATTCACCCTCCACTTAGAGTCCCAACAAAAGTCAAATGCTGGTATTGTTCTTGTGCTACATAAAAACAAGTTTTTTAAATAAATCCTTTGTAGTCTAATTGATTTTACATAAATCTGCACAACTATCATGGTTTTAAATTGTTTTATCAGCAGTTTAATGACTTTTACTAATCCAAAACAGGAAAACAATTTAACTAAATATTTAATTTAATATATTGAAACAAAACAGTTAAATTAAATTAAATATTTAGTTAAATAAGTTTTCCCTGTTTTGGATTGGTTAATGGCATTAAACTGATCTCATTGTAGAACACTGTACAACAAACAGGCCCCTCTCTCCTTCCAACTGTCATCTTCTGGCCTTAGAGGGAGTGAAAGGACAAGCCCTATGCCATCGGGGCTGAAGAGGAAGAGCCCTCCCCTCCCGCCTTCCAACTGTCATCTTCTGGCCTTAGAGGGAGAGAAAGGACAGGCCCAATGCCATCGGGCCTGAAGAGCCCTCCCCTCCCTCCTTCCAACTGTCATCTTCTGGCCTTAGAGGGAGTGAAAGGACAGGCCTAACGCCATCGGGCCTGAAGAGGAAGAGCCCTCCCCTCCCTCCTGTCATCTTCTGGCTAGGGAGGGAGTGAAAGGACAGGCCCAATTCCATCGGGCCCGGCCTTGATTAAGAAAAAGAGCCCTCCCTCCAGTCTATCTGCCTTGGTCCAAGCCTCAGAGGGAGAGTAGAATGCTGGACCTGATCCCCCCCCACCATTTCCTTCACCTTTTGTGTCATGTCTTTTAGATTGTAAGCCTGAGGGCAGGGAACCATCTATTATCCCCTCTGTTGCAAGCCACCCGGATTCCCAGAGATTGGGCGGCATATAAATAAATCC
>NC_056525.1:33806277-33825018 GCF_019175285.1 Sceloporus undulatus | reverse complement strand
TATTATTATTATTATTATTATTATTATTATTATTATTATTATTATTATTATCTGATGATATAGATTGGGATGTAAACATTTCACTGAATAAATAAATACATAATGTTTGAAGAAATGTGTGAATTTTTTGGGGGGCGGGGGGATTCACTCACAGAAAATGCTGTCTTCTGCATAAAAATACCATCAACAGATTTTGTACAGAACAAGTTTTCAACAACAACCTTTTCTGAACAGGAAAAAGCCTCCCCTTCCCACAGAAATATTATTTCTCTGTACAGAAAATTGTTTCCTAAAAAAAAAATAATTCTGTTTTCTGCACAAAAATGTCACATGTGATTTTTGCTCAGAGTAAGTCTCAAACTGTGAATAGTATTTGAAAACTGCACATGTTTTGAAGATTTTCTCAAAGTGGAAAAGAAATTGATAAAATTTTCATTTCTTTGAAATTAGTATGAGTGAAGAATCACATCCTGGCTGGCTAGGAATACAATGTGCCCACATTTTACGTTTGCACGGCATACGCGGCTTTTAGCATACGCTGAAAGCCGTACCAGAAAAGCCCCTCACATGCCCTGCAAGAAGTAATGGGGCGTGCACCCATGGCACACATGCACCATCATGCACCCACACACCCCATTACTTCTAATGGGGCTCCAGCACGCCCAGATTTCCCCTTATGCTGAGAGAACCAAAACAGATCCCCACATAAGGGCAGTGCCCACTGTACTAGAAGGTGAATTCCAGTTTAATTTAAATTGGGACATAATACATTTCAACACAGTGAGGAAGAGTGATTTAGGAATATGCCCACACTGCACAGTTATAGCACCTTCATTCCACTTTGATGACATGACTCCATCCTTCGGAATCCTCACTTTATAGTATGGTGAGGCATGTAGAATTTTGTGATTCTGTGATTTCTCAGAATATCAAAAAATTAGAGCGACCTGGCAGAGACTTCTAAGTACCCCAGAAAGTTACATAGGTAGTGTCAGCTATAAGTGTGTAATGTAGATAAACCCCAGGTGACTTGTATGCCTCTTCAGTCTGTTGTCTAGAGGCTAGCTGTTGATGGACAACTTTCAAGTATTTGGGTTCTCCTTCTTATGGTTCTTTGTTCAAGATGGACTTGGGATGCACCTGCACTGCTGAAATAATCCAGTTTGACACTGTTTTAACGACTATGGCTGAATGCTATGGAATTCTGGGAACTATAGTTTTGTGAGACATTTAGTTTTCTCTTTTTGAGAGCTCTGATGCCACAGCAAACCACAATTCCTAGAATTCCATAGCACTGAGCCATGGCATTTAAAGTGGTATAAAACTGGACTATTTTTGCAGTTTGGATGAAACCCTTGATTAGGCAATCGTTAAAATAGAAATCTATGTTTTGCAAAGTCAGATTCATCTTATCCTCTCCCTGTGATGGCTTGTATTTTAACAGCTGCCCTGAAATTATTCTAAAAAATGTGATGATACAAAGAGTCTCATTTCATTGTCCCATGAAACACTCTGTTCTTGAATGCATTGCTTGAATGCAAGACCCCTCAAAAGCAATGGGGCATAGTTGAAATAATGGTTTTAGGATCTGCCTACATCCAGCAACATAAGGTACAAAGAAAGAAGTTGCAATTTTATGAAAGGAGAGGGAGAGGAAGTTTTTTGCTCTGGAGTGCTGTTATTGAGCAGCACTCCACAG
This sequence comes from Sceloporus undulatus, assembly GCF_019175285.1. Taxonomy (NCBI): domain Eukaryota; kingdom Metazoa; phylum Chordata; class Lepidosauria; order Squamata; family Phrynosomatidae; genus Sceloporus; species Sceloporus undulatus. The sequence goes on along the minus strand of NC_056525.1, from coordinate 33,823,319 downwards.
TGGACAGCTGGTTCCATATGCTCAATTTGTCCCTGGCAACCAATTTCTCTCTCTCGGTCTTTTACTCTCTCATATGGGCAACAGCAAAGCAGTACAAAAAAATTCCCTTCTCGAGGATTGAAAGAATTAATGTAAATCTCTTTCCAGAAAGAGATCTTACGAAAATACAGTCTTGTTCCATATGAGGCATTTATAATACTGAAAAGTCCAGGAGGATGCGGGACAAAGCTATATCAATCATCAGTACATCTTGGCAGTACTTAACTTTGTCTAAAATATTTGCCAGGCAGCTCAGTCTTAACAGGGGAAGGAGGGAATTCTGCATTCATGCAACTTTACTTGCATCTTGGGAATTTTTCAAGTACTGTTGTGTAGTGAAAAGTTAATCTTACTTGACGGGAGATGCATCTGGATAGCACTTTCTGCATTTTATATTGGATGCCTACTATAGATCAGTGATCCTCCACAAACAATGTAGAGCAGAGGTAGGAATCATGTGGTATTGTCGGACTGCAACTTCCAGCATTCTTTATTATTGGCTAGGGTGGTTAGGATGCTGGGACTTGTAATCCAACAACTTAAAAAAGGCTGCATGATTGCCTTTCATGGAGGAAGCTAGGGAAGGAATACATCTCTCTTCTCTTTACTCACCACTTTTTAATTGTCCCAGTTTTTTTTTAAAAAAATACAAAACAAAAACTAACCTCAAGCTTGTGGGATTAAAAAGGCCTGGGTTTATTTCATTATTATTAAGCTTTATTTATAAAGCACTGCACTGTACATACAATCAATTACAAATGAATAAAGTAAAATACAGTCTGCCAGTGCCATATGTGGGGGAATCCATGTCCTGTGTGAGACTAGGCAGAAAAGATTGAATTAGGCACCTCTTGAGAACTGTCTGTATTGTTACATCTGGAAAAACTTTTGTAGTCCAAACGAATAAATTGTAGTCCAAATGAAAGCATTTTACCTTGGCTGGAAGTCCATTAGCTCTCTCTTGTTAATGTTTCCCTTGTTGTAGCAAAATTCAGTGTCTTCAAATCCAAGAAACATATTCAGGGGCTGGCCATGTAGTTGTCTCTCATTAATGCTATTAGTTGTCAATGTTGTTTGCAAAGCTTATGGATGAAATTATTTTTTCTGAGGTGCAGATTGTCCTCCTCCTGCTACTGTTTATGGTGTTACTGCTTTTATTATCTTCAAACACTAGTTTCCTACATTGTACCAAAGTGCCTGATATGTGAGATGATACAAATATGAAATAGTTCACCTGTGAGTAACAGAAATGGCTTTTAAAATCTATTTTTGGTCTAAACTTCATGGAAAGAAGATTGAGAGAGAGGAAGCTGGAAGCTGACACAATTTGGCCTTTCAGTGGCCCTCATACAGACTTAGCTGACACCTAATATCCCCCAAACGCAAGAGCCAATGGGCAGCACATTAAATTCCCATCATAAGTAAATGATATGAATAAAAGTAGTTGCTGAAGCCTCTGCAAAAATGAAAGAAATACTAAGATATTTTTCACAGCATCTGTTTTAAAAGGTGCCAGGGCTCAGTTATCTGTGTTGTCAAAACCTCGTAACAAGTGTCCATATCCTGGGTGAAAAACTCTGGATGGATCTCATCATCTCTACAACTCTAGTACATCTTGCTTATTGTTTATCTGTGAATCATTTTATTCTTCTCTGGTCTGTCTTGGTCCTTTGCTGGGGATGAAATGATTTTGTGTCAATTCTAACAGCAATGAAACAGCTTTGGATTTGAAAAATCCATGGCCATCCCAACACTAACTGCTCCCAAAATTTCTTAGATTTCTGTCTGGTAGATCCAGACAGTGGGACACCTCCAGTGGCAGGACCTTCTCAAGTGAAGGGGTTGCCCAACTGATGGATCTCCCCCTGCACTCACATTCTGCTACTTAAAACCTTTCTGAAGAACCCTCAATCATCTTCCTCATAAGCACAGGACTGCAGCAGAATCAGTTTGTTATGTGCTACTCATCCACTTGCCTTCAACTTGGGTGCCAGTTGAATTAAGAAGAAACAAAGCAACCAAATAAAAAGCCCTCATATAACTCTCTAACAGATCCTGATTTTTCTTCTTGAAAATGTGCATAAAGTCCCTTCTACATTTTATGTCAAGATCATGTAAATTCTTCACCAAATCATTGAGAAAGTAGTTAGCCTTTAGGAACCCTACACCCCAGCTAACAAAAATGTTTTGCATATATTTGTTTCGTATACAAACATGCAAAATCTCCAAATTCAAGTACAAGGTCTGTCTGCAACTTTGAAATAAAACAACTCCATAATGCAAAGTACCAAAGTAGATTCCAAACCAGCACACTCACACAAACAGGAACACATCAGAAATGGGGGCAACCAGTCATTCTCCAGATGTTTTGGCCTGTAGCTCCCATCAACATGGTCAATGGTCAGGGCATATGAGAGCTATAGTCAGTCATTCCCATCAAAGTAGGACATTCCATTTTTTTCTTCATCCCTTTTTCTGGTTTCCTTTTCTTTTTCTTTTTTCTTCTGTTGTTTTTTTTATATAGTTCTCTCCTTTTTTTAAAAAAAATCTGCATCATATTTTCTATCCTGCCCCTTCTGGTGTTTATGTGCCACATATGGTAGTTAACAACAATTAAATCCAACCACAAAATATAATCTCTCTCTCTCTCTCACACACACACACATATTGTTAGCATAGCCTACATCCCTCTCGCCAGTTATGGGATTTCATATTTGATATCTAGCATCAGGTATGCTTTTGGGAAATAACAATTATCTTTGGAACACTGGTGTGTGAGAGGGGGAATGTTGCGCCAAGGACATGTTTTGTGTGTCTGTGCACACCTTTACACATTTCTATATAAAATCTGTCTATTTACTAAAACCAGAGTCTCTCCACAGTTAGTACTGGTATACACAGGTGAAAATATTCCCAAAGTTACCGTTCTCTCACAGGCCTCCTTTTGAACTAATAATTCCTTCCAAACACCAAGGAGACTGACACTGTTGGTGAGGACCCCAAGTTCCCCCAACTTTTAGGGTAACAACACACAATCCATATAATAATAACAGAAATAGATACCAATTAAATACTACTGCCTATGTAATCTGCTCCTGCCTGTGGCAGCAGGGTTCTTCAGGAGTGGGCCATCTGGTCTCCGTGGTCCTGGAGTGATCATGGTTGGAGAAGCCAGAGATCACTCCTTCTGGGTGATCTGCTTTGGCCCTAAGTGTTACTAGTTAGCTAATGTGGCTAGTCAAGTCAGTAGTCTCTTATTCCAAATCTACAGAGGAATACTTAAGAGACAAAAGCAATAGGCATTGAGAATATACATACTAATGTTTTCTATTGATCCAAACCATGTTCTCTCCCCCTTTCCTCTCTCTCTCTCTCTCTCTTTCTCTCTCTCTCTGTGTGTGTGTGTCCAATAGTTTCTGGGTTTCATAATGTTTTTGCTTTGCAGTTTTGAATGGTGACTATGATCATGCATAATTAAAATACAACCAATTTACCATGAAATGAAAGCAACAGTGACCAATGAAGTGGGGCAGTGTAGGGGTGGGGGGAAAGTGTGAGCAACTGCCTTTGGGGTAGATGTGCCTTGGCTGTCTAATGTCTTGATGGGGCCTTTCAAAAGCTCAGTGCTTGTTCAAGCCTGTAAAGGAAACATTAGTCTCATTGATATGAGGCATTTATCTTTGAAAGTATCTTTTAAAGATTACTTTTAACTCAATATTTAGTGAAGCTGGGAAGATGTTCTATTTCAGTCCAGAGACAGCTCCCTTCCCCAAGGCCTAACTGCATGTAAATATCCAATCTGTTATCCCCCCAAGAAATACAAATTTCAGTTAAAATTCAGTTACATGGCTAAAATATAATAGATCATTAAAATCTTGAGCCTGCCTATCACCTAAACTGCAACTAGGTTTGGGAAACAATCGAGAAAAACTGACACGTTTCTGAACCTTAGGATGGATTGCCAGAATCATACCTTCCAGTACTTCACAGAGCAAAACCAGGACGTATGTGGCCAAACAACAACAGAGTGTGGTCGAGATGGCAACAGTTATTAATGGGAAAGAACACTAAAGCTAGGAGAGGCTGTAGCAGTTTGCCTTTGCCTGAGCCCACTGGGAAGGTCAAGCTTTCTAACCCTTCTCATTACGTCCCTCTGCTGAATAAATTAAGTAATAACTACTTTAATACTTTGAACTCATTTTGCATCTGAGGACAAAGGGGGAAAATGTGAGGAAGAGAGAGAAATTCAGACATATTAAAAGCAGCTGAAACAGTGGGAAGAACAAGGATTAATCAGCACTATCCCTGCCAAATCAAGGGCAATTCGAAAATATATAGAATGTCAGATGATGAATGCTTAGGGACTGTTTGGAAAAGTTACTTTTTGGACTACAATTCCCAGAATTCACCAAGCAGTATGGCCTCCTAAATTTCCCTTTTGTGTTATATTACAAAATTGGATTACCAAAGAAAGGCTGAACTGGTGTAATTCCTAGAGACTCTTTATTGGCTAGGGATCCAGTGTTGAAAAAAAAAAAGTATAGTTTACTTTGGCATTTTCTGGATTTCCTGATGCTTCCATTATAACCATTATTTTGTGTGTTACTTGAGCAAAAAGAAAGAAAGAAAGAAAGAGAATCAGGCTGGTATTCTCAGTAGTGTTGCCATAATTCTCTACTATAAACCGGGACAAAATGTAGGACAAAATTTAGACCAAAATATAGGATAATTGTCTGCCTCTAAGTAGTTCAACAGAGAAAAGGTTACATCTAACCTGAGAGAAAAATCTTCAATACTTAGGCACTGATAAGTTCTTTATATAATCAGCTAACTGAAAACACCTAGTATAAAGGACATTCAGTGTGCTAGGAGAACAACTTACATAATAGGAGCAATAGTGCAAATCACAGAAAGCTATGTCCCATAGTCTCTGTTTAAGAGATTTTAGAGCAATATTCACTCCCAAATTGATGAGATGTGAGGAAGAGAGATCAATCGAAGCTGCTTTTTTGGCAAGAAGTTTGTAACAGCTGCTTAAATAACTGTCCTGGGGCAGGTATATAAGCAAACCTGAACCTAGACTAAAAATGCCGACTTGCTGTCAAAGCTTTAAAATGTACCACCAAGCCCTTATCGAAAGAGGACTTTGCACTGTTTCCAGTAATAACACAGAATTAGGGACACAATTGGGATGTTGAAGAAGGGACCTTAAGAACATTGTCTGTTGCCTATCAATTGCAGATGTCATACCCAATCCACATGTAAGAAGCATATAAATGTTCAACGCAGATGGTACATACTTACTTCCATTAGTAAAAAAGAAGTGTGTTGTTGCAGCTGCACTTACTGAGGCTTTCTGGATGACAGTCGATCTGTGAGAGTTCCAAGACAAAGGAGCTTATTGCACCACTTAAAAAGTGACTTACCGTTCCCAAATTGAATTTTAATTCAGGTTGCATCCTGGTCCTTTCACATGGCTTTTGTCTCCAAATCTGCCATCCAAGTACAGCCCGGCTGCAACCTGGGTCCCTTAATACACTTCGGTGGCCATTTTTCAAAGCCAGGAGCTTTCTGACTTTGAAAAATGGCTGCTGAAGCATGTTAAGGGACCTGGGCTGCAGCCGGGCTGTACTCGGATGGCAGATTTTGAGACAAAAGCCATGTGATAGGACCAGGATGCAGCCTGCATTAAAATTCAATTTGGGAGCAGTTCGTTGCTTTTTAAAGTGGAGCAATAAGCTCCAAAGAATGGTGAAATGATAGCCCTAGATATGAAAATCTTTTAACCTCCCCTTTATTCTCCTTTTCCATACCCATGCCATGGTGTCAGTGTTGACTGGATCCTCTGCATGCACCTTTGAATAGGACATTTAAAAGATATGGTGAGTACACTTTCAAAATCACATATATGTTGGTCCTTCATCAAGAGAAGTGTGAAGAAGATTCTCAGAGTTTGGACTGAGGTGCTAAGAGGCTGGCAAAGAGATGTCTGTTTTCCAAAGCTTTCCATGGTTCTACGGGAGTCCCATCTACCCACGTCTCTTGACTTTCCTTATGTCTTCAACTTGTGTGTATAAGAGAAACAATTGGCAAGATTCTTGCTTCCCCTATTTTGTTTTGTTTTTCTTTCTTGGCCAGCAGACAGACTGATGGTTTGTGGTTGTGTTCTGCTCATACGCTGACAAGGTCTGGCAGGGGACAGTACAGTCCCAATTCCCTCCCTTTATAGGATGCAGGGAGAAAGTCATTTTTCTGCCTATTTCAGAGAGATAACGCCTGACCCACCACAGGGAATGCAGAAACCTCTGTTTGTGGGAAGGCCTAATTTGCTGCCTTAGGGATCAGCTTGGGCCACCCACATTGCTGTTAAAAGAAATTATGTTTTTATTGGCTAACCTTACTAAATTGTTTTCGAGATTTACCATTAGCTGTCAGGTTTTTCAAATAATTCCCATTGATCTTGTGCAAGTTTAAGAATTACCCTTTGTCAAAATGCATAGATTTCTGACATTTGACATAATATAAAACATAACATGACATAACATAACATAACAACAGGTTCAGATAGTTAGGTAAGTAAATATGTAAAGAAAGCTTGATTGGATTTCTCATGGATCATAGGAAAATGATGAGCTACCAGGAACAGAAGGAAAGAAAAGATCCAGAAAAAGTAGCAACACATGACAGCCCTTGAAATGCCAAGACTTACTAGTTGTGACAAGGATATTATCTAGTTATCCTCTGATTTTATGCTTCCCTCTGAATTTAGGTGCTACCTCCCACCTAAGATTGAGGGTGAGGATTGATTTCTCCAACAACAACATATTGTTCTGAACTGTATATATAGGTGTGAGTCTCCTTATACACATGTATATGTAATGCATGCACACATATATAGGTATAATCAGTGCAGCTGTCTGCATTTTTTGACTATCCTTGGGGTTGTGGCTAAGTGAATTCCCAGAATGAGTGCCTTTATCACCTTTAAAGCCCTACATGGCTTAGGCCCAACCTATCTAAGGGATTGCCTGCTTCCATACAATCCACCCCGTACCTAAGGTCCTCTGGGAGGAATTTACTACAATCCTTAAAGACCAGGCTGACGGCGACCTCCCAGAGGACATTTTCTGCAGCCGCTCCCAACTTATGGAATGGCCTGCCGGACGAGATCATCAAATTACCAATCTAGAGAGCTTTAAAAAAAGCCATTAAGACGGATCTCTTCCAGCAGGCCTTCCTGGAATAAAATACTCAGCCACAAATAAGACTTCCTATCTATTGAACTCTGCCCATGATGATTATTATTTGGATTAGTCGGATTTTAATATGTAGTTTTAATCTTATACTGTTTAATCTTGTTTTGGAGGGTGCACTATGTATATATGGATGCATTTTAACTTGTTGTATGCCACTTTGATTGCCTGGCAAAAAGCAGGATAGAAATAAAAAAATATATTATTTATTATTTTAATTTTATTATTATTATTTATTGGCAGTCTGGGGTATCTGGGAGGAGAAGACAAAACATCTAGAGAGCCAAAGATTGAGAACTACTAGTCTGACAATATCTCTTTCAGTGTCTCTCGCAGCTCACTCATTCAGCAGGAATAATATTTTAGCAATATCAGAGGATAGGTTGAAAAATGTATTACAGCAATGTTTTACAGAGATGTTCAAAAACATTAGCTTTGGCTTATTCTATGAACATATCTGCAAAACATTACTTTCATACATTGCTCCACCATCTGATGTTGCTGTAGTATTCATCCAACAATCCTTGTCAAGTTTCTACTTCCAAAACTAAAATAAATTCAGTGGGAAGATAATTTCACCATAATTTTAACAGTTACGTTTATACTTCTGTATATTTAACTTTAACATGAGAACAGCTGGAGGCATTTAACAGCACAGCAGAAAGAGTTCAGTGAATATATATTACACACCTTGCATTTACAACCAGTTTCCACATATTTCCTCATAATATTTAGATACCATTTTCAAGACAGTGGCAGAGTGTTCAAAGTAGGTCCATAACAGATAAGATATATCATTGATGAAGTTTCTTCAAAATTTCTTCCCAGTATAAGATTTTTCATAGAGTGAGAAGACCATTTTAGCTGATACCAGCAAGTTTACCTTCAGTTTCATGACTGGAATATTTTTTGCAGAAAACTAGGAAAAGACTTGTAAATGTGCCAGGACAGATCTTTCATGTATGTTCTGTAGAGCTGAAGAGACATTTTGTCACTCTGAGAGCCACCAGAAACAATTGCTTCCTTTCAGAGTTACCTAGAATGGTGCTATGTCATAAAGTAGCATCATTCTCATGTTGCTTCTGAGGGAAAATGCTTGCCATTTCTATTTCTATTTCAGGCATATACCTCTGTTAACAAAGCCCCTGACAGAGAAGCTCAAAATCTTTTTACATTCAACTATCTGCACCCTTGTCATTTTCTTCCTTGTCCTCTGTTCCTCCTTGTCCTGTGTATAGCTGTATTTTTTTTTTTACTAGCATCAGCATTGGTAGAATGGTTAAAGAAGGCAAAAAAAAAAAAAATACAGGCTTTTGTGGTTGGGTTGCAGCAAAGTGTCTGCAACATACAATGCAATAAAGCTTGAGTAGGAAAAGAACAGGATTCTATTTTAGATAATCCTGTTGCATGGCATAGTGGTTTGGGTGTTGGACTATAACTCTGAGATGAAGGTTCAATTCCCCACTCAGCCATGAAACCCATTGGGTGACTTTGGGCAAATCCCATGCTCTCAGCCTCAGGGGATAGAATTGGTAAACCTCCTCTGAACAAATCTGCCCAAGAAAACCCCATTATAGGGTTGCCATAAGTTGGAAACGACTTGAAGGCACACAACACACACATAGGTGTATGTTGACTTGCAACAGGCAAGGTAAATAGCAGCTGCTTTCAGAATCCCTTACTGTGAATGTATGTTCAGTAAAACAGAGAGAAAAGGAGAAAGCAACTATACCCAACAACCCCAGCACAAAATAAACCAGATCCACACATATCTATATTTGGCCACCAAAATAGAAATTATAAGAAATGTGGATGCTGACTTTTTTTAAAAAGGCAATGCCTGGATGCAATTTTTTTTGTGGGGGGGGGGGGAGGGAGGGAACCTTAAAGTGGTCTCTAGAAGATTCAAAATGTTTTCATTTACTTATGCAAGGCTTACCTGATCTGATTAATTTCATATGTGCATATTGTTAGTTTTTGATTTTAAAAAATTGCTGAAATGTGTTGAACTGCTCTTCTTTTCTGTAGTGTGGAAACTATCTCTGTTCTCTCCATGTTATTTCAGCCTCTGAAATCAAAGTTTCTGTTTAAAAAAAGTAATGCCCAGGAACATATTGGCTTCATTAAGTGACGTATGCCTGTACTGGCATAGCTGGCATTCCCCCCCCCCCACTCATGGTAGGGGTTCTTATTAAAATGCATATGTGTGTGTGTGTCAGTGAAGCCAATGCAGGAGTGCCAAAGTGATGACAGGTTTTCCTAACCTGAATGCAGAAGATATAGGCCAGGCAGACAGAACTATCAAAATGTAATGCTGAAGGTAGAGCAGAATGAGATTGCATGCATAGCTCAGAAAGAATATGTTACAAATAACTGGTCACTTGTAAGTAATTCGTTTTTAAAATAACTGAGACTACAAATAACTGCCCGTTAGAAGGTAATTCCTTTGGGTATAACTGGGGCATATCTATATTACTTCATGATTAGAACTTCAGGAGGAAGAAAAGCAACCTCTTTGTGGTCTATCTATAATTTCTTAGTTGCATTTCTAGTTATGGAAACAGTCTCACTAAGTGATAGAGGGAGAATACCACATGGTTCACATGCTGGCGCATGCTGTACCAAATGCATTGCCATAGGTGTCGAGGCAACAATAAAGTGAACAAGAAGAGTGTGTTTTATATCACAGTTGTTCCACTCAAATTTTATAATTAAAGCAGGGATGGGCAACTGTGGAGGGACTAAGGATGAACTTCTGTCCCTGCATCCCCTCCAGCAGGTCACACCTGCAAACCCATTTTAATTTTTTTTAAAAAAATTCTGGGTGATTTTTACCCCACTCTGGCTCAAAACTGCTTCAAAACACAGTGGTTTTGCTTTCCAACCCCCAACCCAACCTTGGCTTAAAAATCTGTCAGACCCTCCCCGCAAACTGGCACAAAATCATCTCAAATTGAAACAGGGAGTGACATCACTTCTACTTTCAACTTATATTCATTTTTGACTAATATTGGGGGGATTCTGACAGGTTTGTAAGGTATGTGGGGAGATTGAGGGGAGCAAAACCTCTGTGTTTTGCAGCTGTTTTAAGCTATCTGTGGGTGAGCAAATAATGGGGGGGGAGCTTTGAAAGGGCTTCAAGCTCCACATGTTGCCCATCCCTCAATTACAGTAACTAAATGTAACTTATAGTTAACACTGAGAAATGGAAAAAAAAATACATTTTACAATTTAACAGCACAATAATCCCATTTAATGACATATCCTGCTGGTATATTGCTATTTTATGCATCTAGGGAGAAGAATTATAACTAATTCTTTTTTTAAAAAAAGATGTTCAGAAATTGGTTGGATGTCATCTCACTTCTTTTCAGACAGACTCAGAGCCTTTTGATTTATTTTCAAGAGATATAAAGTTGTGCCCCTTTGGTTGGGTTCTGGTTTAAAAGAATAAAAAGGAAAAAAATCCCTTTTCTTCTCTCATTTCCAGCACTTTTCTAACCTTATGATGTTGCAAATATTTCATGTGTCTAACAGGCCATTCTGATGTATATACATCTGTATTTCATACTGCATACTGTACTTAAATTTTCAAATTGTTCCCAGATTTTGAAGCATTGTGGCAAGGATGGGGGAAGGGAGGAGTAATAGCAGTAATAAAGTGACTTCAGCACTGATAATCCTAAATTGGTCTGTACACTGGCTACACCTCATTCTGCAATCCCCCCCAATATTAGTGTTTTTTTTCTAATTTTTTACAAATCCATTTTTTCTCATTTGAATTTGAAGGGAAAACATGGAATGTAAAGGGAACAAAGTGTTCATTGCAGAAGGAAAAACCAAATTCTCACAAACCTCCAAAGTGCTTGCGTTAATGTCATGTCATTACACTGTACCACTGTGCAGGTTAATATAATTGGGTTACTGTGTATGAGCAATGATCCAAAGCATGTTATGGCACTGAAACAAATGACATTTAACTAAGAGATTTGTAAGGCACCTTGTTATCTACATGCTGAACAATTGGAATGGATAGTCAGATACCTAGACAAGCGACTGATGTATTAGTTGTTGGGTTTACTGGACAGGCTGGATTTATAACGGCACAATTCTAACATAATTTATTAGATCCATGAACAGACAGATCCAATGTTTTTACTGAGATTATACTCTTGTCACACTGTCTGATCCTGAGCCAGCAACAGGGGCTCTTATGGCCTGTTTTATTATTCACATATTGTGCAGCTGCTTTCAGGAGAGGGCTGGGAGGTGGGGAGGTGAGTAGCAACATCACCTTTCCTTTTTAGCACTTAAGAAGCCCATACACTGTTGAGACAGTGTTATTTAACAGCTGTGCATAGTATCACTCTCCATCTTCTCCCTGGCAGGGACTGGAGATTGTTAATGAAAGAGGTCAGCAAAACAAAAGAGATTTCATCTCCAGGTGTGTGCAGAGAGGGAGCACCTCTTGGCATTCATTCCTACACAATGAGAACCTAGAAAATCATGATCATGTGTGTCAGCTAACAGTGAGCAAACCAAAAGCGAATATAGTCTTTTGTGTTGCAGTACTTTATGCACATGAACAGGATCTTAAACACATGTGACTGCATCTGCTCATATATGGCCAGAATTCTCTATGGTCTTTATATATGTATAAGCATGACAGTTAGGTTGCTTCACACTGAATTACTACATAACCACCACCACCCCATCCCCATTTACCAGGAAGCAGCCACTGCAATCAATAGGAGTCTATTCCATCCTCTGTTGCTTAGGAAGCAGCTGGCTTCTCTTTCCACCATGGGTGATACCCATTGCAACAAACAAATTCCCCCTCACATTGGAGATCACCTCCATGGGAGGGGATGGCAGCCAGTTGCCTCCTAAATGACAGGGGAAAGGACCCTGTTCAGTAAGTGCTGATTAGGAAACTTCCACAGTCCCTACATAGCCCCTAAAGTCAGAGTGGCATAGTGATTTGAGCACTGGACTATGGAGATTATCACATTGACAAATAAAGCGACTGCTCCCCAACGTGATACAGGTGCAATCTGGGTTGCTACCAAGAATTATCTACATAATTTGCTGCTGCTGCCATCAGGCAGTTGCATCGCACCTGCATTCCAGGTCCCAGCCTTGCTTCAGAAGCCACTTTTTCAAGTCGGGAGCTTTCCAACTCAGAAAAGCAGCCTCCGTAGCATGGCTGGGACCTGGGATGCAGTTGGGAAGCAGTCACCTGGTGGCAGCCATAGCAAATTACATGCAATAATTCCTGGTAGCAACTCGAATTGCTACTGTATCCCATTGGGGAGCAGTAGCTTTATTTGTCAATATGATAATCTCCTTAGACTCTGAAGAGCAGAACTCTATTCCCTGCTTGGCCATGAAAGCCCATTGGGTGGCCTTGGATGAATTACATTCTCTCAGACCCAGAAATCCCCATGATAGGCTCACCTTAGGATCTTCATAACTCAGAAACAACTTAAAGGCACACAACAACAACAACAACAAATATAACCCCTAAACTAGAGACTGTGAATATGTAACAGTCACAAGTCCATAATTCCAGTTAATGTATTTGTAACTCTGATAACAGTATTCCAGCTCCAAGGCAATTTAACTCTGAAATACATCTCAAAAAGGTCTCCCCTCTTTCCAGTAGATCCCTTCAGTGAAGCTCTGTGAAGAGCTCCTCAAGATATTCAGACTAAATGGATAGTTAACAGTACCTTGTCTGATCCATTGTTTTATACTATTCCAGCATGTATTAGCATTTCAGGTCTGCAGTAACCATCAATGCTCTGCAGGTAATCCTCACTTTATGCTGCCGATTTGACAGTACTGTAATTTCATTATATCAGGCAAGAAGCCCATGCCTTCTGGCATGTGTCTAGCTGGCTAACAGCCCTCCTATAAAAAAAGTAATGCTTTCTAGGTTATAAAGTATGAAGATATCAGCAATTCTGCTTAATTTTTATAAACATTGGAACTACTTTGGACATTTCCCAAGAATGTTTTGAAATCTGTTGCTCTCTTTAATTTGTTATCAGTGGGTATCCATCCATACCATGTGTGTATAAAAAAAAAGCATACAACAGTCTTAATTAAAATGAATGCACAAGGGATAAAACAGATTATACTTATAAGTGTGAGTAGGTGATGGCTTGCACAGAGATAAATTAAAACTTTTAAATTTAAAATTAAATATTTAATTTAAATTTAATATTTAATAGCAAAACCCAGTTCAACTAAAAGTACAATTCAATACACAGTAAAAAGGGAAAAAAATGTCACCCATTCCTTCTTCAGCAGCATATTAGAACCAAAATCCCAGCTAAATAGAAAGGTATCCCCTGCCCTGGTTGCCTTCTCATTCTCATTACTCACTCCCATTACACTTCTATGTTGTTGTTATTACTGTTAAATGTAGGCCCAAATCCAATTGGTAGCTCCACTAAAGGAGATCCATTTAATAAATTGCTGAAGAGTATATCAACAGTTATGTAAATCTTGTTAATTTAATAGGCCTTCTCAAATTGGGACCAGAAGTCAGATTTTGGATGGGGACTTGTGTTTTTTGTTTATGAAATCTTCTGAAACACTTTGAATATTAATGGTGATGTAGAGATGCTGCTGATGGTAATGATAATGATGATGACAAAAATGGCAGAAAGCGCTGGTACAACACACTCAAATTCTGCAGCTTATTTACTTCTATAATTTATGTCTGAAGTTGTCTGGGGAGCTTGTAGCAACAAATCAGTTTAAACATGAAAAACAGAGGTGTAGAAACCATAGAGTTAAAATAGTATCAGTCCAAACCCAAACATGATTTAGAATTTTCGGGAAAATAAAATCGTTTTTACCTGGTACAAAATATTAAAGGAATTACACAATTGGGTAGGTGGGGGAGGGTACACAGATGATATTTAATCTTTGGATTCCAATGATTAGAAATCCTTGGCCCATTGTCAAGGCATCAGCCCACCACTTCAGAAGGATGAGCCTCCCTTTCCACAGGGCACTCCTGATTACCGACAACAGGCCATTCCTGAGACAGAGCACAAGCCACTCAATACAGGGGTTCACTTCACTCAGAGACAGATATGAACATGAAGTAAAGATTCAAGTAGGTATATGTGGGAAGACGCAATCTTTCAGATGGCCACCTCCCAAACCATATAGTGAATTAACTTGACTCTCCTAGATCGTGATCTACTGGCTCATTAATTATCCACTGCAGAGCTTGTAAAAGTTTTGCTGTTGTTGTTTTTGGACTACAGCTTCCCAGTGGGGATGCTGACTGAGGGATTCTGGAAGTTGTCCTGAAAGTAGCTTTTCTAAGCTATGGGTCACTGCCAGGATGGGAGTCCCCTTGGGAACTTCACATATAGCACATTAAGTGGCAGAAGAAAGATGACATATAAATGTGTTAAATGTATTAATCTGCAAGTCACCCAGCTCGTTCAGCCCTGCAGATAGCAGTGGGTCTATCTCCTTCAACCTAGACCTTAAAATAAAACTATTCTAACAACATATGTTGTGGTATTTTACCTGGACACAAAACATAGTTAGAATCATGGTTCAAAAAGCCTGAAGCAGTTTTCATCTTCCATTAATGTGACCACCACAATATATAATATACGTAATAAAAACCCACATCCCAACTTAGTGAGCAAAATCCACAGGTTAGCAATCAAGTATTGTTAAACTGATTATTAAAACTGCAGCAGATCTTCAAAGATTTGGTGGAACAACACTGTGCCATCCCAGTTCTGTATTGCTTTCTAAAAACCTAAACATCTAAAATGTAAACACAGAAAATTTTACAGGTGTCAATGCTTTTCTGCAACGAGAGAACAATTTCCTTAAACATCATGTGTGAAACTGAGACAGCTGTGACCTGCACTTCATAATCATAAAGTCCACATACACACCATCACCCATGCATACATTATTATACATGTACAGTCAATGTACAGCCAGTGGAAATCAGTGGGGTTTTGATGTGTGAAGACTGCATTTGCATGGAGTTGTGTGGATTAGCAGTAGCAGCCAGGAATCTAGTATAGCAAGTTAAATTTACTAGAGTACAGGTTTCGGTTTGCTTATCAAAAACAGCTGGAAACAGAGTAGTAAAAAGGGAAAAAAGAAAATGTGTTCAAGAAAGATCTCTTCAGTGCTGAGCTTTTATTGTTAAAATAAACACAGATTGCTCTTTTCCATATAATGTTTCTCTCTAGGCTGAGGCACAAGAGTTGGAACCAAATTCACTCACCCTTAATCACTATTAGGTTTCACTAAATAGCAGGAGAGCTTAAACAAAATGAAGTGCTGCTACTGAGGTGGAGGGAGTTCATTTTTTATTATATATTTTAAGAGGTGTGTTTATGATCTTAGGGCACAGCAGGGTGTTCTCTTTCCTAGATTTTTAGAGTTTTTATTGAGCTAGATGTGTTTTTACCTGCTCACAGATCCAAGCTATTATATTAGTAAATTCAAGTTCTTGCTATTTAGCATTTGTACATCTCTGATCAGCCAGGGAAACCACTGGGTGACCTTTGGCAAATCACACTCTCTCAGCCTCAGAAGGAGATAAAGGCAAACCTCCCTCTGGACAAGCTTTGCGAAGAAAACCCTGGGATAGGTTTACCTTAGGGTCGTCATTAGTTAGAAATGATGTGAATCCATACAACAACAATAATCAGTACTGCAGTGTCACCTAGAGGTTCTAAGCCCCATGTTTTAAAAATAAGTCTTATTCTATTGTTCCATTTAACCTAAATTAATATCAGCTTTGTGATAACTGAAATGCATGTATATAATGCAACAAAGAAGTTATAGTTTAAGCGTGTGTGATATGAGTGGTTCACACAGGTCTCATCATTAGCCAGTGTAAGGCAACATCCTTAGGTAAATGGCAGCAAGATGTTGTGGGATTGCTATTCATTGTGTAGCTGTTCTTTATCTCCTGTGTTAAGCTGTTGCTTTCAGGTACTGTAGAGAATGATTGGTCCAATTTCCACTGTTGAGGGAAAACTCTACTGTCATTGAAGTCATCTTTTACATTTGGGAAATATAGGACTCCATGTTATTCTTCATCTCAGGAAGCAAAATTTTGTGCCAGCCTTGACTGATTATGTCATTTTAAGAAATGGGAATTTTGAAATCCAAACACTGTCAATTGGTCCTTCAACCAGCCAGTTTCCCCTGTGATGGTTTTCCATGTGAATAAATAAAGCAGGAGTGGGTGAATATTAATTGAAAAACAAGGACAAGGCTGGTGTTCCTCTTAAAAAATGTGAGAGATAGTAGGGACTAGTGATTGGAGAAACCCATGTTTTTCTCCTCGGTCAGTGAGACCTTGAGGAGAATTTTTTTAAAAAATATTCTTTCCACAAATGCCCCTTCCAAAAGGTGATTTCTTCTCTCCCCTTCAGCAGCCAGCGAAATATTTTTCACAGATTTCTCTGAATGACAATAAAAGACAAGGCGAATAATTACGCTAATTACTTTGCATTTCAAACTCAATTACCATCTCAAAAGGAAGTTTGGCAGAGATTTAAAGCACATTTCTATGCTTAAAAACCCCTGAAGGCATACACACAAAAGGGTCTCAACAAATAAACTGTGATTGAAGCCCCAACAAGAAATGGTAGAGTTGAGGGGACCATCAAGGACCATCCAGTCCAACCCCCTTCTGCTATGAAGTAATACATAGGAATACATGGCATACTAGAGGACATG
>NC_056525.1:33778735-33806267 GCF_019175285.1 Sceloporus undulatus | reverse complement strand
TATTATTATTATTATTATTATTATTATTATTATTATTATTATTATTATTAAACTTTATTTATAAAGCACTGCAAATTTACACAGTGCAGTACATACAATCTTTTTAATCGGACGGTTCCCTGCCCTCAGGCTTACAATCTAACAAGACACAACACAAAAGGAGAAGGGAGTAATGGTGAGGAAGGGACCTCTCTAGTAGCATGTCCTAGAGGACATGTAGTCTGACCCCTGTTCAACATCAGGATGTCACTGGAAGATGGGACAAACCGAGGGTTTTCTTGGCATAAAGAGGAGTTTTGCCATGGGATGCCCCTCAAGCTGAGACAGTGTGACCCACCAGGGATGTAGCCAGGATTTTGGGAAGGGGGGTTCAAGACTAAGTGCCACCATTTGGAGAGGCTAAGAGCCCCCCCCCCAAGAGGGTCGAGCGTTTACCTCGACACCTCGATGGCACCACTTTAACTTCCGTTATGGCTTCGTGCTATGGAATCTTGGGATCTGTAGTTTTGAGGACCTGTTGAGTCATCTGTCAGGTGCCACAACAAACTACAAATCCCAGCATTTCACAACATGGAGCCAAGGGCAGTTAAAGTGGCCAAACTGGATTATTTTTTCAGTGCAGATGCAAACTGAGTCCTTCCTCTGAAGGTGTTTAGATCAGATAAATTCAGCTCGATAAAGCAAAGTGCATGAACAACGAGCGGCAGCCACTCTGTTCATGCTCAGAGACACTCTGCTCATGCTTTGAGACACTGTATTCCAACTTCTGAGCTGAGCTAAGAACCCAGGCTGCATCAACACAACATTTCATTCCCACTTCCAAGAGGGATTTTTAATTTTATGACACACACACACACACTTTTTAATTCCAAGACTTATCTATCTATCTACCATAATTTTTAATTCCGAGCCATTATACGTTCCTTTCTTTTTATAATAAACAAACCCCTTTAAGAGAATCCTATTTTGGGAGAAAAGCAGGGTATAAAATCAATCAATAAAAATTATAGTGCAATAGTCCATCGGTGCATGGCTTGCATTATAAGCCTTTATACCTTTATACATTTAAAAACTATTAAAATCACAGTAGGCTCAGAGTGCTACAGAATCATGGAATCATAGCGTTAAAAGAGACCCCTAGAAGGGCCATCCAGTCCAACCCCATTCTGCCATGCAGGAACTCCCAGTCAAAGCATCCTCAACAAATTATGTAATGGAGGTGTCCATCTACATTGTAGAAAGATATACTATAGATTAATGCTATGGAAAATCACCACCTTGAGTCCGTATATTGGGAGAAAGGCGGGATATAAGAAAATAACAACAACAACAACATCTGGGTATTGTAGTTTTGTGAGACATTTAGCCTTCTTTGTCAGAGAGCTCTGGTGGCACAACATACTACAAATCGCAGGATTTTCCATAGCTTTAAAGTATTGTTGAACTGGATTACTTCTGCAATGTGCAGCCTTATTAGACTGCAGTTCCCAGCAGTCTGTGGTGCTGCTGGATGATGAGGCCTGCAGTCTAGCAAGCATTGCCTGGAGCAGGGCCATAGGACTCCACAGCCCCGATTCATCATCTTAGATTGATTTCATATATTAATTAATCATAAAATCATAGAGTCAGAAGAGACCCCAAGAAGGGCCATCCAGTCCAACCCCATTCTGCCATGCAGGAACTCTCCATCAAAGCATCCCCATTGACATGCTGAAAAAAGGGCCAGCTAACTGTATTTTATTCTATTTGTCTTTTAAAAAAGAGAAAAAATAAGGCTGGAAGGAAGCCTCTTGCCTTTCTGCATCACAGACCCTCATCTTTTTTGTTGTTGCAAAAATCCAGAAATGACTATTTTTGAAAACATGAGTCCATTCTCAGGAGAAATGTCCAGAGTAGAGTCTGAGTCTCCTTTCTCTGGACTTCTGAAACCTAAATTATTCCAAAACCTCAAACTGACCCTGAGAGCATCTGGTCTGACCCCAACTCAAGGAAACTTGGGAATCCTGAAGGTTTAGATCAATTACTGAATTATTGAATTATACAAGGAATAGTGGTCTCAGGGTTTTGCTGAAGCTCAGTGTACAGAAGCACAACATTATTTTTAAAATATTGTGCATTAAATTACCTTCAGTCTATGTCTATGAGATGCATATGAGACATACATGGATCCCATCTCCCATTATATCCCATTAGACATACTGTATAAAAATAGACCAAACTCTGAAAAACTCCAAAATCCAAAATACATCTAGTCCTCAGCATTTTGGGTAAGGGGTATTATTATTATTATTATTATTATTATTATTATTATTATTACTATTGCATGATCTTAGCATCACCATGGAAAAGGTGCAGAGAGAGTTGGTCATGTCCTGCCTCTGAGGCTGAGAGAATGTGACCCTCACAAAAGAGAATGTGGGGAAATGAGGATCTGCTGAACTTTTCCCCTGCCATTCGCTTCTCCTTTTGTCTCTTGTCCCTTTAGACTGCAAGCCTGAGGGCAGGGAAATATCTAGTAATTTGTAAGCTGCTCTGATAGCCTTTTGGCTGAAGAGCTGGGCATAAATTATTATTATTATTTGACATCCCCCTTTGACATCCCCACCTCCTTCTTCTCTTTTGTGAGAATTTGAATGGCAGAGCATGATGTAAAGTGGAGAAGGCTCCCTCTTTTTGTTCTGTGAGTGAGAAAAGATGGGGGGGAAATCACACTAACAAAGGAAACAGCCCCTGGTAAAAGCCAGGATGAATGGTAGCTTTTCTTACGCAAAATACCCAAACCCTGGAAGTCGAATTTGTCAGCTCAAAGTCTCTCTCTTCCCTTCATTTTGATATTATTAAAAATAATATTCTTACTCATTGATCGAGAAGTGCTCAGAAATTTCTTCTCTCTAAAATGTTATCGAAATGGTCGAATTAGGCATATTTCTCCTAATTTTCGAATTTTGGAGAATATTCTTTACATCCCTAGTAGGGACTATCTCAAGCAGAGTAATCAAATGGCAAGGCACAAGCTGAACAAGAATCAGTTCCACGGCCACCCATCCACATACAGGGTCTAACAGAGAAAAGAAAGAAACATAAATTGCTTTGGTAAAACTGATAAAAATAGCTTTACAACTTTTGTATAATTAAATTTGCATAATTAATGGAGGAGAAAGGGGGAAAGAAAAATGGCTACAGGTTAAAATGATGCAGAAAAAGAGTTGGTGTGCTATACTATGCAAACTGAAAGTCATCATAAAGCAATAAAGCAATAAGTGAATATAGGCATGCAATGGTTTCTAATGCTTATAAATCCATGGGACTTGTAGTAGGACCACATCTGAAAAAGACATGGATCTGCAGGACCCATAACCTCGCCATTTCTCTAACATGTCCCCAGAATTGTTGGAAGTTTATGTCAGTCCTGGACATCATACATATCATTTCGTTCCTAATGCAGGGTACAGATAAAACAAGAAATGAAAAGGTAAGAGCAGAAATGCTGTCTCTACCACAACACAGACACATTAGGAGAAGACTGGCAGGACTTTGGAAGCTTAACAGTATTACCATCTCATAACCCTCTACTGACCGTTTCACCAGGACATATATGGAGAGGTGTGGAGATACTATGATAAAGGCCTGAAAGCAGTTCTGATTGGCTGTCTGGAGGGGGGAAAGACTGCAATGCATGATCTGTTTAATTTGTCCTACAAATGGCAGGAATAGCTGTGAAGCTGAGTTTTTGATATAGCAGCATGTGCTTGCAAACTCTGAAATCTAAATTATTATTCTTTCAGCCCAATTTTTGCTATTGTTATCAGTTTTCAGTTTTTTAAAAAGGGATGGTAGCAATAAGGTACCTTCAACTATTATGTTTATCTGGATATTTTCTTTACTTTTAAAAAAGAGAAATTCAATATGCCTAAGACAAAATAGGAGGTGGTGGAATTAGCCACTAATCCATTAAAGGTAGCGTTTTCTGAAAATTGTACCTTTCATCAGAGTAGGCCTCCTGCATGGACCAAGATTAAAACTGGGCTCGTCTTATTTATCTGCTTTTCTGGGCACTGGGAGAGAGATGTTGCATTTTAAACAGGTTTAACTCAGTAGTTTCAGGGGGGAAATGCTCTTAAATTGTAAACTTGCATTTTGAAGGAGTGACACAAATGGCAGATTGGTATAAACAAGTAAAAAAACACTATGCTTTGAGAGATATCAAGGTTGAGGGTCTCATCAGGCTTTGAAGGTATCCTATATGTAGTGAACAATTTAGTTCAACTTACATTCTGATACAGATTAACCACATCAGTGGTTTCCAAATCAATATGCAAACTTCAGTGTATCTTTCAGGATTTAATTTCTTCACACTTTTTCATATGGTTCTGTAAATAAAAAAAGCACAACAATGAAGATATTAGGAAAAACTGCACACAAACATGTGTAGATCACTAGAAAATACATGCAAAATTGTATGCATAAGTGAAAATTCCTCAAAATGCATAAAACTGATATCTGTGGATCTTCTGAAGGAGAAGATTCCATTTGAGCAGCATGGGAATGTGGACAGAATGATTGAAGAGGTGAGAGTCACCATGTGGCTACTGGACCTGTATAGTTCTTGACTCATAAAATCAGCAATGGGGACTGGCCAAATGGGTAATGGGAGCGTTTAATGCCTCACTGCAATTTCCTGTCCTGCCTAAAAGAGGTTATGCTGAGACTATTACTGAAAAAATCCTCCCTAACCTCAATATACTAGAAAACTACAATCTCCAATATAAGTTTATTGGACTAAGTTCAAGAGCATGTAGTGATGTCACAACTTTGTGAATTGTTAAATTGTTGAATTGGATTATCTAGATCCAATTTCATCTGTCTTTCAGCCAGTTATAAAATGAAGACAGCTTTGGTAGTCTTGGTGGATGACCTACACCAAGGCAACCAAAGAGGAAGACCAGGTTGTCCCTGTTGATTCTGTTGGCCCTTTCAGCAGTTTTCAATATTATTATGATAGCCTTTTGAGTCAACTCTCCATAATGGGACTTAGTGGCACTGCTTTAGAGTGGTTTCAGGCATAGAATCAAAGAGTTGGAAGAGGCCACAAGGGCCATCTTCAGCCATGCAGGAATACACCATGAAACATATGGCCATCCAGCCTCTGTTTAAAAATCTCCAAAGAAGAAGACTCTACCACCCTTGGAGACAGCATATTCCACTGTTGAACACTCTTACTGTTAGGTAGGTCTTCCTAAAGTTTAGGTGAAATCTCTTTTCCTCTAGTTTAAATCCATTGCTCTGTGTCCCTGTCTCTGGAGCAGCAGAAAACAATCTTGCTCAATCTTTAATATGACATCCTTTCAAACATTTAAACATGGTTATCATACCACTTCCTGCCTCCTCTCCAGGCTTAACATATCTGGCTTCCTAAGCTGCTCCTCACTGGGCATGGTTTTCAGACCTTTTACCATATTAGTCACTCTCTTCTGGGCATGCTCCAGCTTGTCCATATTCTTGAACTGTGATGCCCATAACTGGAGACAGTATTCCAGGTGAGGTCTGACTGAAGTAGAATTGAATGGTATTATTATTTTCCTCAACCTAGACAACAGATTGCTATTGATGCAGCCTAAAATTGCATTGGCTTTTTTTGTTGCTGCATCACACTGTTGACTCCTGTTCAACTTGTTTTCCACTAAGACTTTTAGATCCCTTTCACATGTACTATTGTCAAGCTAGGTATCAGCCATTCTACATCAGTGCATTTGATTTTTTTTTCTCCCTAAATGTAATATCTTCCATTTCTCCCTGTGGAAATTCATTTGTTTAATTTTGCCTCAGCATTCTAATCTATTAAGGTCATTTTGAATTCTGACCCTGTCCTATGGAGTATTAGCTACCCCTTCTAATTTTGTGTTGTCTGAAAACTGGATAAATGTGCCCTCTATTCCACCATCCAGATCATTTATAAATATGTTGAATAGCACTGGGCTCAGGACCCTGTGGCACCCCACTGGTCATGTCTCTCCAGGATGAAAGGAAGCCATTGATGAGCACCCTTTGGGTGTGGCCTGTTAACCAATTACAGAACCACTAACAGTAGCTATTGTCTATCCCACATTTTATTAGGGGTTTTGCAAGAATATCATGGGGGACCTTGCCCAAGGCCTTACTGAAATCAAGATATGCTACATTCACAGCATATACAGTGGCCCCTTGTTATATGCTGAGATTTGGTTCCAAGATCCCCTGTGGATAACAAAATCCATGGATGCTCAAGTCCCATTAAATATAATGACATAGCAAAATAGTGTCCCTGATAAAAAATGGAAAATCAAGGAATGATATTTGAAATTTATACTTTTTTTTTAACATTTTCAAACCGTGAATGCTTGAATCTGTGCATAAAAAATCCATGTATAAGAAGGGCGGACTGTTCATCATCTACCAAGTTTGAAACTCTACAAATGAAAGAGATAAGAGATATGTCTTTCTTGGAACTCAGAAGGTGGTGCTAAGAGATTCCTATTAACATCCTGGTTCCTGGCTTATGGAGTCCATCAAGTCTTGTCTCTGTCTCCCCACTGTTCAACATAAACATGCAATTAATCAGAGAGGTCATCCATTGTTTAGGGGTCCTGTGTCACCAAGATGCTGGTGACATCTAACTCTGTCTTTTATTTTCATGTAATTCAAGGGAAGCTGTTTCACTATAAAACCAATGTCTCTTCCCAGTCATGTACAGGATGTGGATGAACAAACTGAAACTTAATTCAGACAAGATTGGGGTCTTCACTAGGTTTATCCTTGAAGGAAGCAATGAGTAATTTGAGGGGGGAAATCCTACCAAGAGAAAGTCTTCAAAAGCTACACAGTTTTTGTGTTTTTTTTAAAACCTACTCACAATCTGGACTTACTGTGTGCAAGATTTGCTTATGGTTGATTTAAATTGAAAACAATATTTGCTGTATATAAATGCCGTTTTCTTGGGCAGAAAATTTTCTATTCACATCACCCACATACAAATTTTGCCCAGAAGTCATCCTCAATTCAATTCAGGAAATATTGCTGCATGTTATTTTCTGCATAGAATATGCTGTTTCCTGCACAGAACACCCATATGCAAATTTTTCATAGAATAAATGCTGAATTACTAAGATTGTCATCTGTCCAGGATTCTTTTCATCAGGGTTTCTTAAGGCTTAGGTCTATTTACTGATTACCTGAAAGACTCCCAACATGAGCCTGTTATTAGGATCTTTGGGTGAGGGACTTCCTCTAGGTTCCATGATTGTCAGTGGCCCATCTGATCAGGACACATGAGAAGGACCTCTCAGTGGCTCCTCTTAGGTTGTGTATTTCCCCCCCACCTCTCTCTCTCTTTTGGAAGGTTAGGCTCTTTTTGCTTTTTTTTTTTTGTTTCAGCTAAAAACATTTTATTTAAACATGCATTTTGCAAGGAAAAGGTAGCACAGAAGAATCATCTGTGTTGTGTACATGCTGTATTTCAGCATTATCTTGTTTTAACTAGTTTGTCAAGAGAAAGGTGGGAGAAGAGGGAGGGAAGGGGAGAGGGTGGGAGGGAGGGAAAACCCCAGCCTGAAGGCCTTTTCTGACCTGCAAATGTTTCCTATCTGACCCACAGAGTTTTGAGGACAAACATCATCCACCTCTGAGGGCTGCACCGAGTGAAGAGTTGGAGAACCATCAAAGCTTCCTTCTTTCAGCTGCTTGACAATGTTCCACTCCCTTTCACCACCCAGAATATGACATATTTCAATAGAGAACTGTTCTCTGTAAAGTAGGACACATGGCCATCCCTACTGCAAAGTGAAAGGAGAGATAGGATAATCTTGTTCTGTGAATTCTCAACTGTAGAAGGGAACTTGGGGATCAACATATTACTGCATATACATGACTATAAGTCAACTTCAATGGCATGTTTTGGGGCCAAAATTATGAATTTTGATATGACCATGGTTGAAGGTAAAACTTAGGGGCATGTAACAAAGGATCTAAAAGATGAAGCAAAGGGAGACAATGCCAAAGAATTTACAAAATCCCAGCAGGCGTAACTGTTTGTGCTCACACTAAAGGCTGGATTGATGAGAGAGTAAATTATTATTATTATTAACCTTTATTTATAAAGCGCAGTAAATTTACACAGCGCTGTACATACAATCTTTTTAATTGGACGGTTCCCTCAGGCTTACAATCTAGAAAGACATGACACAGAGGGAGTGGTGGTGGGGAAGGGGCATCTCTAGTAGGATAATACATATAAAATACATAGCAATACAGGAAATGATTCAATAAAACAGACAACAAAAGAACATCAAATAGCAAGTGACAATTATGCAATGCCTGGGAACGCTGCCCTAAACAGAATGGTCTTCAACTCCGTTTTGAAGCTGGTTAAAGAAGTGATGGTTCTTGCTCAGGGGGGAAGAAGGTTCCAGGAGTGAGGGGCAGCGAGTGAAAAGGGGCGAATCCGGGATGAGTCAGTGCTTCCAAGACAGATTACACTCTTGTCTTACACCAGGGGATGGTTTTCTTTTTAAATAAGAGTTAAGGTACAGTATTTACATTGACCCATGGATAAGTCAACTCAGTTTTTTGGGGTCAATTTTTTGTCTAAAATTTCTAGACATATATGTGAGTATATACAGTGAGTGTATGCATCATCATTTTTGCACTGGACTATTGACTTGACTGTATCTGGTGATTGTATGTACCCTAACCACAACAAAATGGCAGCCCTGATTCTAACAATACTGGAGGTATTTATATGTCCTAAGCAATCCTTGTCCTCTTCTGCGTTTCCAAATCTGCCCTACTGTTAGGCAGGCTGAGGGAGACCTCAGCTGGCAAATACTTGCAGTGCAATGGTGGCAAGCTCCGTTTCTTATGAGTTCAGTGTTCTCTGCTGGAGAACAAGATTCTGTATGCCACACAACCTGTCCTGGGCCCTCTAAACTGACCTGTTCCCTCAAGTATGATTTAGGGCAGCCAGTATGGAAGTAAAAGATTCACCTGCTACTCCAGATTGTGGAAGACGTTTGGCTCAGTAGCAAAATATCTTCCTCCAGTCTTGAAAAATGGCATCAGCCTCTGGAGGTAATCCTATTCCATTCCTTGCTCTTGGAACCATATTTCCAAGGCTCTCTCCCCTCCATTTACCATTACTGATTAACTGCCTCTAACACCTTCTGTGGCTGCTAGCCTTCTCTGCAGAGCCAACACACGGAATACATTTCCATCTGCCCAGTGATCCAGGCCAGGAGTGTACAGGCTGCATCTTTAATTAGGTCTTTCTGAAGAATCCAGCATCTGCATAACATTCCAGGTTTCACCGCTATTTGCAGAATGGATATTAGTACCTTCTTTGTAAGTGTATGATGTATGAACTGTATGTATTTCTTTGATAAATTGTTTTTAAACATTTCCTCCTTTTTATTAATTGAAGAGAAAACTCATGCATCAATGACAATTTTATGCTGGTTTACACATAAATTATTTCTCCACAATGTTCATTTTTATTATTATTGCCAATATTATAGTAAATGCCTTGCCTATTTTCCCCTTTTCCCTTGTAAACGAGATTTTGCTTACAGCTAAATGAAAAGAAGTGAAGTTAATCACATTGAAATAATAGGCTTAAGAATGTAATTCAGGAATGCTGGGGTGATCTTTAAAAAATCTTCATCAATAGAAACGGTGCCAGAAGCAAAGACAGATACACTTCTTTTTCATAATTAAATAGTGTTCAGAAGTTCTCCCCAGGATGTAATACAAGGAGCTTATCACTCTGCTTAAATAACCCAGGTTAACTCATCTGAATTCGAGCCTAAATCGGGAGGTAGCTGGGTCGTACTGCAAGGATTTTGCCGCCAAAGCCGCCAGGCAAGTACAACCTGGCTACAATTCGGGTCCCAGATGAGCTCCAGTGGCCATTTTTCCAAGTCAGAAAGCTCCCAGCTTTGAAATAAGGCCCCTGGAGCTTGGCTGGGACCTGGGCTGCAGCCAGGATCTACTCGTCCAGCGGCTTTGGTGGCAAACTCCTTAAGCGAAGCGATAAGTTCCCACAATTTCCTCCTCATTCTTGCTTAGAGATGTTGGCGAATGAAGGATTTCCTGCATTCAAAGCATCAGCATGTTCTTTGAGTTGTGATGCTACAGGTCTACATTCAGAGACCATCTTTAGCTCTTCCTTGCAGTGAGCCTGAACAATGAGTCCCTGACCAATGTCTCCATTTTTTTTTTCATTTGAGCTTTGGATGGCAGAAGAATTTTATCTCTTTTGGTGTTTGGGAAATGAGAGCAATAGTAGTAGATCTCAAAAGCAGAATAATGAAACTGGCAAGGAAGAAGATGAAAAACAACCAGTCCCTGTCTGCAGGGTCTAACAGAGAAAGAAATAAGCCATCTTCATTCTAAAACATATGAAAGATATTTACTTGCAAATTACTTGCACATAGTCAAAAACAGGGGTCTTATGGAGTGGAAAGAGAGAGGAAGAAATGGTGACAGGTTAGAGTGATGCAGGAAAGAGTGGATTTGGTAACAAACAAACAAAAACCAAACAAACAGAAAGTCAGGAAAAATGCAAACTAGCAATTGGCACCAACATGTGAGTGTTGCTGACTCTAACAGTTAAAATATCCCCTTCACTCCTTCACTACATAAGATCTTCTTCTTGCTCTTTGTAGAGTGCTGGAAAGGTTTTTCAATGTCATTCTTAAGATAGATTCAATATTTGCTTTTTGCTTTTTAGCATTCCAGATTAAGAAAACTTTCTGGAATTATATGTAAGATCCCCAGGTCATACTTTTGGCTAGTATAAACTGTCAGAGATTTATTGACCTCACTCTAACAATGTGAACTTTGCTATCTGAAAAACCTGGCACTTTTCACCCTTTCATTTTTAGAGTGCCATAATTCAAGACGCCTTGTCCAATTCACTTTAAATTTTATAGAAAAGTTGGCTACACATTGGCTACACTAACAAATTCTGAGGCTGAGAAGACGTATATTATTATCCATTTTAAACAGCATGGCATGGTTTACAGGGGGAAATAACTATAACTCTAAAATTGAAGATTTGCTACTAACCAGAATAAACAAAATGTAATAAATATATCTTTTCTTTACACATTAAAAGATACATAATGTCCCACTTGAATCTTGGATCCTTGAAATTTTTGTTATCCAATAATCTTTCATACAGCTTAAATTCCTTGATTGTATACGGAAATATCAGCCTTTCTATCTCTTTGTACTTATCCTTGCTGCTGCTGATGATGATGATCCATCTTGCTCACCCATGTCACACTCTACATGATACTTGGCTAAGGAGTTTATTGCATGCACTTTTTAGCCTGATCCGGGCATGGGACAGGATTAGGCTGGAATGGGGGGAATGGGTTTTATCACACACAAAATTGCTGCTGCGCTGCCGCCAACCATCATCCATCTCTCAGTCATGCTCTGCCAGCCAATTTTGGTGGTATGAAAAGCTTCTGTGGTACCAAAATCATCGGGAAAAGCTTGATTGGGGAATAGGTGATGGTTGGAGGGTAGCACAGCAGCAATTTCGTGTGCAATAAAACCTGTTTCCCCTTGTTCTGCTGGATCCTGTCCAGTGCCTAGATTGGGCTGAAAAGTGCATGTGATAAACTCCTAAGTAAGACAAGGGAGAAAATGGTGCTCCCTCCCTATTCCATGTACTAAAGCTGAGCAGATTGACAGCTGGCTTTTACTTCTACACTAGTAAAAAGACAGTGTCCTCCATCACACTCCAAGAAAGGGATCTAATTTAGGAGGCTTTGGGTAAACTGTGAGGTATACTAATTTCTGTTTTCCATCTGAAAGGACTGGACAAGAGTTCAGGAAGAACAGCTGGGGAGATGTGCTGCTACTGATCTATCTGGCATCTGCTGCTTAAGTGAGTCGCCCAATAGGAAGACCAACACTGCTGATCACACAGGTTTGTACATTACATGTGGGGGGAGCAGAGGGTACACATATGTGATAGACTCCCTACTGCAGGCTGCAATATATGGATAGCAGTGGAACCAGATGATGGTGCCTTGGCGGAAGTGGCAATATCATCTATCATCTTTCCTCCCTCACTTTATGCAATTCCAGTCATTTGAGGATTTTAATGCCTGAATAGGGCTATTCTCTCCATGTGTTCTTAATCTCATGGGAAGGATAATGCCTGAATATGGAGGGAGAAGAGGGAGGGAAGGAGGGAGTAGGCTAGAGAAGTAATACATGAAAACATTTGCAAGAATCATTTTATATAACCCACCCTGGTTTAATTCCTAATTTCCTGCCTGAGTCAAGTCTCTCTTGTCTTTATAAGCATCAGAAGCAGAGGGTCGAAATCAAAAGTTATTGAATTTTCACTAAAACCTTAAAAAAAGCAAAGGCTTTTTGTACCTTAAATGTTCAAAAAGGTAAGCACTACAGCGACCATCCCCCCCAGTGACTGCCTGTATCTTTTCTCATTATAGGCAGTGGTCCAAAACCAATACAAATTAAATAAATATCCCGCTGAGAGCTGTACTTTTGAAAATAGCCTTATTGCTGTACAGATGTGCGGTATCTAAAAATGGCTCAACCATCTTTGGCATGTGTGTGTGTTTTTTATATATATAAATTAAACTAAAAGAAGAAGAAATTAAAATCTAAATATTATCCTGGAAGGAAGTGTTTGCATTTGTGCGCTTTGATTTCATTTCCCTCCCAGCATGCCATGTGCTTTCATCCCATAATGGCTCTTCTTTGTTAATCTCTTTCTCCCCCTCTATCCTGCATCCCCCCTAAAAAAACCACAACCCAAACCAGCAGGGAGAGATCTTGATTGATAAAAGGGCTAATCGGTAGCTCCATTTACAGATACGCATTAAAGGATACGGTGTGATTTTGCTGAACGTTTTCCCGTCTTCCTGCTACTGCAGCCTCCATCGGTACGTTTTGGCATACAAATCCTCACCAGATGGAAGATAAAACTCCACTTTTATGGATATTTTCAGGCCGAGGAAACATTTGGTTCACATCAGTTCTAAATGAATAATATTTATTGGCTCAACAATTTTGTGTTTTATGGGAAGAAGAGGTGGAGGAAAATGCCTCTTATTTAATGTAATTTTGTTTTTCAAGATTCCATGTTTAAAATAAAATCTGCAAACATCAAGTAATTTGGAATTATCAAATGTATTCAGGGTCTTTGCAAGCAATGGATTATTTACATAATAGAAATAAACAAACAGTGAACACAATTTGGATGTATTTAACTTGTATGTCATTTGTTACCAGAAATACAACTGCACAGCAGGCTTTGGAGGACCTGGAGTGCTGCAGTCCTAACTATGTCACAGTGAAACATTTAGTCTTTGGCATGTGTCATGCTGTAAAAGAAAGAGAGCATGAAGAAATGCAAAGTTGCTTCTGGCTGAATTCATAGGGGCCTATTTTAGCAAGCTTTCCTCTGGCAGATGAAACAGGGCTCTTTAAAAAAGTATTTGCAAGGTCACAATGTAGGACTTTGCTTTTTTTATTTTATTCATTTAGATATTTATTTATATCCCGCTTTTCTATGCCAAGGCATTATGAAGACAACTTAATGGGTTTTTAAAAAAAAAATGAAAGTAGAATAATAAGACAGACTAAAATGAAGTATTTAAAATTAACAAGGAACCCATAACAGCAAAAAGGCAGCTCCAGAAAAATGCACCAGAAACAACAGATAAAATTAATCACCTAAATTAAATAAAGCAAAACAAAATAAATTGAACAGTTCTAAGATCCTCTTTAAAAGTAGACAGTGAAGTGGCCAGACTAATCTCTCAGAGGTATTCAATAATTTAGGTGTCCCCACACATATTTCAAAACCACAGGGAAGCATTGGCTTCCAGAACCCATTCTCCAGTGTATGTGGTTCCTCTGTCCCACATTTTTCTCTGGTGGTCAGATTCCATCCATGCACCCATAACTTTATTTATATACTACCTTTCTCCCAGTCTCCCTCACAAGATATATCTCGGAGCCCTTCCCATTTCAGCCTTCTTTTTCCTACACCAGTGATAGCTGGACTGGTTCCTTTCAGTTGTTTTAGGTTACAACTCCCATGATTCTCAACCATCTTTTCTTGCTAGCGCAGTTTGGGGGCTGTAATCCCCCAAACATAGGCTGCTGCCCGACTCACCAGGCAGGCAGCATTGCCGCCAGGAGCCTGGCGCCATGGAGGTTTGGCGCGCCCCAGTATGCTTTGCTGGGGCGCGCTGGCCTCCAATTGGCCGGCCGAGGGGGAAAAGGAGGGACCTCCACCTCCTGAGCGATGCTCTAGGAGGCAGATAGTCCCTCTCTATGGTCGCCCCGGTCCTCCAGGGCAGCCGATTGGCTGGCTGCTCCTGGGGGCGGGGCGACTCCCACCTTTGGAATAGGCCTATATATAGGTCATGCGGCGTCCTGCTCAGCGCCATTTCTGCTTGGCTCTGCTGCTGAGCAGAGCCGAGTTTTGGGGAGGCGAGCACAAGGGGCTTGCCCCCTCCTCCCTGCTTTTGAATTAGGGTCCCTGCGGCCCTGCACAAGACAGGTGGGGGCTTCCTTCCCCTCCCCCACCGTTACTGCGGTCCAAACCTGAAAGTGAAAGAACTGAACAATGTGCAAAACAGCAAACAAAACAGTACAAAGATCCAGTGATCAAACATGCCATGAGAAAGGTAAGGGATAGGAGCACCCACACGAACCAGGTGAACCAACCACAGCTCAAGCAAGGCTATTTAGGAGCAGGGCCAGCTCCCCGCTGTGCAGAGAGGCAGAGCAAAGAATCTGCGAGGCCAATGATTTGGGAAGGGTTAACGGGCAGGACAGCCTAGCATGAGGACCTCTGCAAGAGGCACAAAGGTGATCAAATTTGCACTGCATGCGAGAACACTTGGCAACATTGAAATCTCGGCAAATAAGGCCCGGACTATAGGAAGGAGCAGAGCAAGTGGAAGATGCAGGCGGCACGGCCTGAGTTGAAACTTCCGATAGCCAAATTTCGGAATGAAGGTGATCCCATCGCTCTCTAGAATTCTGGGAAGCATGCTGGCGGAATGCCGTATCGTAAGCGATGGCTGCTGCCTTGCCGGCAAACTCTCTGGCCTTAAAGACATGCAGCAAATGGCTGTCGAGCTGCCAAGCCCATTCAGGGAAGGCCTTGGAAACCACAGCCCTAAAAACGGTCAAACCTTCTAGCCAATTGTCAAAATTGCGGTCAACTGGAGGGGAAAAGGGGGGCTTCTTTTTTTCCTTGGACAAGGTAACCGCCAAAGCTACTTGACCTGTCAGAGGAACCAAACCAAAGACATCAACGAAACAGCCTCTGAGAATCAGCTTCCTGGTTTTGTGAGGTAGATGAGAGCCAGGAGGGCGCTCTCCAGGTGCACAAACTGGAAACCCTTGTGCTTCCTGGTCGACCCAAACCCCCTGAAGACCGGGTCGCCAGTTACGATGCTTGATGGCCCAGTGCGGCAGGCCTGGGGCCAAGACATGCTCAACCCAAAAGTGATCTCTGCCAGAAGGTAAAGGCAAGTTAACAGCATTGAAAGCATCTTGAGCAGCTTGTGAGGATCGAGCCCGTCGGTGTCTTTTCTTGGATCTGTGACCTTTCTTGGGCTGTCTACGTCTGTTGTCACCATCAACGTTGCCGAACGCCTCACTGTCCAAACTGGAAGATGATAACAACGTCGAACTGGAGCTGGATTACGACAAGACAACAGAATGCTTCACTGCCACAAAGGTCTTGTCACGGTCTGCTGAAGGTACTTGGCTGGAAGATGAGGCTCCAGGAGATCTGGCAACTGTCGGAAGTGAAGGAGATTCTGGATCACTTAGCTGGCAAGGTGAAGTGGCTTTTGCAATCAGCTCAGCAATGGAACGTGACAGCTCCGACATTGCTGACTGAGACAAACAATGAACAGCTGATGATGGCGCAACACGTGAAGATCCTTATGTAGAAAAAATTCTGGAACTTGAGCCCAACTGAGTATCAGAGGAGGAAGTGGCATTAAAATTCAAGGCCGGCATACGCTGAAGTCCCCCAGATTGACCAGACGTAATTTGCGTAGCTACTGTCGAGGATGTCTTTATGCACCCTGCTTTGTTGGACATGATGAATAAACAGTTAGTAATTGCCAGTTAGAAAGAGCAAATAACAAAACAAGTGGCTGAGAGAATGTGACCAGGCTGAAAAAATTTTGAACAGAGAACAGCAAGCAAGCCCAACACAGGGTGTCCTTGGGCAAGCCACACACTCTCCCAAAACCAAAAGCCCTATCCATATACAGGAGGGGAGGGAAAACAACCAAAACTGCTCACTAGCTGGGCCCCATGGCAGGAAGCCCAGCCCAAAATGGCGGCCGCCGCAGCTCAGATCACCTTTCTAGCAAAAAAAAAAAGTCTCTTGAGAACTTGGATGACTTCAAATACACAAATCACCCTATACTGGTTAACATCAAAAATACCCATTTTCAAATGCATAGGTAGACTTCCAACTGCTTTCAGTTTTGCTTTCCTTTTAATTTTTTGGTTATGTGATCTAAGCATGTAGTTTCAGATCTTAGAGGGTCCTAGGAGCTGAATATGTGCCCCCTGACCTGCCAAAGTTATGCATCCTTACTGCAGAGTATTTAGCTTAATGATTAACAGGATCTTGAATCTTGCTTAAAAGGTCCTGCTCTTTGAATGAATGTTCTATAGCCATCTGAAATTCATATATTTTCTTCCATGGGGACTTCACAGCTTATGAGCCTGCCAGTAGCCCCATTGTGTTTGACACTTGGATGAACAATCCACATACGCCTGAGTAAAAGTGTGCTTATCCTTTTTCCACAAGAGACCAGGATGGATAATGTTAATGATGTGAAGATGGGACAGGAAAAAAAAGATGGAGACTGGCTTAGTCATTTACCTTTCAGTCTCCCACAACACTGACTCCATTGAAATTCAGTTCAAAACGTGAGTTATTTTGACATGTTCCATGGGGCCTAACATTGATTTTCAACTTAATTTGGAATGCAATTTGATAAACAGTTATTGGCACTGAGAGATGTTGTTGTTGGAAAATCTAGCATGAAGACTTAGATCTTGTTTCCCTCATGGTTTGAAGTATGGCACTTTTAAAAAAAATGTTCATAAAACATCTGGTAGCAATTAGGGAATAACACATTTAAGATGTATTAAAGTGCATTCTTATTAGTATTTCAGCAGTAAAAATGAGGTATTCTATCTGGACTGTGTATATTTCCATGCATCTGCCAACCATCTGAAACGTACAATCCTTTCCCAATAAAGCATATTTGCAGTCTCAGAGTAAAAAAGATTGGAGGGGGGGGAGTGTGCCCCTAATGGGTACTTCCTGATAAAAGATCCTTTGGAGAAAACACACATCAGAACTAAGGGTTAAAAGGGCCTAGTGATTTTGTGTGTGTGTGTGAGAGAGAGAGAGAGTGTGTCAGTGAAAAGGTCCAGCCTGGCTTAGATCTAGTATCTAGTATACATCCTGGCTTGCTACTAGTAACAGATTGTGCGGTTACATTCACATAAAACTGAATCCTACTGTGAAGTTCAGTATACAGTGTTACCTATTTCTGTGTCACACCTGGTTCCCATCAAGTTGATGGGGGTTAAGGTCAAGAAGGATGGATTAGATGCAATTCAAGGTGAGGCAAAAATGGGCAGAAGGTCAAGAAGGAAACAGGAAGACTGTTGTGTACCAGTAGATTTCCGCAGTGCAGTAGAGTAGGAATAGAGGCTTCAGGAGTACTGTCACAGCAGTTGAGTAAGAGTTGCCATGTAGTGCATGATGAAGAGTGCAATTACACTCATGTCCAGACAATATGTTTCCCACAGGCAACTGATTGGCTACTGTTTCAACAAAATGTTAGTCCAGATAGGTCTTTGGTTTGATGCAACATGGCTATTTTAATGTTCTTGTGTAGAAAACACATGACTTATATATTTTCCAACTTTCCCAATTTAGCAGGGACAATCCCAATTAATCTCCTGTGATCCTACTTTTCAACTGCTTTTAGAATGTTCCAGTCTCCCTCTCCTGCTTCTAATTTCTCAATTTATCCTAGTTGCTGTAAACTAAGGCCCAGAACAGACAGGCCAAATGCGCCGTGCTGGTGCTGATACTAGGGTTAGGGACCACTCACCAACTGCATGATCCCTAACCCTAGCACAGCGTGGCAGCAGAGTAATGGTGGTGTCCTGTCCATACTGGTGGCACCATTTTGACGTAAATGATGCATAGCGTCCGCACTTCACCGTGCGTCGCTTACCTCATGAGTGTGTCACTCCGGTACCAGGTTCTTTTTACTTCAGAGGGACGGCACACAGTTTGGGGTCTGCAACATCCCTCCAGAATGGGTGAATGTAGGCTGCCACTTCGTGGCAGTCTGTACTGCCCTAAAATTCCAAGTGCAAAAGTAGTTTGCACTCAGTTCAGCAAAGGGAAGAGGAAAGGAAGACACTAAATCTTCTCCTTTCCAGCAGGTTCAGACAAAAACAAACTGTTGCAGCGTCTCCTAGCTTATGTATTCTAATAACACTAGCCATATTGACCACACATTGATGTTCCTTGGCCTCATATATCCCAGTTTTCATTCATTAAATGTTGGGTGGTATGTGCTTGCTATGATCTATTACTCACATAAAGCTTCAATTTTGATTTGACTTCACCTCAAATCCCCCCAGTTTTCACTTTTTACAGCTTTGTAATAATGCAAAAATCATTTTCCCAACTGATGACCCTGGTTTAGGACCCACTGTATGTTCAAGTCCTATAATCTATATTGGCTGCCTATGTTTTAAGAAGATATTGATATCAAACTTTTTCATCCTATGAGGATGACCTCATAAGTCAGGTTAGAGTTGTTCTTGGCTCTACCTCCTCCTGACAATTAGCTATTAACCATCTTTAACCAGTTTTAATGAGGTATGAGGGCTAAAAGCAGAAACAAGACAAGATAGGTTAACTCTGACCTCCAAATCTCAAAAATGCTGGGGCCCTGGCCTCATTCACTCTGGAGGTGTTCTCTTGTTCAACTGAGTATGAGCAAAACTCCTGTTCAGGCCTCCCTGTTCAACATGGAATTAGGCTTGCACTGGGATCAGAACTTGGAAAAGTAACATTTTTGGAATATACCACCCAGAATCCCTTGGACTACCTGGTTTCTAGCCATGTTGGGTTGGAGGTTTTGGGAGTTGCAGTCCAAAAATTACTTTGCTAAATAAGCTCTGACAGAGATATTAGGGATGAAGGCAATGTGAGCAACTCCATCCCTCCTTTAAGCCTTCCTACAACCTGTGGAATATGTGTAGAGGAAACCCACTGGGTAACCTTGGGTGAGTCACACATTTTCAACCTCAGATGAACCTTATGGTCACCACAAGTTGGAAATGACAACAAGAAACCGTTATTTCTGTGGTGACCAGAGACACAGCCCAGAATTCATAAGAGTGACTTATAGCATTGTAATCTTCACAGAGGTTAGTGAAATAGTAGCAGTGCATCTTCTCTTGCAACAGATTATACACTTTCATTTTAATTCCTCTTTTTTGTGGTCAATTCTTACATTATATCAAATGTGGGAATTATGTGGCCCTCCAAATGTTGTTAAACTGCAATTTCCAGCATTCCTCACCACTGATTATGCTGGCTAAGACTGCTAGACTTTACTGTTCAAGAACTAGAGAACTACACAATTCCCACCCTTGCTTTACATAGTGTTCAGTTTGCTCAGCTACATTTGCTCTGCTTTTATACGGATGGGATACTAAAAATGGAATAGGAAAATGGGCCATGACCATGTGCTATATTTCTTTTCACTTTCCTTACTAAACTGTTGTGAATCTCAGCCATTTTGTTGCACCTTAGGGCCCAATTCAGTGACGAGAATTGATTTTTTGGTACTTCAGTGGCCATGAGTGGAAACTGGAGATATTATTTTTTATTGAATATGATCCTCAGAGCATGAGCTCGCAAGCTCTCTTCAATACTCTGTAATAAAGTAATACCAACATTTTCAAGCTCTCCATAACTTCATTACACTGAGTCTCTATGGGACACTGTAGTTTCTTATCCAGAGTCTTTCATGGATGGTGAATTTCATGTGCATTACTATTGGACAAGGTTTTTTGATATGTGTATGTGCTTGTATGCATTCATGATGAAAACATTCATATGGGTCTCTGCTTCCCTCTGATGGTGTATCTATATGAACTATCCCCCCCCCCCCCGTTATACTGTATGTATCAAGACCTAAAGGAAAAACCTGGGACAAGCTGAATCATACATCATATACCACCTCTGTTCTATGCACAGGGAAAAATATATATATAAAGCAGAAACTGCCTTCTCTGCAACATCTCTTTTGACATCAGAGCAGTTGCTAGGAGTTTGTTCCACTGATGTTTTGTTTTACTTTATAGATTTTACCTGATCCACACACCTCCTTGACTGAACATAGAAATTTACTTAGTTTGCATTCAGGAACTGGTAGATTTCTCAGCTTATGATATGCTACAAGAAAGATCTTAACACATTCCACAACATGTGCACTTATTATTATTATTATTATTATTATTATTATTATTATTATTAATATCCCACATTTCCAAGGAGATCAAAGCAACTAACAATAAGAAAAAACATTAAAATACAGTAAACATCATAACCCATAAACCCTTCCATCAACAATAAGAATACATTTTAATTATAAACTGAGCAGGAACAATTGAGGGGCAATTGATGGGAAGCCACTGAGAGGCTAGTCTGGGAAAGCCTGCCGGGAGAGATATGTCTTGACCGTCTTTTTAAAGGTGCACAGAAAGGAAGCCATACATTTCTGAAATGTGGACATATATTTTAAAACCCATAAAAAACAGAACTAGCATGAAACACAATTTGAGAATGAGAAAAGGAAAACAATGAGGAGAGAATTGACAGATCTGCCCCTCCCTAATTTGAGACCTAGTCAATCATCATTCAAACAGATCAATGGGCTCACAGGAAGGCATGGCAATGCAGCATTTCAAAGGGAGGCAGATAAAATGTGGTACCCACAGACTTATTTCTTATATTTACTACTATTTACATATCCTGCCTTTCCATTAAAAATGCCAGTAAAGACAAATGTAGCAATAAAACCATTAAAATCCCTGCAAAAAAAGCAACTTAAACAATAACACTTATAATATCAACAATTGATAAACATGCCAGTTATCTGCCGTGGTGATCTATTCATGATAGTTTTGTTTCATTTTTAAAAAACATTGATTTAACTGACATTAGAATAAATCAGCCTGGGGCTTTCCAAATGTTTTAGCCTACAATTGATCAACAATTCCCTCTGCACCTGACAATGGTTCATGTTACCAAAAGGTGGTGGAAGACAGCATCCAAGAATATCTGGAGGCACCAGGCTGGGTAGATTAATCTACACTGTAAGCTTTCAAGGACAATGGTGACTTAAGGGATAG
The DNA here is from genome assembly GCF_019175285.1 of Sceloporus undulatus. Lineage (NCBI taxonomy): Eukaryota > Metazoa > Chordata > Lepidosauria > Squamata > Phrynosomatidae > Sceloporus > Sceloporus undulatus. Next base: position 33,784,742 of record NC_056525.1, on the reverse strand, counting down.
TAGTACAATTCTATACAGTGGGCCCTTGCCTTACGCGGGGTATCCGTTCCGGACCCCCCCCCCCATGTAAGGTGAATTCCGCCTATGCTCAAGCCCCATTCATTGAATGGGGCTTCTGAGCGGTGGCGCAGGAGTGTGTGGGGCACCACGAGCGCACACCCCATTCATTTGAATGGGACACGCAGCCCCTTGCACCCCGCACTCCCCCCATAGCTTGAGCGCATATGCTCAAGTCCACGTAAAGTACGCCTGCATATAACGCGGGCGCAGTGTATGTTCAATCCTATCTAATATCCTATATGTGCAATCCTATATGCTTCCTCAAAAATTAATTGCCTTATATTAATTAAAGCTTCTTCCTAGGTTAGTGGGCATATGGTTGTAATTTAAGGGAGGAGCTCTTTGATTATTTGGATCATACCACCTAGCAGGTGAAGATAGTGGGTGATTCAGTCTTAAGTATCATGTCTAATCTGAGCTTAATTCATGAATGGTATGGTTGTAAGATCATTTTAGGCCACAGCTGGAAAAAGTTAGTTTTCTGGGACTTACAACCCAAAAATGCAACTCTTCCAAGCTCTGCCTTAGGCCCACTTTTCATATACACAGATTTGCCTCCTTCCTACCTTAAAGGCACCAGATTCCATCTGATCTTGGAAATTAAGCAGGGTCAGCCCTGGTTAGTACTTGGATGAGAAACCACCAACAAATATCAAGTGCTCTGGGTTACATCGCAGAGGAAGAAACTTGGGAAACTACCTCTGAGGATTTCTTGCTGAAGAAAACCATGTGAAATTCATGGGCAAGAGGTAATTTGAAAGCACATATACATACACTCCTTCCGTTCCCCACCAGTAAGTAGCAGCAGCCCTGCCAATGGGGCTTGGCAACTGCCTTGTTTTGGATGGTGCACAAAGTGCTACAGAATAGCCCCTGTGCCCTGTTGAAAAAAAGACATAGACTTGTATGATCTGTATTTATATTTGTTTCTCACTAACAGGATATGTTTATCATGGGTGTTTTTTTTCTTGCAAGCATGTTCCCTCAAGTCATAAAAGACACTTTTCCCCATACACCATGATTTTCCTCACCTACATGCATATAGCATGCTGTGTTTCATGAGTGGTCAGTAGAAGATAAATCTGTACTTAATTTGCATGTTTGATTGCTGGTAGCTTGTATTTCTGAGGAAATCCTGTTTTTGGAAGGAGAGTGATTTAACTGGAAGAAATGCACATTCTTCTTCATGTCTAATTTGACCCCAGAAAACCCAACAATGGCCATACTAATAAAGGACAGAAACAGCCTTACCTTTCAACCTGAATAACAAAGCTCGGAAATAGTTAGTTACAAATAATGCAGGTGCTTTTCTTTTTCCTTTCACAATAACAAAAGTATGCCCTAGTTAGGTTACAGTTGTAATGTAACATGGATTAGTACCACTCACTAAAATCAATCAATTATTGTTTTTCAGTAATGAGAAATAACAGTTTCAATAAATTGCAACTATAATGCTAACTACTTTTCCAGGGCTTTGGAACTGGAACTGAAATTAATTCATCTCAAAATTAATTTTCTCAGCTCTGTGTCTACATCAGACATCTTAAAATTGGCACTTTCCAAATGCTTTTTTACTACAACTCCCTTTATTCCAAACCACTGATTATGCTGGCTGTGGCTGATAAGAGCACTATTCCAAAATGTTTGGAAAACAGTATATTTGGGGGTGCCTGTTTCTACCCCATTTGTTTTAAATACATTTATAATTGTATTAACATTTATTTTCAAGCTGGTACCCTTTGCAATATCCTTAGTATCCACAAGACATGCACTAAGAAAAAATGCCAGTCGTTTTAGCCTTAATTTTGCTGTGCACAAAAGCACTGTCTTTCTGAATAAAAGATATGCTGGCACCTCCGATTTCTGCCAAAAAGTGCCCATGTTATTGATGATTTTAAAAGAGATTTTTCTAAAGGAGTGTTTTCCACCGAGGGAGAAATTTCTACTAGAGTGACAAAAGCAGTGATTACTGGGGTAAGGGGAAATCTCCTGCAGGTATTAGTCTTATCGTAAGAAGTGCCAAAGGTCACTGTGGCACTTGTGATGTGGAACCGTGATGAAATACTATGGGAAAAAAGCAAGTCCCACAGCAACAGTGTATGCATTTGGTGGTCACAGCTATGCACCACTTGTGATCAATGGGTGTGAAGTCAGGGTCAGGGCTGCAGCAGCGGGAGATACAGGCGCTTCCCAATCTAGCCGGGCCCCAACGAGACGGCTGAATTTCCACGATTCATTTATCATAAACTAGCAATTTGCAAATGTTAGCACTTTCCTTACAGATCATGAACACTGAGTGACTTTAATAAAAGAGGGGGGGGGGAGAGAAAGAGAGAGAGAGAGAGAGAGAGAGAGAGGGAGAAGGGGAAAACCCATATAATTAAGGCAACTTCTTGGTACTGTATTAATTGGGAAAGTGTTACCTTTTTATAAGTAATTGCCATGCAGGTTTTCATCTGGCTTCCAGATTCTGTTGTTTTATATCAGTTTTACATCAGTTAATTAGCCACTTGTCTCTGTTCCTGGTATTTTCTCCCCTTTTATCCTTAATTGTTGCTCTGAGATGATTTCCTATTTTGTCTGACTCTGATGATCATTAAAAGCTTGAACACTTCCATTTATTTAGATCTTATGCCATTTTTAAACTTTAAAGAGCTCAAAGGAAAGAAGGCTGGATAGCTCAAAAATATTTGAACAGCTGAAGAACTCCCAATGCCACAGAAGCTGCCACAGAGTTTGCTGTACTTGTGCTGTGTGTGTGTTAGTGTGTTGGCTGTTAACCCTTCTGCCCTGAGTCCTCTTCCCAATTTCCTTATTGTTATTTGTTAGTCGTTTTAGTCGCTTTCTACAAGAATGCACTCAGAGGAATTCAACTAATGGGTGAAATCCTCTTGTTACTCTATAGATGTACTATTGAATAATGAGATTTTCCTATGTGTCAATTCTTTATTCAACCAATTCCAAGACCCCCGTGATCCAATGTGTCTACCTGAGTTGGGACTACACAACAAAGTTCAAGCTACGTATAATGTAATCTATTTGATACAGCCTTTGTTATATTCTAGGGCACAGATGGTCAAATTACAGCCTTGGGAGCCATAAATAGGGTCCCTCAACCCCTCTCCCACAATGACTCCAGACTCCTGCCAAAAAATTATTTGCTACCTCCAGACCCCCTCCCCAGCTCCTCCAAAAAAGAAAAACCAGTCACAAGCAGTCACAATGGTAGAAGTGATATTACGTCACTTTGGTGCTCCAAGACTCACTGTTGGGCAGTTAAGGGAGGGAAAGGCCCACTGCCACTACTGCTGCAAAGCTAGGAATATATGAAACAGTCTATATCCAATTAAAGAGTGCCTCTACACTGTATAAATAATGCAGTTTGGCACCACTAAGTGCCATAGCTTCATCCTACAGAAGCCTGGGATTTGTAGTTTTCTGTGGCACCAGCATCTTTTGATAGAGAAGACTAAAGAGCTTATAAAACTACACATTCCAGAATTCCGTAGGATGAACCTACAGTGCTTAAAGTGGTGTCAAACTGCATTATTTGTGCAGTGCAGATGTAGCCCATGTCTGTTTTGCAAGAAAAAAATCATGTCAATTCTATCCTTGCATCCTTCTCTAAAGTGAAAAATAGATGCATAGAGGTTTTCATTTATTTTCATAATCAACGTTGCCTGACAGATACATTTTGTATACATCTTTCTCTAATATAAACATTTTTGAACACACAATTCCTTGACATACATTTCTTTGTGCACAAATTTCCCCCAATATATATATATATATATATTTGCACAGTTAATGAGCTGGGAACTATATCACAATGTTTGAGAAAGGAAGGGGCTTTCCAGACCGGCTGGATACATGGCAGGGTTGCCCGAGGGCGGCACCACCACACACCCCACAACCCTAGCATGTCGTGGTGGCGTGATAATAGTGGCGCCCTGTATACACGAGCGCCGCCATTATGACGTCACAACTGCACTGCAGCCAAACACGGGCATGATGTCCCCATAATGCTGCAGGGCACTCTTTCAGCGTTGCGGGAAGGAGCTCCGAAACGGAGCTCTTTTTTGCCACATGCATTGCTGGTGCAGCCTTTACACAGCCACGCCAGTGATGCGGCCCCTTTCTCCCCTTCCCCGCAGCTGTCGGGGTGTCCTTGGGGCATGAAGACCCAAGGACACTCCTTTCCAGGCCGTGGAGAAGCAGTGTTTTGCCGCTTCCCCAGGCCTGGAGAAGCGGCAGATTGGGGCCTCTGGGGCTGCCACTGCAGATGCCCAGGCCCCAATCCGAAGGGGAAAGGGGCGGGTGCAGGCTGCCTCAAAGGGGCGGTCTGATTCCCACCAAAGATACCTTTTTGTACCTCAGTCTCTGCAGAAAGGGAATGGCTAAATGATCTGCTAGCGACCTCTTGCAAAATCCCAGGGTTTTAGTAAACCCTGATTAGGAAAATGTGCTCTAAAGTGTCATACAGTACTTTATTTTATTTTTAAAGAAGAATTAGCTGGCAATGGCAGGAACTGACTTTAAAATATTTGTATGCAAAGCCTGTGCTCTACTACCAAGCAATGCCTCTTCTTTCAAACAATAGATTAACTAAAATACCAAGAACAAGAAACCTCAGTAGACAGCCAAAACAATAAATGCAAGACCAAATGTGGGAACATTAATGCATTAATTACCCAGGCCAATGTGGCATAGTGTTGCACATAGTTTGGGTGTTGCACTATTACTCTGGATCCCAGGGTTGAAATCTCTACTCAGACTTGTAAACTCAGTGGGTAATGTTGTCACACACTTTCAACCTCAGAAGAAGGCAATGGCTATGGCTATGGCAATGGCAATGGCAAACACATTCTGAAAAGATATTGCCATGAAAACCACATGAGAAGTTTGCATTCCTAAACTTGATTTGTCATAAACTAGAAATTACTTCTAGGCACAAAATGACAATCTATGCAAATAGCACATACAGTGGACCTTTGTTATACTGTGGGGTTTGGTTCCAAGATCCTCCGTGGATAACAAAGTCCATGGATGCTCAAGTCCCATTAAATATGATGACATAGCAAAATGGTGTCCCTTATAAAAAACAGAAAATCAAGATTTGATATTTGAAATTTATACTTTTTTTTTAACATTTTCAAACCTTAGACGCTTGAATCAATGTATAAAAAATCCATGTACATGTGTTTCTTGCCCTGTTTCTAATGATAGTGTTTTAAACTTACCAGATTCTACCCATACAGGGTTCTTTGAACTTTCTAAACCAGAAAAGCATGGGGAAACCAGAGATCATTCTTGCCGTTTTTACACACAATAGTTTTCTGAGATAGAGAAGGACAATTTTCTTATTTATATAATTGTTCACACTATATTTTTTTGCCAGAATGCTTTTGAAGAGTTTAAGAATGCAAGAAAGCCCTTTTGAAACTATCCAAAGGCATATCTAGAACTGCATTTTGTTAAGAACCCCAGGGAAGTCATCAGAACATGAGAACATCAACACTCCTCACCCTTGTGTTCACCAATCTTGACTTCACTACTTTGATAGATATGTCAGATAGAATTTTTTTTATGGCTGCTCCCAGACTTTGAAACCTCCTTCCTAGGGAAGCTAGGGATGTTTCTTTGTTGTCCTATAAGATGCTGAAAACATTTTTTATTCTCACATATTTTGGAGGCCTGACTACAAGTGTTTTAACACTGTACTATTTTATTATTACCTGTTGGCCTTTTAACCTATTTACTTTAAATGACGTTAATTCTATTGACAGTTTAATCACATTTTAACAATGTCTGGTGCATTTTTACTTATGACATTGTATGTTCCTTTACCTGCATTTGTTTGAATTTTTGTAACCTGCCTTGAACCCCATTTTGAAGAAAAGATAAACTAAAAATGGATGAGTAACAACAGTGACAGGTACTGAAAGGT
>NC_056525.1:33757841-33778725 GCF_019175285.1 Sceloporus undulatus | reverse complement strand
ATAATAATAATAATAATAATAATAATAATAATAATAATAATAATAATAATAATAATTTTATATTTCCCGCCTCTCCCTGAGGATCAGGGCGGGATTACAACAAAAAATAAGATCAACAATACAAAATACAAGATACAGTATTATCTTAAAAAAAAAACAGTCAATAAAACAAACAGCAATACTGCTACCAATCATTAAAATGACCAAATCGTCATCTGTTTCCCATGCTATCAAAGTCAGAAGTGGGAATGTTCTTTGAGATCAGCTATAGAAGATTGGATGGATTGGCCCATTGGAAGAGATCCGTCTTAAGGGCTTTCTTAAAGGCTTCTTAGGTGGTAATAAGATGGATTTCTTCCAGTAAGTTGTTCCATAGTTTAGGGGCCACAGCTGTGAATGCCTTATGGGAAGTTGTAACTAGTCTAGTTTTTGTATATTCCAATAATTCTTCCCTGATGTTCTGAGAGTGCAGGGCGGATTGTGTAGGGAGAGGTGTTCCTTTAAGTAACTCAGGCTCAAGCCATGTAGGGCTTTAAAGGTAATGACCAACACTTTGAATTGTGCCCAAAAGCTGATGGGCAGTCAATGTAGAGATTTTAATATTGGAGTAATATGGTCTGATCTTGATGTTCCCATGACCAGTCTGGCTGCAGTGTTTTGGATCAACTGAAGCTTCCGAACTTGGTACAAAGGTAGCCCCATACTGAGTGCATTACAGAAATTTAAACGCGAGATTACCAGTGGTGTGTCTTGTCAGATAAGCGGCAATGTTTCCACCAGTAGCACTTTAGTCATTGCACCACCCACTTCATTTTTTGAAGATCTTGAGTGTCACATGGTTTCTTTTAGAAGTGGGCCGGAAAGGACGCTCGGGAGCGATAATGTCTATGGCCCTGGTAAGATTGTTATTCCAATGCTTCGACAGAATTGCCATCATTCCAAACCATAAAACCCTCTAGGGCCTCCTGGAACCTTCTGGGTTCCATCAGCCTTCATGGGCGGACCGTTCTAATAGGTCCTCCACTCCTGAGGGGGATATGGGTAGTGACCTTCAGTCCCTTCTTGCCCAGAAAATGGTCCATCCATGATAAGGAGGAGGTTTGAATGACCTCCGCCCACGGATATTCCTGATCCGTACTAAAGACCACATCAAGTGTATTACCAGCACAATGTGTTGGATCTGAGACTAATTGGGACAGGCCCATGGTGGTCATGGAGACCATGAACTCCCGAGCTGAACCTGTCAGATCTGATAAACCACTAGCTGTTTCAAAATAACATGAGTGGGAGGTACAGGTTCAGTGTGAAGTTTCCACCACTTCTTTACAGTTTGAACAATCACCCAACTTTAAAGCTCCAGATGGGATTCAAAGTTTAGACAGTCTCTGATTTGGTTGCTAAAACAATCCTCCACAGTGCAGCATGGCAGGTGTTCCAGCGCTGGTGATGTGTCTGGGGGAGGCCAGCAGGCCAGTTTACAGGACATCGCTCCCACCTGTGCCCCTCCCCTTAAGTCCTCCACGTTGTGGCAGGTGTTCCAGCATTGGTGTTGTCTCTGAGGGAGGCCAGTGTCCTGTATAATGGAGGGAATATACACCCATAATTGCCACTGATAACCTCATTTTAGCAGTATGATGCTAAAAAGTCAAGAATTTATCTCCATCCCCCCTCCTATTTATTGATAATCTTTTATCTGATATGTTTTAAATGTCTTAGGCCTGGTACACACCGCCAGGAAGCGGTGTCCTGTTGGCGATAGTAGGGCACGGGACCATGCACCAACCACACGCTCCTGAGCCCTATGATGTGTGGGCACTGCCATGATTGAACGGCCCCACCCACATCTGGTATGCATCCATGATGTGCAGGAGCCTGAGTGTCCACACACTTGTGGGTGAAAGAGCTGTCATAGGGTTGCATTGCAGACCTTATGACAGTGCAAAAAAAGAGCTGCTCTAGACGGCTCCTTTTTTGCTGCTCAGTATTGCCGCTCCATTTGGTTGCTGCAGCAATGCTGCACAGCAAAGAGGGGCAGTACTTCCTCGCCTGTATGTACAGCCCCTTAATTACAATTACTATTGCTGATATTCTACATTGGCTACATCATATTATTATTATTATTATTATTATTATTATTATTATTATTATTATTTCTTCTTATCCACCTCTCCCCATGGATCAAGTCAGGGGACAACAACAAGTGACAAACAGACAACATCAGTTAAAAGACATCAGTTAGTCATTCTGGCCTGAGCCCACCTCCACCTTAAAAGCCAGCAGCCAGATTGGGCAAAGGAGGTCCATTCAGCTTGCAGTCAGGATGGAAAGAGGATGACTTTCCATCTCCCTCCTGCCAGCAAGTGAGGCTGCAGCAAGGACTTGCAATGGAGTCCTGCTTCTGTTCGCTACAACCTCACCTACTGAATGAACCTCCTTCATCTAATTTGGCTGCTGGACCTTAATGCGGACTCGGTGGCATTTATACAATTTTATATAATTTCACAGTAAGACTATGTAATCTTACTGAATATAGAATCTGCTGCAGTACTGAATGCCAGCTGTTATTATTTTGCATGTATCTTATTGCTATTTGCCTTGAGCACTGAAAAGGACTTTAACAAATAAATAATAAAATATTACAGGCCAACTAAGAGCACCTTTACTAGGAATCATCATCACCATCACCACTGAGTCACCAATAATTTTTTTTTGTGAGTCACAGATAGCAGTTTTTCAGCATATATTGTGTCACAGTAAATGTAGACCTAGCTCTCTTGTTTATTTTATTTATATCACACTCCATCCCAGTAAATAATATGTCTCTGAAAATGCTAGCATAGCTCAAGTTTATTTCTCTAATCAGAATCACTGTCTGAAAGATCCATAACAATGAGTTCTGAAAAATTCATTTTAGGCTCCATTGACTTCAGAAATGGAAGGTTTGCATGAACTGAAGTGAGCTTTTCGACTCTGACACATGTTTGTTCATTCCGTATTTGTGTGTGTCTTTTCAAGCACATGTCTGGCATTATTTTGCTTGGAACAGAAGAGAATATCTGGCTACTGCACATTCCTAAAAATATTCTGCAGTATGTTATCTGCAATCAAGGGGCAGGTGATTAGAAGTGAGTCTTAAAATGTCAGATCCATCTATTATGCTATGCCAGTAAACCTCTGAAAATGCAGGTCCTTGTGGTAATGTTAGGACTATGGGGATATCAAAATATGGTGCCCTGATTTGTGATTTATGATGTCAGCAAAAGCCCAGGATATGCATTACAGATTGGTAAGGTAAGATTTTCTCTCATTTACTTCACAGACTGCCAACCATAGCAAGGTTCATACACTAACCTTTTGTATATGACCACACAGCAGTAACCTTTCCTGAAGAAATATAGCACAAAGGAAAGTCTCCATATTTCAGCTGAGTTGTGGGAGGCAAGGGATCATGGATGCCTTTCTTTCTTTCTTTCTTTCTTTCTTTCTTTCTTTCTTTCTTTTCCTTTTTTCCTTCCTTCCTTCCTTCCTTTTTTGAAAGAGCAAGCCAGGGGAGGTGAGAAAGATAATTAGTTCCAAGCAGCACTAAGAGTGTTCTTATAGGCTTTACCCAGCCTGGAACTTGTACAAGACTCATTAAAAAGTGGGTTTTGGGTGTGTGTGGAATAAGGAGTATATATATGGAGAGGGCGGAATGAGGACATTGTCCTCCCCAAGGGAATTCCATCCCCCCTCCCCAGCAAAATTCTCCATCAGTCCTCAAATGTCTGGCACTGCAGAAAGTAGGGAACTGAACATGGTTGACTGCTGGAACTCGTATATTTTCTGTGCTCTCATTCCTTTGGTCACATTGCTACCCCCTTTACTTTGGAAGCCTAAACTATATTTCTAAAAGCTTGACTGAAGTTTTAAGTTACTGCAGTGCTGCATATTTAGGGACTGAAGGGAAATTTTATGCAGGGTGCAGAATTCTGCTTCCCCCCCCCCTTCTTATTGACGATATTTTATTTGATGTGTTTCAAGTGTCTTGAGTGTAATTATTATTGCCGATATTCTACACTGATAGTGTGCTGAGCATTGGACAATAACTTTGGAGACCAGGGTTTGAATCCCCTGCTCAGTCATGGAAACCCACTGAGTGACCTTGGCAAGTCACACTCTCTCAGCCAAACAGTAAACCAAAGGCAAGCCCTTTTTGAATAAATCCTGCCAAGAAAGACCCATGATAGGTTCACTTTAAAGTCACCATATGTTGGAAAAGACTTGATGGCACACAAAAACAACACTAAATATTAAGTGAATGAAGGAAAATTTTATGAGGGGGTCAGAATTCTTATGTGTGGGCAGTGCCCTCATTATTGCCATAGCTACACTCCTTTGGAAAGTCATGGAACTGGGGGGAAGCACAGTGATCTCCCCTTTCCCCACTTGTTCTGAAATGTTTGCTAGGCTTAGGTCTGAGGCTGGCTATCAAACCCAAGTAAGGTGGCCTTTTATTACAAGGTAATCATTTGTTCAACGGCGCATCCTGTTTCAAGTGGTCCAGTTACAATCTGGTGTAAGGATAAAAAGCTATATGAAGAGACACCAGGGGCCTTGGAATGGCCCATTAGCAAATGGGCAGTACACAACCTTCCCCAGATATAGTGAGATGTATCATTTTTCTGTTGACATTCTATTCTCTATTCCTGGATATGCATCTAGACAAATAAATTTGAAGATGCACCTTTTATACGAATCTGTACTTACTTTTGTCCTCTTCCACACTAGCCGCAAACCTGAATGGTTATTGCTATATAAATGGGAAAGTTTCTGGATAGTGGGAAAGATTTTTTTTAAAGGGTGTATAGAACACTCTGAAAAGTTTTTTCTTTCAAAACGTTGAGATAGCAAAAGGAAAGCCATTCTAGCCTCCCTAGGAAAAGAGGTCTAAAGCCTGGGGCTATCACATCCCCACCAGCTGTATCTATATTGAGGCAGTAGGACTGAGAGACAGGCTTCTGAGTCCTTTTCAAGGACTTTTGAACTCTTTTTCATGAATATAACAAAACCTCCTGTTCAGAATGGAGAGAAACTAAGCTTCTTTCTTTTCCTTTTAAGGTTTTAGAAAATTGACTGTGGAAGAAAGTAAAATTGACAGATTTTGTCTTCTCTAAGGCTTAAATACTCTAAAGGCACTAGATCCTGTCTAATCTTGGAAGTTAAGTAGGGTTAGACCTGGCTAGTACTTGGGTGGGAGACTGCCAGTGAATATCAGGTGCTGTAGGATATATTTCAGAGAAAGGAACTGGCAAAGTCACCTCTGAATATTCTTTGCCTAAGAGAACCCTATGAAATTCACAAAGTTGCTGTATGTCAACAGCCAAGGTACATACACACAGGGAGCAGCCTCTGCATCTCAGCCTAATTCTGCTATGTGATATAGTGAATTTTGACTTAGCCTCTGCTCCTGATGTATTTTTTCTCAGTTAGGCTTAAAAAGTTGTCAACAAGGAAGCCAAACACTTGCAATGCCCTTGTTTGTGATCTCAGAATGCTGCCTTTCCTGCAATGCTATCAATCTGATGCTTTTCTTCTCTTAAAAAACAAACACACATCTCTTTTCATCCTGCAAACCATCCCCTCTCCAAATACAGTTGTGAGGCTGACTAATTGTGCCTATCTTACGATAATGCACCATGATAAAATATGCTTGCTAACTGAGAATGCAATTGCGGCCTTCATTTCTAGTTCAAACAACGGCCTGAGGTGGTGCTGGATGTGGAATTCTATAGCAACTTTCCTCAAATGGTATAAGCTGAGCGGTGCATATCTTTTAGTGAGTTGTGTTTTCTTTAATACATTTTCCCTCCCTACCAACTGCTACAATGCCTTTGCTTAGGCTGTTGCTGCCATCTACACAACACAAGAAAAAAATGTCTGTGTTAACACATTTTAGGGCTGGTTTTAATTTCTACAGTGCTCCCTTTAATAACAATGTCTAATTAAAACATCTGTTAAAAAGTCTGTAACATTAACTTTACAGGCAGAATTTAATAGAATTATGTTGGAATTGCTACCATTTAACGGGTTTCCTAATTGCAGTGCTTTTTAAAAAAAAAAATTCCACAAATTGAAACCAAAACCACACTTTTTTATTATTATAATAATAGGAAATATTATGTTCAAAAAGCAGGCTTGCACTATGTAAAAGAGTATGACCAAAAAGTAACAACTCACAGAGAGTCTACAAATCTGTACAGCTGCGCCTGTGCCAGGCATTGGGGGAAATGGATTTAAAACAGCATAGCTAGCTACCACAGAAAACTGGAAAGCTCTTTCCAAAAGAAAAAGAAACATGGTTCTTGAAGCCATGTAGAGTGATCATATTACACAAAGGCCATTCTTGTCCTTGAAGAGATGTTTCACACCTTCAAACTGTCCACAATTGGCAGAGACAGTGCCAATTAATCCTGTTATCCTACTTTTTCACCTGCTTTTAAAATGTCCCAGTTTCTTTCTCCTCCTCCCATTCCCCCTTTCTTCAGCTGCCATAAAATGAATTCAAAGTGCAAAGTTAATTGCTACAGCCTCTCCTTACTTATATTTTCTTCATCAATAACAATTTTTGCCATGTTAACCACACTCTGATATTGCTTGGCCGTATGTGTCCCAGTTTTGATTGGTGAAATTTTAGAGATAGTAGAAAGTAAGTTCAAGATGGAAGACAGAGTAAAATAAAAATTTCAATAGAGTTTCAATAAATTTCAATAAAAGTGAAATAATTATGGCATAATATTTGGAATGGTAGAGATTTAGGAAGCTGTTTTATTGTTTAATGATTTAAGGTTGTTTTTTCTATGTTTTGTCTTTTTGTGCTATGTAATTGTGGAAATTAAAACGTCTGTATACTTTTGTTCAATAAGTTTCTCTATATATGTATAAATGTGTAAGGCAATGTGCTTTATAATTATTGTTGTGATAAAAATAATTAATTTAAAAAACAAAATTTTGGAGGTTATGGAGTAACCTTTAGCATATACTCTATGCATTTATCATAACGAGTGATTTGTTTTATATTTTATGTTTTGTTATATATTACTGTTTAACCAATAAAGCTAAATCACAGAGAGAAGAAAAAAAGCACACCTGTATCTGTATTTGACTTTAATGCAAACAGAAGCCTGAATGGCTTTCCGACAGGAGACAAACAGAAACCACAGAGCCATAACATCTTTGCAAACAGGTAATTTCTTTGTGGAAAAGACTTTGTAAAAACTGGGATATCTTGCTTGTTATTCTTGCTGAGGAAGTCTGTAGATAAACATGGTCTTCTAAATGTTATCGTTCTATTGTGTGTCTGTATAAGATGTTTCTGTGTAAGATCATTTAAATCAATTTAAAGGTTGTTAGAGGTGTGTGCGTGGGGGGGGGTTTAAAATAAATACAACATTTAAAAAACTTACATTCATTTAAATCTGTTCTTTATTTTGAACCTTGTTCAGATGGGAAGGGAGATATTTTCTAGTTTTATATCACATCAGCCTTGGGAAAATGATTTACAGGAAGCTGTGCTGTGAAATGCACTCATCCATATCATCCAGGCTTCGATGGATTTTATCCTAGGCTTAGGTACTTTGCAGAATTATTAATAATTCTTAAGGTGTCTGGCTCTACACATCAACTAATTAATACTCTCAGTTTCTCTCTCATATATGTATCTGGAAATAAAATATGGTTATTCTCAACTGGAGAGAAAAAGTAGAAATAAGTTTCTATGCCTCTTTGTACATGTAACTTGTACCACCCTTCAGTCTCCAAATTTCTAATTTTGCAATAACACAAAATTTCCATTACAAATTTAAAAATAGAGTTCAGGCATCCAAACATGTCTGTTTGACTGCTAAACTATGACTCTGGAGACCAAGATTCAAATCCTTATTCGGCCGTGGAAACCCACTGGGTGATCTCCGGCAAGTTACACTGTCTCATCCTCAGGGGAAGGCAATTGCAAACCTCATGTGAAAAAATCTCACCAAGAAAACCCCTTAAGGTCACCGTAAGTCAAAAAAGAATTTAAAGGCACACAACAACATAGAGAAAGAAGTAGCGTTTGCAATTTCAGAAGTGAAAAAATGCTAGTAGAAGAGGTCTAGGCATCAAATTCAATCAAAGCCTGACTGTTCACTCATGGAGCTGGGATTTTTTAAAGGTAAAGTGGAAAGAAAGTGAAGTTGACTTTTGCTTTTCTAGAAGATGGAGACAGAACCAAAACAACGTCTAAATCAGCCAGTATTGATCTTGCCCGATTATTTGTCAAAAAGAAACCCATCAATAGGCATACCCATCTTCTCTCTCTTATATCCTCTTGCTATATGGTAGCCACCACTGCACCACCTCCAATAATGATGCCACTGCCATATGTTCATACTGTCCGTCTGTCTTTCTCCATACTTTCCTTAAACTGGGATCACTTGCCATAGTTTCACTATTATGCTTTCTGTCCCTTTCTCCGTGCAGACATTTTGATATAGAGCTTGTTCCCACTAGGGGATACACCGCGTTCTGAATCGATTTCATTAGGCAGCGTGCCCATTAGGATTCGGTTTAAACCTAGAACGGTTCTAGAGCAACCCGGAATCGTCCCCACTAGAAATCGATTCCAAAAGCGGGTTAAAATTCTAACCCGCGTTTTCCTCATTTAACGCGCGTTAAAAAAACACTAGGGTCCTGCCTAGTGTTTTTCCCTTGATTCGCTTTAGGAACCGGATTATTTAGATGGGAACGATATCGTTTCAATCGGGCTAGAAGGATGGGAGGAGCTTACTGCGAGGAGGGCTGTCCTTGGGGGAGTTGCCCTTTCTGTCCCGTTCCGTCGATACCTCCGCCATCTTTTGTCCCTTTTCTGCTACAGCGTTGCAAAAAAGGTAAGGACATTGTGTTGATTTTTAATTTTTTATTTTCTGCCGAAGGCGCTCAATCCCTGATTCGTTCAAGCGCCTGGTTCCCATGTTTTTTAAGCGCCTGTCTCCCCTTGTAATTAAGCGCCTGGCTCCCCTTGTAAGCAGGCGCCTGGCTCCCCTTTTAAGCGCCTAGCTCCCCTTGTAAGCAAGCGCCTGGGTCCCCTTTTAAGCGCCAGGCTCCCCTATAAGCGCCTGGCTCCCCTTGTAAGCGCCTGGCTCCCGTATTACTTTAACCGCCTGGCTCCCCTTCTAATTTAAGCGCCTGTTGCGATTGTTTGCTTATATCTTGTGCTGAGTTACGTCTCTATTAAACAATGCTATGTTTCCTTGTAAGAATATGCTTTTATTACTTTTGGTACTGGTTTAATGACTTTCTCCGCTTCACTATTCAATAGGAAACGTTAGGGGGGGGAATGCTTTAGCTGTTATTTCCAAGCTAGCCGTTAGGGAGAGCTACACAGCTCATTCGATGTGGAAAGCGGGGGATGGGTGTCTGTTTTCATTCATCATCCTTGGTCCATGCCTGCCTGGCATAACAAATGCCTGAAAAGGGGTACTTGTTGTTGCCATGGCTACACAGTACAGCACTGCTTCAAAGGTGAGAATGTAGCACCTTTGCTGCCCTGGACCCTCCCCCTTTTCCTCCTAAATCTAGAGCGCCATTTTTGAAGCCACCTTTGAGGTGAAGACTACTAGTTCTTGCTCTGGCTCTTGGTCCTTTTTTTCTTTTGTTTGGGGTTTCCAAAAAAAAAATTTAGCAATGGAAGACAGCACCAGAATAGGTGGTAGGGGAGCAAGCTGGAAACCAGATGAGACTAGGTGTTTGATTGCTATTTGGGGAGAAGAGACAGTACAAATGCAACTCAGCAAAAACCACAGGAACATCTGTGTTTATGACAAAATTGCTTCTCAACTACGTAAACATGGATTTAATCGTTCCGCGGGAGAGTGTAGAACGAAGGCTAAGGCTCTGAAACGCGGTTATAAGAAAGCAGTGCAGTTGTCCAAGACGAGTGGAATGGGAGCTATTGATTTTCCATTTTTCAGTGAACTCCACGACATCTTTGCTGGAGACGCGAGCATTGAGGCAAAAAGAGCGGCGGGCGGAAATGCTCTAAGGTTTGAGAAAAAGACCGACACTCCGGAGATGCCGCCTGACACGCGCGTTCTTAGCTCAACACCTAATGATTCTTCTGAGGATCTATTCACTCATGGTAAGATTATTGCAAAAACCTCTGTGCTCTACCTTTTTGTTTTTCGCTTTATCATTACATGATCAACACCGTAACATTTCCCTTACTTTACATTTTTCCCTTCCCTTTCATCCCACAGACGCGGTTCAAGAACACTTTGTTTTAAACTTGACTTCAGTTCAGGAACAAGACGAAGACCTCACACAAATTGGGTCTGAGGAAGAAGATGTTGGTCAAACTGGGGAGTCCGTCACGGAACAGCACATTACTTCGGATGGGGACCAAGATGGTACTGAGTTTCCAAACCTTCAGCCTGTTCTAATTCAGTTGTGATGAAAATGGGGGAAATAAATTAAACCTGCTCCTTGATAAATATATATCCCCCCCCCCAAAAAAAAGTTCACATTAGTGTGTAATCTTTATTATATGCAATTGGTGATATATAATTGACAGGTCTCCCTTCTATTGGATGACAAATTCTCTTTGGTTTGAGCTTTAGATCTCTTATCAACAGATGCTGGTCTAATAAAATATATCACACTATCTTTTTTCCTTTGGTAATATCTGTGTGTGTTTGGCTGCAAAGAAAGCAGCATGGCTAGTTAGATTTGACCAGCATTAAAAAACTTATCAAATGAAAAGTTTTGAAATCAGCCTCTGAAAGTCTGACCCAGCTCAAGAAGGGTTTGATGGTTTCGCTGAATGTTTTGCATACAAGGAGGGGAAATTACAGTTCAGCATGTGGGCAGACTTGATTGGACAGTCTTTCAGTTGATGGGTTCTTGTGTTCAATTACTACTAAAATTCATCAAATGGAACAGAGTAGTTTTAATGGCAGTAATTGTTGTACAGAATGCTCTGTAATTGGTCTTACAAATGAAGCTGAAGAGAGCAAGCGCAGCCCCCATTGAAAATGAATCTGTCTTGATGCTGAAGAGTTCAAGAGTCCGTCCTAAAATCCATTTCATGGGAAAGTGTTTACCCCATTCTAATTCTGGTTCATTTTGTTTAAACTCTTTTTATTTGCTTATTTTTGCATGCTGTATGCAAATGAGGAAGCTAAGGATTTCATCTCGGTTGGATATACCCTTTTTTCTAATCTGTGGGGCAAAAGGGCTGTATCATGACTTGGATGATCATATAAATAATTCCCTCCCTCCAACCCATCCTGTATCCAGACATTTTGCAAGAAAACAGTACTTCAAACTAGAATCTAATGTCATGTGTTATATTGTTTTACTTACTTTAGTTCTTTTATCAACAGACCTTTATTTCTTTCAACCATACTTTTGGATATCTAGTTTTCTCTTCCATTGTATCTCAGTAAGAAGGTTTTGTGACTCAACATGACTCATTAGAAAAGATGATAAAAGTGTAAATAAAGAAAACCACAACCCAGGTGAATAGACAATCAAGGAAGCTACTGGCTTGAGTTTGCAAGATCTTAGCAGGATGTCTTGGAAGACTTTTTTTATAGGGCACAATAATGCAAAGCCAATTTGATGACAAATCACAACAAAACAGCTATCTGTAGAGATTTGGACAAATTAATTAGACCCTGAAGGCTTTCATTTAAAAAGCCATATTGTAAGTGGGTGGTACAATGAAACCAGCAGTGGCACCAATTTGCCTTCCAAGGGGAGGGCATTTCCCAGTTTTGACAAGCACTGAGCCAAAATTAGTTACCCTGAGCTATTATAACAGGCCTGGAACTGCTGCCATTCCATAATTTTCTATTTTCACTGCCTCTCTGCATGAGAATTCACAACAAATTAAGCCTGACTTGATGTCACTGCCCCTTACCTGTAATCACAGGAGGAAAGAATATGGGAGGTGCCTCCTACAATGACATCACATATGACATTGTGTGAGATATTACAAGAATGAGATATTGAAGACTCATGCAGTAGTAGTAATTCCATGTTTCTTCAGAAAAGATGGCATTTGGACTACAAATTCCATAACTTCCAGTCAGCAGGAGTACTTACAGATGTGTGTGCAAGAGCCCTGGTGGTACAGTAGTTAAATACTGGTACTGCAGCCACAAAGTTGTTGACTCAGCCTTATATCCTTTCACAGGTCGGTAAAATGAGTACCTGGCTCGTTGGGGACAATTGATTTACACATTGTAAACCACTTAAAGAGTACTTAGTTCACTATGAAGTGGTAAAGAAATGTAAATGCTATTGCTATTGCTATTCTGTGTGTGTATTTGGACTACCTTTCTGTAGATGGGAAAAAGTAACCTTTTCATCTTCTGGTTGCTATGTCCTCTTGGGTGATACCAAAAATATACCACAATAACTAAATGAAAGTTAATTCACAAAGCACTAAGCAAACAGATAGACCTGTTGCAAATGTAGTAACGTCATGATTTATTAATTATGGTCTTCAGATCTCTGAGAAGAGTTATCCATTGCTACAGGAATCATTTAAGGAGCCTGGAATGGGGCTGGTAACCAGGCAGACCTCCAAATGATGGTGAGCTGCAGCTCTGATCAGCTCCACTCAGCATAAACAGTGGTGAGGAATCCTGGGAATTGGAGTCCAGCACCATTGGATTGCTGCATGATTCCTACCTAGAACAAGTAGTGAAAAGTGAATACACTGTTAGTGTATTTTACCAGCAAAATATGAATGCATACAAAACACAGTGTAGTATTTGTTAGACAAGCAATTCTTGTATCTTACTCCATGCCCCAATTTACATTAAACCAGGAAAAAAAATACTAGTCCATGAAAATTGGGAGAGAAGTGTTCCAACACCATAGTATTGGGGTTCTGAATAATACATGAAGGGTTTAAAATAAATATTGATATTTCTGTCAGAATTGCCAAAGAACACAAAACACCAAAACTGAGTTCTGTCAACTATATTGAAAAAGTAGACCTTGAATGAATTAATGATGAAGGCCAAATGTTTTATATTTAGATGTTTTGTAACATTTCTTCTATAGCTATATGGTTTATATCTATATTGTGATTGGGGTGGCGGGGGAAGAAAGAGAGAAAAAGAATGGGAGAGGAATACACTAAGCTAAGCCTTAATATGAGTTTAAATTCATGGAACAAGAAGGGTGGCCATTTTTCCTTACTGAAATATACCAACAGAATGCACCATCTATGTACCTAAGGAGAGTCTGCCATGATAAGAACAAAGTTCCATATATTCCAGTGTGTTGTTTCCAGTAGTGCTCAGCCAGTTAGGGAAAAGTAATAAAAAGCCATAAAGTGAATAGTGTACACTTGTTTCTTTCCAACAACTGTAATCCACAGTCATGTTGCTTTTGAGTGAGAAAGGTGAACTTTACTACACTGGCTAATACATTAATTTAATTAATTAATTAATTTCCTGTTTTTCCCCATATGGGACCCAGTGGCTTATGCTGCACATTAAATTAAATAGCTAAAACAATCTAAATAAAAAAAAATTAAAATCAGTAAACAATAATCCACTTTAAAAAATAATTTAGAATAGTTAAAATATACTTGAAAACCTACTACATATTAAGTACCAGCACACCTGTTACATTACCCCACCCAGTCAAAAGTTGAAGGATTGTTTAAAAAAGAAAGTCTTTGCCTGAAAGAAAAGAGAGCAGAGAAGGGCCAACCAAGCTTTCCATAGCTTGGAAGCTTCCACCAAACAGGCTATCTGCCAAGCCATGCCTTGGTGGTGGGGCCAAAAGAAAGGCTTCTTCCAAAAATCTTAATATTAATGTAAGCTTGTATGGAAAGACACAACCTTTCAGTCATTGTTAGACCTATTCTTAAGCACTCTCTAAATGACCTAAGCTAGAAACCACTGTATTTTGATATCAAGTCCCTGAAGTTTATAATGCATACATTAATTGAGAGAAAGTGTGTGTGTACAAAAAATATTAACTGCAGGATTTAGACAAATGGTGGTAATCAATAAATCAGATTTTTTGGGACGGCAATTCCTAGTATTTCTTCCATTGACTATACTAGCTAGGACTTCTGGAGTTAGCAGTCCGACAACATCTTGAAGGCCCTATACTAGTAAGAAATTCTTGTAAGTGCTAGCCAGTACCAAAATTAGTAAATGATGACAGGAATTGCAGCTCAACAATATCTAGAGGGCCACTTGTTCTCCATCCTTAGTTTAAAAATTAAATCTTCATCATTAAAACCTCAGGAGAAAATTCCTGAAAGTTTTGGATTTTATTTACTGTTGAGACTGATAGTGGAAGACAATAGTTTTTCTCCCTCCCTCCCTCTCTCTCTCTCTCATAAATTGGACTTTTGCTGATGCTTTTGGTATCAGCAGGAGTAGAGCTCATCTTGGAGACTGCTGTCCAGTGGCTCCTGTTTCCCACAACAACAACCTCACAATGCCTCTGGAATGTCTCTGCCTCTTGGCGTAGGGTACTTCTAGATGGAGGTCTCATATTAGCAGTAATTCAAAAATATTACTTTATGCATCTGTACTATCTTCTTTCCTTAATGGAGTTTCTATAGTCCCCTTCCTTGCTCTTTTTCTTCCAGCAAATAAAGCCTTTTTTTTACTTGAACAAGTACTTGATCACTAAGGCTGCATCTGCACTGCAGAAATAATGCAGTTTGACATCACTTTAACTGCCATGGCTCAATTCTATAGAATTCTGAGATTTGTTGTTTTGTGAGATATTTAGCCTCTGTCAGAGAGCTCTGGTGTCACAACAAGCTACATATCCCAGGATTCCATAGGACAGAACCATGACAGTTAAAGCAGTATCAAACAGGATTATTTCTGCTGTGTGGATGCAGCCTAAGTGACTATGTGGAAAAGTCTTTAATGGTGGGGGGAGGGTGTTGCTTTTTTTAAAAAAAAAGTTGTTCTTGTTATGGTTTTAAATGATTTTATATTGTTTTAAAGTATTCATGTTTTAATATGGCATCCTTTTTAATTATGTTTTAACTTTTTCATTATCAATTTTGAATTTGTGTGTGAGCCACCCTGTCTCCCATTTAGGAGAAAAGTGGCATATAAATTATTGCATAGCCATTTTGGAGAATAAGGAGTGCCGGTTGCTGGCTATCCACCACTAAAAAGAACTATGCTGCTTGTCACTGCTATCACAGGTTGTGACTTTTAAAAATACATTTTTAAAAAATTAAAAGGGGAGGGGACAGAAAAAGAGAAACCACTAGTGGTGACTAGCTGCTTGCATGTCAGTGGGTGGTGAATCAGCTCCAGGTTTTTGCCTGTACAGTAC
Source organism: Sceloporus undulatus (assembly GCF_019175285.1). NCBI lineage: Eukaryota > Metazoa > Chordata > Lepidosauria > Squamata > Phrynosomatidae > Sceloporus > Sceloporus undulatus. Next base: position 33,763,374 of record NC_056525.1, on the reverse strand, counting down.
TTTAAAAGAGCTAGCCAAGGTGTTGAAACCTCCCCCCCACACACACACACACACATACAAATGTTTTCAGCATCTTAGATCTCTCCTTTAAATTTTAGATGAAAATCTGTAATGAATTCACTGCCCCAGGACCATAAAAACCACCAAACACCACTGGAAACCACTTCCTTTCATTGTCAATGGCAAACACTGCTCCCTTGATATAGTACAGTGAGTACTTGGCATCCACTGGGGTTTAGTTAGAATCATAGAATCATAGAGTTGGAAGAGACTGCAAGGGCCATCCAGTCCAACCCCCTGCCATGCAGGAAATCTAAATCTAGGACCTTCCATGAATACCAGTCTCCATGGATGCTAAAGTCCTGTTACATACAACTGCATAGCAATTTGGCATCCCTTATGGTGAATGGCAAGGTTTGGGTTTTGGAATATTTTAAATATATATATTTTGAAGCCATGATTGGTTGAATCCATAGGAAAAGAACCCATGGATACAGAAGGTTGAAATTCTCCACTTATTTAGAGCTTTTAAACATGTTGGCACAATTTCATTGAATGGCCCCATGCTTTAATGTTACAAGTAAGCAAGCAAGCAAATCTGTATGTTGAACACTTGCACATCTGCCTTTAGTCCGCTTTCTTTTTTAATTCTCTCCACCACCACTTAATAATAATAATAATAATAATAATAATTTATATACCACCTTTCCAAAGGATCAAGACTTTAGACTTTCCTTGTAGCAAAAATCTTCCAGATTCAAGGTAATTTTGCTTGACTTTGCTATATCATTGCCAGATCTACAATACACTTTTTTAAAAGAAGGGGTACCTAGAAATGAGTATAATATTCCGTTGTTCTATAAGCATTTAAGGCAGGAGAGATTTCAGAGTGTGAGACAAAAAAAAATCCTGTTTCTGAGAAAAGTGTGAAAGAAGAGAAAGATTGACAGATGCATAAGATGACACAACTGAGTGACATCTGAAGGATATACATTCAGAATAGGCACAGAAATGGATCCTGAATGACATAGAACTGGTATTATTATAATCATGTCTTAACCAAGTGGTCTGCAGGAAAGCAAACTCTTGGCCTAGAAACCTTCTGTTCTGTGCCTTTAATAATCCCTTTTTGCCATGGGAGTCGCATCTAAAATCATTCCAGGATGTTTATAACCCTCATCTTCTAATGGAATCACATACATAATAATCCAAACAATGCAAATGGATACGTGTGGATTCAATTTACTACAAACAGCATGACCCCATTCTGTTATGTTCTTGGATATACAGCAGTAGATGAGGACATAATTAATAACAAGCGGGCACAGTAGGCAGCTAGATTTTAAAATTTAAAATTATTATCCTCTGTCCTTATAATAATATGCGCTACATAACAAAAAACAGTCACATGCAACTTGTGAACCGTGGAAGATTTCCAAATATATTCTGTCCAGCACATTCAATCCTTTACTAATTTAGTCCCATCCTGAAGGGCAGCATCTTCAGGACAGATCCACAACTGGTACTGCTAGATATATCCTCTTCCAGCAGGAGTCTTCCCCTGAAAACAAAAGGTTACAAGCTTTCTAAGTTGGCTTTAGGTCACTATACTTCTGATGTTCTTCAGAAGTAAACTTTTCCTGGAATCCTCTTTGTTCAAAGCACTTTTAAGAGTCCATATTTCTTATAAGACAATAAATTTACAGAGTCACCTACAGAAAGAATCCTTGTTGGATCAGACCAAAGGTTTATATAATCCAAAATTCTGTTCCCACAGAAACCATCAAGAGTCAAAGGACAATAGCACTTGAGCACAATAGAAAAGTGACTTGTGTGTTATCGCACAATTCATGTTGTCAGACATGCTTCATTTTTGTTTCTTTTTAAATTTTCTGTAATTTATTAATAACAATAAAATATTATTTTAAAATATTATTCTTTAAAAACATCACATCTTAACAAATTTTCGCTTAACCACATGAAACTATGTACATGCAAATACATTTGGGCTGTGCATATGATATTGCCATTTAAAGGTATAATTTTAATTTTGCTAGTTGTTTATGTCACACATTCAATGATATATGGGAATTATGATTTACGAGTAATATTAGTACAAAAAACATTGCTATGGATTCAGGATGGGATGGGATGGGATGGGATGGGATGAGGTGACACCATGAATTACCACACCAGGTGACACCAACGCTTGTGCTGCCACTGATTCTGCTTACTTCAGTGTAATACAATACATTTTTCTGCCTTCATTTCCTTTATCTCCATTAGATGTCAAATTAGTTTAACTGATAGTTCAGGTGATCCACATTTATCTTTTTGCATTTTGGATTGTTTCATTGTATGGATTGCAAGCTAGAGAGCATTAGGAATGGTTTACCATAGCATTCTTCTGCATGTTAGCTATGGTTGATACAGCAAGGAAAATCACAATTCTTTTTGAATGTGTCATGCCACATTATTGCATGGAAAGTCTTCAAAGGTGTTTTGGGGAGACAGCCTATTAGCAGGGGAAGCACTATCAACCTTTAATTGTGTGTAATATTCTCAATATATACACACACACTTCCCCCACCTGGATTTCTATGCAATCTGAGTGTAAGGCTGTTGTTATGGCATTCTGAAAGGTTTTAAATTCCACCTCCTACAGAGCCATGAAAAATTCCAACACATTATTAGTCAACAGAAGAAATGCAGAAGTCAGGCACAGTCAAGCTATAGATTTCAAAAATGGCTACTGGAGAGTAATACTAAAACACACCAGCTGAAGGCAACCAGATAATCTGATTTCTTCTTTCAAAGAGAAATAACCCTTAGGCTGTTTGTGTGACCCATCCTTTAGAAAAACCTGTCAAGAGAGCCAATATGACAGGGAGCACAAATCTGACCTCCTTCTGAGCACTGGATTACCTCACACAAAAATAAATCATACACTTTCAGAAACAACAAAGACTTTTATTTTTCACCAGCTGTTCTGGAACTTAAAACAATATTTGGTTTGTTTTATCACACCCTTGCCTCCTCTTGTTCTGTTTCCAAAGAGGTGTTGTTTTTTTTAAGCAGACCTTTTATGATTAAACTATTTGTCTTTGCAAAAGAAAAAGAGGAACAAAACTAGCAAAGATTCAAAGACTATGTAACTGACAATGATCAAGACTGTCCTCTGGTTAAAAACCTCCTTTTTCAATCAAATATTTATCTGTCATCATCAATTAATATTTTATATTACCAAAACCTCAATACAGGTGGCTTTTGAAAACATTAAAAGGAAAATGTGAAGCCATTTCCAGTTTAATAAACAAAGGCTACAACTCTGTTAGTAGAAGCCGTCACATTAAATATCTTTTTTTATTATTTCTTGTTGCACTAATAAGAAACTAGAAGCCAAAAAAAAAAGCCTAAAAAATAAACATGGTCCACTCATTCCATGAGCATCTTGGCATGTCATAATAAACCGTGGTTTGTGATTACTATGCTATTGCTGTGTGTTTCCATGGCCAAGCAAGGATTCGTATCCTGGTCTCCAGAGAGGTAGGTCCAACATTCAAACATCCTACAAGTTCTGCTGCAGAAAGCCACACAAACCACATCTTGTCTTCTTAGTTTGTTTGTTTTGTTTCTCTCTCATTTATTTTGTCAACTCCTTTGTGAAGATGGATAGCTGAGAAAACAGGCCAGAGACATGCCATGATCGTAGGTTTGTGTGTCACAATACACCATGGTTTTAAGCATACTACATTTCATAGGCCAACAACGAACCATGGATTCAGATTGTGGTTTGTAGATTTGAACTAATTACAGTTTGTTAGTGGGGGTGAGCATAAATTTGCATGTTACAGGGAACCAGATTCAAACGCTGACCACATGAAGTCCTAGTCCAACACTCAAATCACTACACCACACTGGCTCTCAATGCAATTTACCTTGAGGTCGTTTCCAACTTATGGTGACATTTGAGGTGATCCTTTCACAGGGTTTTCTTGGCAAGATCTGTTCAGAAGGGGCATGCCATTGCCTTCCTCTAAGGCTAAGAATGTGACATGCCCAAGATCACACAGTGCATTTTCATGGCTGAGCAAGAATTCAAACCCTTGTCTTCAAGAGTCCTAACCCAACTGCTACACTACACTGGCTCTTAGTGCAATATATTCTCAATTTAACATTCAAAATTGCTGCCTAGAGGTGAAATTCTATGTATAGTTGCAGGTTAGTAATCAGCACTGAACACAGGGGAATTCTTTTTTGAGAAAGCATGCATAAATTCTCAGGGTAGGAAGGAAAGGATCCAAAGAAATAGGAAGTTAACATTAAAAACTACAGTGAACTGATGCCAGCACATCCTAAGTATCTTTCACACTGATACAGAACAAGGAGAGATAAAGTAGGATTCTAATTCTGTTGTGTCATTATTTATCTTTTTTCTGGACTCATTGTTATTGTAGGAATGCTCAGTGATAAAACACCAATGTACAGAGAACAAAAACTCTGTACCCAGACACATTCATGGTGTGTTTGTGACATAAAATCTGTAGCTAATTAAAACCAGAGAGTAAATGAAGGGAACAGAATTTCAAATTGTATGTGAGAAAATTAAGAAAATGTCAAAGACAAGGTCAGTTATATTAAAACGCACACATACAACCCAGGGATTGTGGGAGGGGGCGGACACAGCCACTTCCATCTAGTAAAATGTGATTGCACACTTCACATTTAGTGATAATGAGATGGAAGGTTCTTGAGTTTTTAAAAAGATCTATTCATTTAATTTATTCTGAAAAGCTCATTTTAAATTGCCTGTATCCTTTTCTTATCATGTATAAGTGTAAAAGGAAAACATATTCTTGGATTTTGTTTAAAACTTTGTGCTCCTAAATTAATCCCAGCCTATCATATTCATCAAACCCACATTGTCTTTCATAAGAAGCAGAAAAATAATTTTGTACGTATATAAACATTTTTTGCCTCTACAGTATTTATTTTTATTTTATTTATTTATTTTTTGCCAGTCTCAGTCAGGATGGTGTCTTTCATACAAGGAAAAATATTATTTCTTTTTTCTATAAAACAGCCACATGCAAAATAAAATATACAAAACATACAATGGATTTTATAAAATGTAAAGCTGTTTCTGCCAAATTGATAGTAAATCCATCACCTCACATAAAAGCATTTTCGTACACACAGCTTGTGTTTCACAACAAAGTATGTTGTGAAATGTTAATTTTTTTAAAAAAAAAATTTTTTTTTAATAATTCAATTAAAGCTTCCTACTATGCAGTTTGGAACCTTAACCTTATTTCACTCTGGTGCCCCCAGTACACTGAGTAGAGTGTAACAAGTAGAGAGAAATGGTACTGTCAGCCTTTCTTCAAAAACTAGATAGTTCTGTAGAAATTTCCCTCTGCAATACTTTCCAAAAGTGGCAGGAGAGCTCGAATGAGAAACAAAAGGAAGAAAAAACCAAGACACATGTTTCCAAGCAATATCAGAGATGTGGTCAAGACAACCAAAGTTATTA
>NC_056525.1:33555132-33748069 GCF_019175285.1 Sceloporus undulatus | reverse complement strand
GCAGGTTGGCAGTTCAAGGCCCAGGTGCCACATGATGAAGTGAGCTCCTGTCACTAGTCCCAGTTTCTGTTAACCTAGCAGCTCAAAAGCATATAAAAGTGCAAGTAGATAAATAGGTACTACTTCAGTGGGAAGATTACAGCATTCTATGCAGACATGCTGGCCACATGATCATAGAGTAGTCTTTGACAACGTTGGCTCTTTGGCTTAGTAACAGAGATGAGCACCATCCCCTACAGTTGGACATGAGTAGACAATCTTGTCAAGGGAAAACCTTTACCTATCCACACACACACGCACACGAAAGAAGGAAGTTGTAGCAACTTTCACTGATGAGGCATTCTTCTTTGGGAACTGCTTAAAGTATAGTGGCTCAGAACTGTACCCTATAGTCCAACTCCAAAAAGACCACTGAATTCTGGGAGCTATACTCCTGACAAGATGAATTAAATATTCTTAAAGATACACACTCCAGCAAGATATAGCTATAGCTATACTATATATACTCATGTATAAATCTAGAAATTTAGGTCAAAAATTGACACCAAAAACTTGAATTAACTTATCCATGGATCAATATAAGTACTGTATTTCAACTTTTATTTTAAAAAAGAAACTATCCTTTGGTGAAATGCAAAAGTGTAATCTGTCCTGGAAGCACTGACCTCCTCTGTTCTCTCATCCATCCAGCCTTTAATGTGAGCACAAACAGTTACGCCTGCTGGAATTTTGTAAGTTATTTGGTATTGTTTTCCGTTCCTTCATCCTTTACATCTTTTGTTACATGCCCTTAGGTTTTATCCTCGACTTATCCATGGGTCATAACAAAATCTAAGATTTTGGTCCCAAAATTGGCCCTCGACTTATACATGAGGTCAACTTATAGTCAAGTATATATGGTAGATACAGATATAGATATGTCTTTATCTATCCATCTTGTAATATATGCATACATTTTGCACCTATATAGTCAGTTGACATTTGTCTTGTTAAATATTTAGCATACCCCAGTTTTTCTGCATCTGTTTTCTGGTGGAAATGCTGAATGAGGCTATAGCAAAATGGATAATGCAGACCTAATGCTTCCAACCAGCTAATAGGAAAACAGCAATGAATCTAACACGGCAGATTGAAGTACATGCCTTTCATATTATTACTTGAGCCTTGTCTCTACGATGAGATGATTGCATAACCTTAATACAATAAATCTTGCATGATGTGAATTGTGCAGCTGTAACCACAATCAGTTTTTACTAAGGTGGCATTTCTGTCATCTTGTTAAACACAAACGTTATATATGCACAAGTCATAATTTTATAACCGTTACTTTTGGCAAAGAGACAGCTTTGTCAGTCAGACGAAGCAATTTAGCACAATTCAGCCATACAAGTACTTAAGGAGCTGGTTGTAATGTCAGCATTTGCTTTGGAAAATACTGCCTTGCAGATTTTCATATTTGCATATAGAACTTCCAAGAGGTAAGAAACTTGAGGGTATCAGAATGCCCTGGTCAGTTTTCCTTAGCCCTGCAGGGTGTCCTGCCTTTATTGGAACAGTACAACTGATCTTAACAGTATAATCCATTGTATGTGCATTCAGTGACAGATCCCTCTGTATCCGTTGCACTGCAACCTGTGAGCCAGACTGTCCAAAGCTCTAGCATCAAAACCAGGGCAGGATTTTAAGATAAATTACTGAAACACATAATTACATCTCCCCCTGTTGCCCTTGCACCACAAATTTTAGATGATACAGTACCCACCATGTAGAATGGTGTGCTCATAGCAACATATATCTGATCCCAGTTTAATTTAACAGATTCATCTAATACTCACTGCAACTTTCATCTCATTTTAGGGGTGAAACAGATTGCCCCAAAGGGGTGGCTTCAAGCTGCCCCTTCCAAAGGCTGATTTGGCAACCACATACCGCAGCCCCAATCTGCCTTGAAGCCAGCCGAAAAAGGAGTGGCAAAGAGCCACTTCTTTTTGGGCTGGCAAAAAATCGGCTTTTCCTGCCCGCTGCAGCCCATAGGTGGCTTTAAGCCACTCTGACAGCATGCCCAGAAACCAGCCCGCATTTGGGCCGCCTGGCAGCTTGAAGCCGTCTTCAAGGTGTCTTGGAGGCATGTGTCGTCTATACACCATGTTCCCAAGCTGGCTGCAAGCTGACTTTTTTTGCTGGTCTGTTTTGCCCATTAGTTTAGCTCATAGATGCATCTGGTTAAGGAAAATAAAACATGTAGCCCTACCCAAGGTCTAATCTGCACTGCAAAATTAATGCAGTTTGACAGTGCTCAATAGCTCAATGCTATGAAATTCTGGGAATTGTATTTTTGTGAGATATTTAGCCTTCTCTGTCAGAGGGCCCTGGTGCCACAACCAACTACAAATCCCAGGATTCCATATGACGGAGCCAGGACAGTTAAAGCTGTGTCAAACTGAATTATTTCTGCAGTGCAGATTAGACCCAAGTCTCATAGTTGCACAGAATAAAGTATTGTTTTGATTTCCTAAATAAGATATATATATATATATATATATATATATATATATATATATGTTCTTTGGATATTAGCAACTGAGATTAGGCTTAAAGAAAGCACATTAAGGTGCTAATGATTAAGTATTTAAGGTATCAGTAATAGAAAAGATTGCCCTATCTGTACACACCTTGATGAAGAACTGTTGATATATGTTTTGGGCATTACTCAGCAAAAGGTTTTCTCTCAAACAAACATATCAGCTTAATAGAATGTAGAATAATAAATGACATCTTTCTTTTATGAGATACCCAATTACAGGGCTGAGATAGTTTAATAAAGGGAAAACATAAGTATTATTAAAACGTAGGTGATTGTCCTTGGAAGTCAATTATGATGAAGAAAGATTGCAGGTGATGGTTGCCTGAAAAAGAGACAATTAAGGAGTGATACAATAGTTACCTTTAAATATGTGAAAGGTGGTACATACATGAGAGATCCAGTGTGGTGTAGTGGTTTGAGCACTGGACTAGAATTCTGGGAAACCAGGCTTTGAATCCCATGGAAATTCACTTGGCTGACCTTTGGCAAGTCACAGTGAGAGTAAGGTGAGAGTAAACCTTCTCAGAATAAAATCTTGCCTCCCACCAAATATAGATAGATAGATAGATAGATAGATAGATAGATAGATAGAGATAGAGATATAGATATAGATATATGATATCAGAGTCAACTTGAAGGCACACACACACACACACACACACACACACACACACACACAAAACCACAGGTTATAAACCAAATTTTACTTGATTGCTCCCGAAGATAGGACCTAGGCTAATGGGTTTAAACTGTATGAAAAGGAGTTCAGTAAGACTAAGCATTAGGAAGATGTTCCTCAGAGTCTGAGCTCTTTTGAGGTGATATGAACAAACTCCAAAGTGGTCTTCTCTCATGGTTTATAAACAGAGGCTGCATAGTCAGTTAATTATTTCTTGACTCAGTAGGAATCTGAACTAGATAACTTTGGAAGTCATTTCCAGCTCCATGATTCTTTTCCATCATCATCATCATCATCATCATCATCATCATATTTTATTTATAATGCCCGTCCAATCACTGGGAATCCAGGCGGCTTTACAACAGAGGGGATAATAGATGGTTCCCTGCCCTCGGGCTTACAGTCTAAAAAGACACGACACAAAAGGAGAAAGGGAATGGTGGGGGGGGGATCAGTCCAGCATTCTTCTCTCTCCCTCTGAGGCCTGGACCAAGGCAGAATGGACTGGAGGGAGTGTGCGCTTTTTCTTAATCGAGGCTGGGCCTGATGGCATTGGGCCTGTCCTTTCATGGTATTTCCCTGCCGGGTAACTATGGCTGCACCCACACTGGAGAAATAACCCAGTTTGTCACCACTTTAACTACCCTGGCTCAAGGCTATGGAATTCTGGGAGTTGGAGTTTGTTGTGGGCCCAGAGCTGAGTGGAGCTGATAAAATGCTGCTTTGGCTGGTCCACTGGCCAACTGGAATCCATTTTCCCCTCCATATTCTGTCTTGACAGTGGCCTCTTGACCTCAGTATAGATAGCAATAGCAATAACAAGTACATTTCTACACCGCTTATCAGTGCACTTAAGCACTCTCTAAGCAGTTTACAATGTGTAAGCTAATTGCCCCCAACAAGCCTATGGAAGGATGCCAGACTGAGTTGACCCAGAGCCCCTGACTGGTATTGAACTCACAACCTTGTGGTTTGTGAGTGAGTGGCTGCAGTACAGGTATTTAACCACTGCAACACCAGGGCTCCTTAGATTACACATCAGGACAATCAAATGTGGCACACCCATTTCTTTTAGAGATACCCAGTTTTTTCATGATTTACACAATTATAGGCTTTTCTGTAATCTATAAAGCATAGGCTAATTTTCTTCTGAAACTAGTTTGTGCATTCCATTACCTACCTCATAATATATTAAGTAAGAGAGTGTTTTGCTTCAGAAAGCAAAATGAGAAAGCCCAGCTGCTTATCATTATTCCAACATGAGGTTTACCAGGTAACTTCAGCCAAATAACTTGTCTCTCAATGTAACCTTCTTATCCTAGCAGTAATGCTGCAAAGGTAAGTGGAAGGGGGAATGTAAAAAAATCACATACAAGAAAAAGTGCAACAGAAGTGATTAACATCAACCAAAAGGAGAAACATTTGTGGACCAGATTTGCAGAGGCAGGAAGAATATTGCCAGTAGCTTTCCCCCTCCATTACAATTCTACCCCAGCTGAAAAATGTTTTGAACCCCAAATTTTGTGGTGCTACTTTATAATCTACTTTGTAAGGCAACCCTCTGCATTTAATACCCTCCTGTTCAATAAAGTTACAACTATACAGTTTAAGCCACTTTGTACAGGCAGCAGTCACCAAGTAGGGAAAGTGACAAGTAATCTCTGACCAGCAATTATTCCTAATGTTCTCCTTGTCTTCTTGCAGCTCTGAAATACTGGCAGGCCCTGGAGAGCATTTCTTCCACATACTTTGGTGGGAGAGAGAACACCCTGTTTTTAATAACAGTTTGTAAAAAAAGAATGTATAGCCCCTATAAACTGTTAAACTTCACTTTATTGACCATAAATCTGTGTTTTGCTCAATGCAAAAGTTTTTCATCTTCTACAGTGAAAAAATGCTGAAACAGCTACAAACACCAAAAGCAAAGAAGTTTGCTCCCAGACAATTTATATGGAAGTTATTGGATTTTTTCCTTAAAAGTAGTTACTGCAATATACCCCCCCCCCCCCCCCGTTGAGAAGAAACCTTGTCTATCAGAACTAGGTTGTGTACCAGCCACTTTCTGGTAGGTAAGAACAGAGAAAGAAAAAGGTGGGTATGCTGTATTATATTGTATATACAGGAAAGGCTGATAAGGATGGAAATACTGATTGAATAAAACATGAAACTATGATACAGTTTGGCTTAATGTCAAGAATACATCAGAAGATTCTTTGAAATACCATTCAACTACTTCTATTTCCCAGAGAACATTAAAAATTTGAGGTTAATCTAAAGTTCTTGGGTTTTACTACTCAGAGGTGTCTATAGTTTGGACAACTGCAGGAAAGGCAAAATGATCAGATGGAAGTGCTATATACTCTCCCAGCTTCTGACTGATTGTAGGGACACACAAAAGAGAGCATGGGAATTTTGGTTTTGAAGACTATCACCAAATTCTACAAAACGTCTGCCCACTCCTATATATCTTTGTACATTACTCACAACACAGTCCTGTGCATGTCTTCTCTGAAGTAGAGATAGGTGAAAAATTTTACGCAGGGTGTTTTATGAAAGCTTTCCAAAATTTTCATATTTCTTCCTAAATACATAAGAAAGAACTTGAGATTTTTTTTAAAAAGGGATATAGGACAAAACAAAAGTGCCACATTAATTTATCCAGGCAAAAAGTTGGGAGAATTTAGTTTTTAAAAATCTGGATTCAGATCCCAGTGTATTCAACCATGTTTGCAGTGCTAGAGTTATCACCTCTTTTTTCCTCCTATAGGCTCCTCATCTGTAATGTCTACATGCCAGTCAAGTACAACATGGCCTTCTCCATGCTTTAGCTCCTGAATGTGAGTAGTGCAAATGGCTGAGAATTATGTTTCATTCATTATGCTGATAAGTGTCTACAAAAATTTGCAAATTTCTTCATAACTGGGCAGAAAAAAACTTGAAAAAACTTGAAATTAAAAAATATTGCATGTGGAAGATGGCCCCTTTAGTGTATGAGATATAAGCCCACTAGGTTAAATAGTGTTTTCACCCAATCAAGGATGCATAGAACTGTAGATAGATTCTATTTTAATTTCCACATTTCAAGGCAAGTGATTGGGACTTTGTGAGGTACTTCTCCTTTTCCACATGTAGCACTACTAGGTTTTGCACATACCAAATATCATAGTTCTTTATATCTAGCAGATCCAGAATGTTAGTGTGAAAGAGAGATAGATATGCAGTTAAAATAATCCATAGAAGCATGCCCTGCAGAGAAAAGTCTGGTTTTACTTTGCAGCAAAGTGCTGAATGCAGAAATAACAATCACCAGTTAACCATGGTGAAGAACACAAGAATAGGTTGACAGGAAGGGCATTTCATCATTTTATATTAACTTCATTTTTAAAAAAAATTGTTTATTTATTTATTTGAAATATTTCTGTCCTGCCCTTTATCCAAAGATCTCAGGACAACTTACAATAAAATAAACTTAAAGTAGTAAATGATTACTAAAGTTTTAAAAGATTAAAAATATAGTGAATAGTCTCTCAATTTCAAAACAGACAATTTAAAACTCTGTAAAATATTTTTGAATTGTATAACCATAAAACGTGCAGCCCGGATAAAATCAGTTTGGACCAAAGGCTTTAATAAAAAGCCAGGCTTTTACTTGGTGACAAAATGATTCCAATGTTGGTGCAAATCAGGCATTCCCAGGGAGGGAATTCCATGACTGGGGTACCACTGTCCTCCCATAATGTATTCCACTCACCAATGGTGTACAGAGAAGGGCCCCTCCAATATAGCTGGTCTCAGGCAAGAATATATATATATGGGGAGAGTGGGACTCCTGTAAGTATCAAGGTTCAAGCCATTTAGGACTTTAAATGAATTCAGAATGGAAATGCATTTTCCAATATGAGCTTGCCCATTCTCTAATATCTTCAGAAGAAGGCTTTCTCTCAGTCCTGCCACCTTAACTGGGTGAAAATCTCTCAGTGGAGGCTGCAGTGGGAGTTCTGGTTGGCCCCCTCCTTGCTATCTTTCCACCAGCAGATAAACATCTTTTATTTAAGGAAGCTTTTGATTTTTAGTGTATGCATCATATAAATCTTTTAATGGAGGTTGCAGTGTTTTTATTTTATTATTTTATTATATCAATTTAATGCTGTTTTTACCTTTTTTTAATGCTGTTTTAGCTGTCTTGTTCCGTGTGGTTTTTTTTTTTTTAACAGAAATTGTGTTTTAACTTTTGTATTGACAGTTTTTAAATTGTTTTGTGGTTTTAAAATATTGTATGTTGCCTTGGATTCCAGGCTGGGAGAAAGTTAGGATATAAATTTAATTAATTAATTAATTAATTAATTAATAGCAGCCAGTGAATTTCCTTCAGATGGCTCATCATGGGAGAAGCCAATGGCACTTAGTGGAGATCAGACCTCTCCAGATCAAAATCAGCAGGAGTATGATGGTGAGAGCTGGACCTGGAAATTGCTTGCATACTACAGACAAAGGGAGTTTACTTCTGGGAATGAAACTCTTTTTGTTTCAAGACATTGATTGCCCAGTCGTTCTGGCATATCTCATTTCATTCTTCTCCCCTGGGAAAGTCATTTAACTCCTGAAACACTGCCTCAGGATCCATTTCTTGCTATAAATACATGTGCTGAACAATAACAATTTGGTCCAGTTTCAATTAGGCAGAAATGCAGTCAGAGTCAATAACTCATGGTACTACTGTCAATGCCACACAGCAATCCATTTCCAGCTTTCTCCTAGATTGAAGCCTGACTTCTGGAACTGGTAAATATTGTTCATTGCAGTCCTTCGATTTGCTATCCTAGTTCTTTTTTTTTAAATAAAGTTTATTGAAGAATAAAAGACATACAATACTAAACATTATGACAATAACAAAATTGTGACATACAAATAGATGTACAGCAAAAATTTACTACATATACTATATTATACATATCAGTTGTTTTCCTGGAGTTTGTTCTGATCTTCAAGGTTGTAAACTGTACACTATATTGCCATCTCTGAGCTAAAGAGTAATCACAACTTAGAATATACATATATAAAAAGAACTTGCAAAAAAAAATCCATTAATCTATTTCTATAATATCATTTAGCTTCATAATTTTATAAATAATATGTTTATTACACATATAATATTTATTTTCATGATTAAAGATTTTTCTTCATTTACTCATCTTTCTCCTTTTTCTTTTAGGTACTCAATTAGAGGTGCCCAATCTTTTTTAACTTCATCCCAATCAAAATCTTTTAAAATTCAGGTAAGTTTGTCTATTTCTATATATTCTATTAATTGCATTAACCAGTCATTAGTATTTGGAAGTTCTCTCTTCTTCCAACATTTTGCAAAAACTATCCTGGCAGTAGATGATATGTTCCATGTTTTTCCTCCAACTTCTTATCTGAAACCATGCTTAACAAAAAATATTTAGTTCGTGTGTGTGTGTGTGTGAGAGAGAGAGAGAGAGAGAGAGAGAGAGAGAGAGCTTAGTGTGTGTGTTTAATCATAAACTAAACTAATTTGGAACCTGCTTCTGGAATTCTCTGGATTCCGAATGGGTACACAAAGGCTAAAGATCTTGGCTTTCTGTTTCCGAAGCCCTGTCACTGCTTCCAATAAATCAATTTTCCCATTGAAAGATAATGTGTGGATGCCCTCTTGGAACTCCTTGCAATTTAGGTAACAACTGGCTTATCATGCCCACCCCCCCAAGAGTTCTTCTTCATTTGATGAACCAGACATACCATTGGAGGACTCACAACAGATATGTGGTAGCAGTCCAGTCTTCCTTCTGTTCAGCAGATCAGGCTGGGTTCAGAGCAGGAAGAAAAGCTGCAGAATAGCCCCCTGCCCACCAAGAAAGATGGAGGCTCAAGCTTCTGGCCCTGACCATCCTCTGCAGATGAGGTAAAACTGCAATTAAGGCATCAGAAGAAACACAACTGTGCAGCAATCTCCCTAAATACTGCCTGGGATCTGAGTGATGGCTGGACATGCTGCCTATGAAAGGTACTTACAATCACCAGCTAACTGAGTATAATGGCAGTCTTCCTGTTAATAGCTCATCTTGCAAAAGTGTGTCTATCATATTTAGGACTCCTGGATTGTTTAATGACTGAGCTACTATGACTTCCTGGATCCTAATTCTGGTATATGGCCTTCTTGACCTTCAACTGTTTGACAGTGGTTATCTCTTGCTCACAGGGCTTATTGACTCAGGAACTCTGGACCTTGTTTGAGGTTAAGAACAGAACTGCAGTTTCCAATTCATCTTCAAGGGCAGTCCCTTACAGAGTGCTTTGCAGTAGTCTAACCAAGAAATTACCAATGTCTGGATGCCTGAGGCTATGTTATCCTTGTTCAGAAAAGGCTGCAGCTTGCACACCAGTCAAAGTTGACCCCAAGCTCTCCAGGTCACCAAGTCTATCTAGGGCTCCAGGGAAAAACAATGACTCTAGGCGTATTCCCAGACTATGCACCTACTCCTTCAGGGAAGTGTAATCCCATCCAGTGCAGATAACCTATCCAATTCTAAGAGCCAAGAACCACCAGTCTACAGAACCTCTGCTGGATCCAGATTTGTCTCAGTTTATTTACCCTCATCCATCCCATTACAGCATCTAGATAGTGCTGAGTTTGAAAACAAAGAGAAATAAAGCAGTGTCATCAGTATACTGATAGTACCCAACCCCAGTGCTCATAATGATATTTCCCAGTGGACTCATATATATGTTGGACAACAAGGAAAACAAGATTGAACCCTGTTGCACCCCATAGTACAATAGACATAGCACAATGGCCTCCTTAGCAGGAGTCCCCCAATGCCACTCTGCAGAATCATCTTTGCAAATAAAAGTAGGACCAATATAAAGGACCTCCTGCTCCCACCCAACCTCCATGTCAAAAATGAAAAGCCAATATAATGTACAGCAAGAAGCACAAGCAGCAAAATAAGAGTTATAGCATAACCAAGATCCTGTAACAAGGATAGCAAGAAACAAAAGACAGAACATTCTGAATTATCATCCAGGATATTTGTAGAGAGTAGTTTGGCTGATAAGAGGGCTGTGCTACAGAGAAATCTATAAGACCTCCTTCTATAGAAAGCACACTGTCTTATCATTAGGTAGAGTGAGGCAAAACTCTCAAGTTGCAGATGTGGTATGACAGTAGTGGCAGTCCATCAGCTGTTCTTTCTGAGCTTTTTGGACAACCTTCTCTCCTACACAACAGAGTTGTGTTTGTCAAATGAGCTGCCCCGCCTCCCCCAAAAATGGCCTGGTGTCCTCAGATCTGGAATGCAAATCTTTACATAAGAGGACATGTCATTTTTGCAGTTTCATACAATATTTCCCTATAGTTTTCTCCTGGTATTTGCACATAAATATATGTGGGGTTGTTGTGCAGAAATTGTGGTTTTGTACAAAAACATATTTTTTGCAAAACATCCACTTTCTAGAAACACATGTGGGTTTGGTGCAAAAATGATGGCCAGAATTCACTATCACAGTTACAAATGTGTAATCCAGAGCTAGTATTCTTGACTGGTTCACATTCATGATCCCTTCATAGTCACTAGTTTAGAAGAAATGTGTGAATTTGGGGAAATTCCTATCAAAACCAAGGTGAAACAAAGTTCTCACCCATCCCTAGCACTTGTTTGAAAAGATGTAATTTGACACTTTCTTGATCTCCTGCAATGGTTGTAGAGCAGAGCCTCTTTCTGATAATTCTGTAAATCCAGTGATCTCTGTCTCCCTCTCTTCCTTTCTCTTTCTCCCTCCCAGTATATAGATAGATAGACAGATCCCTGCTTTTGCCATCTTATAAAACCCATCAATTGAAGGAATAGTTGTCATAAAAAGAACCACTGAGCAAGAAGGAAAATAAATGACAAAAACTTTTCTCTGACTATACATGATTCCATTTGGATTCCCAAAATCTTCAAAGTCATTTGGATCTTGGATTTGTTCCCACCTCTCCAGTCCTGTGACAGGCTACTTTAATGGATAAGCAACAGCTTTCATCATAGATACTAAATTTAAAACTCTCCTATGTATCTCTTGTCAAGCGCTAAAAGCTTTACATGTCTGTAGTAGTTGCCACACACACCCTCCCTCTATCTGTTGGCACCTGTGACAAATACTACATCTTGTTTTGAATAACAGTATATCGAATGGCTGGCACAGGCAAAATAAGGTACCTGCAATTTATCTCTGGGAGTTTGGGCTGGATGACAATGCTGGGAACAAAAAGGGTCTTGGAGCTGCCACCTGATTACTGATTCTAAGATTTCTCCTCTGAGAGTGAGAAGAAGTGAGTTAGGTTGAAGGGTACAAAAAGCAAATCAATAAACAGGTTAGTGTTTGCATCATTATTAACACTCAGGCTGTCAACACACCCATTGAAACTATCGCTCAAGGCAGCTTCAGATTTAATGGTCACTGCTAGAGATTTACTGTAAATGTTAGCTAAACCCAAGCAAGGGAATAAGGGGGAGAACTCATTTGACAGATAACAGCTTTCGGCAGTATACATGAGACCCTTTAATGCCTGTGAATATAAAATGAAGAGATCTCCTCTCGGAGCTGGTATTTCTTCATGGAGGGTTTAAATCACATTCTCCCACTTTGCCTCTTTTCTCTGGCCCTGCTACTGACTTCTTCCAGTCCATTTTCTGCAGTTTGTAGAGCTGCAGGTGAAATTCCCACTTCAACACAAAGATTAAAGAGACAGGAGCTTTGTCACTGATTTCACCTGGCATCCTTACAAACTGCAGAAAATGGACTGGAAGAAGTCAGTAGCAAGGCAAGAGAGAAGAGACAGAAAGAGAGAATTTGTAGAGGTGGAGAAAATGTTATCCTCCTTGCATCCTGATAGCCAGAAAAACCAACCTCCTTCACGTGAAAGGGCTGCTGCCTGGTAAAGTAGGCATAGGGAGGTCAGACCAGATGTCACTTAGCTATGCGTGTATCACACATGCATAAATGGGTAGAATATGCTTCCCCTTATCCAATCTTCTCAAACCTTTTAATTTTGTCTTTCTGACTTTTCCTTCCAAATGACGCATAGTCTCTGTGTACTAAGCCTTGATACTTTATCTCCAGGGCTTTCCTTAAATGTGTGTCATTCTTCCCCAAGCTGTTTGAGATGGTTGCCAGAGCCTCCAAGGCTTAGCTAGACTTTTGGTGCAAGAGGTTGTAAACAAACAGAAAAGCAATATTGAAAATGTTGCATTTGAGGGTTGTTATTGTTTTCCCTGTGGAGTTTATTGCTGTGGGCAAAGAGCCAGTACGTTCTCATGTCATCTCTGTGGAGTTGCGCTCTAATAGCTTTCAAAGTGAATATACCCTGGAATTCACAGAGATGGTTTTGCTTTCATTAATTTGTACAGTATTGGGAGGGGGAGGGAATAAAGCTTTTGAACCTTAATTGTTAATGGGAGTTTTGTTTTTGTTCAGTGTGCAAAAAAAGGCAACCCTGCTCTGAAGGGAAGTGTCATGAACATCAAATTCTTGCACCATAGGGACAACATGAGGGTTAAAACACACACACACATATCCATACACCACAGAGTAAGCAAATGGCATAAGTTACTGAAGAAGATATTTGGACAAGGTTGTTACACATGCTGCTTCATATAAATTTTGGTATAAATGATAACCCTTAATGACCCCTAGATGAACTCTAATAGCCTGTCCACCATTGCCAGCAAGGCATGAGGACATGTACACACACCCCTGAGGGGCACCCACATCATCATATCTAGAGAGTCGCATAAGAGGATTATCATAGGACCAGGAAGAGCAAATGTTTGCCTTGCCTGAGGATCTTGCCCCCTCTCAGGGTCTGTTGTCCAAGCAGCTTAAGACCACTAAGACAATCAGACAGGGACATCCAGGTGAAAAGCAAGTAATTAAACACCTTTGTTCTCACCATCAAGCACCTTTGCCAGAGGCAAGATTTTGCCTATAAATATCATCAGATTTGTCTGTACACTGGGCCAGTCTGGATTTCAGGGGGAAGCTCTGTCCCCTTGAACCCTGACCTGGCTCCTGGCTCCAGCCAGTCATCCCATGGCTGAGCCTCATGCCATCCTCATCATATTCCATTTGGATCCCTGGAGGGAGTCTACATTCTGGTACGTATCACCCCAGTGATGCCTAAAATCCTATTCCATGCTAACCTATGCTTTTCCTGAGCCTTGTATGTGTGTGTGTATGCTAGTGAATTGCATGTGTTTTTCCCCTTATAAATAAATTGGTTATTAATTCTAGAAGTCTGTCTCAGCTCTATTTATTGGGATCCCCTGGTCTACTCCGTATACACATCGGGAGGGCGATCTCGGTGGGCTCTTGTAGCCAGCCCCTCTTGCAATATTTGAGCAATAATAATAAAAATTCCCCTACGGACCCTTGGCTACAAGGTGACCTCCTGGAGTGTACATTAGCTGCATTATTGGCCAATAAAGTCTCTCTGTTTCACATATACATATTCTTCCCATATTGAAAGGCTAAGATTAGGGTTGATTATCAATGGGGAGGATGTGCCAAACAATTACTTTCATTATTGAATATCCTATTAATTATTTAGGCATGGAATCAATTATTCATATCTCATTTAAACGAAAGAAGGGAAATAACACGGCTGTTTGACAGAAGTGTTTCCAGTGTCTTCAGATACTGTAGGGATTCTGTCGCTGAGACAGTGCAGCTGAAAAGTGGGATGTAGTGAAGACTAAACTTTTTTTTATAATGGTCTTACTGTTGTTGCTGCTGTCACTTTTAGTCAGAAACTACTCTTACAGGTGCCCAGTATTCATAGAAAGAAAAGTAATCAACAAGGTCAGTGCCAAGAAGATTCAACAATAAAATGTTTTACAGAAACTGACCTAGCTATAGACAGATCTCATGTAGTATGCAGATCAGTAGTCTTGTACTTCTGAAGCTTGTAGGAACAGGTTGATAACCTCAACTAAATATATGGGTAGTGAAAAGATATGCACTGGATAAACATAACACCATGAGTGCTGATGCATTCTGCTCTGTAGATTATATGGTGTGGGTGTGAGTGTGGATCCAAGTAGACCACAAGACCACAACATGAGTCAGCAGTGCGATGCGGCAGCTAACAAGGCCAATGCGATTTTAGGCTGCATCAATAAAAGTATAGTATCTAGATCAAGGGAAGTAATAGTGCCACTCTATTCAGCTTTGGTCAAGCCCCACCTGAAATACTGTGTCCAGTTCTGGGCACCACAATTTAAAAAGGATGTTGAAAAACTGGAACATGTCCAAAGGATGGCGACTAAAATGGTGAAAGGTCTGGAAATATTTTTCTAGTCTACTCATGTTCTACTGGACACAGTAGAAACCTCTGTGTGATCACAAATCCTGACAGTAGAATTTGACAGTAGGCTGCATCAATTAGAGTATAGTGTTTAGATCGAGAGAACTAATAGTACTACTCTATTCTTCTTTGTTCGAATCTCACCTGGAACGCTGTGTCCAGTTCTGGGCACTAAAATTCAAGAAGGATGTTGACACACTGGAATCATAGAATCATAGAATCGTAGAGTTGGAAGAGACCACTAGGGCCATCCAGTCCAACCCCCTGCCATGCAGGAAATCCAAATCAAAGCATCCCTGACAGATGGCCATCCAGCCTCTGTTTAAAGACCTCCAAGGAAGGAGACTCTATCACCCTCCGAGGGAGTGCATTCCACTGTCGAACAGCCCTTACTGTCAGGAAGTTCCTCCTAATGTTCAGGTGGAATCTCTTTTCCTGTAGCTTGCATCCATTGTTCTGGGTCCTGTTCTCTGGAGCAGCAGAAAACAAGCTTGCTCCCTCCTCAATATGACATCCTTTCAAATATTTAAACAGGGCTATCATATCACCTCTTAACCTTCTTTTCTCCAGGCTAAACATCCCCAGCTCCCTAAGGCGTTCCTCATAGGGCATGGTTTCCAGACCCTTCACCATTTTGGTCGCCCTCCTCTGGACACGCTCCAGTTTCTCAATGTCCTTTCTGAATTGTGGCGCCCAGAACTGGACACAATATTCTAGGTGGGCCTGACCAAAGCAGAATACAGTGGCACTATAACTTCTCTTGATCTAGACACTATACTTTTATTGATGCAGCCTAAAATTGCATTGGCCTTTTTAGCTGCCGCATCACACTGTTCACTCATGTTCAACTTGTGGTCTACTTGGACTCCTAGATCCCTTTCACACGTAGTTTCATTCAGCCAGGTGTCCCACATCCTATATTTGTGCATTTTATTTTTCCGCCCTAAGTACAATACCTTACATTTCTCCGTGTTGGATTTCATTTTGTTAACTGTGGCCCAGCTTTCTAGTCTATTCAGGTCATTTTGAATCTTGGTCCTGTCCTCTGGGGTATTAGCTATTCCTCCTAATTTGGTGTCATCTGCAAATTTGATAAGTATGCTCCCAATTCTGTCATCCTGGTCATTGATAAAGATGTTGAATAGCACTGGGCCCAGGACAGAGCCCTGTGGGACCCCACTGGTCACTTCTCTCCAGGAGCCAGAGGACAGCAACCAAAATGGTGAAAGATCTGAAACCATGCCCTATGAGGAGTGGCCTAGGGAGCTGGGTATGTTTAGCCTGAAGAAGAGAAGATTTAGAGGTGATATGATAATCATTTTAAATATTTGACTATCATATGGAAGAAGGTGCAAACTTGTTTTCTGCTGTTCCAGAGACTAGGAAACAGAGGCGGGTTACAAACCGCCATAAAGTACGCGCTCTGCGCGTACTAGGGTTAGGAAGGGCCGTATTAAGGTTAGGAAGGTTCTTACCTTCCTGACGGCCCTTACTCCCAGTATGCGCGGAGCGTGTACTTTTTTGCGGTGCCCATCCACATGGGTGCCGCCATGTTGACGTATTGGACGCTGTGCGTCCAGACGTGTCGCGGCGGAAGTGACGTCACGAGGACGCACTCCACCCCTCGCGGCGCCACTCCTTTTTTGCTGCGCAGGGAAGCCTCGCGGTCTGGCAGCTGGGGCTTCCCTATGCAGCGAATGGCGGCGGCGGGAAAACGGCCCATTGAGGGCCGTTTGTAACCCACCAGAGCAACTACAGGGGAAAAACTTCTACCTAAACCTTAGGAAGAACTTCTTGATGTTGAGAACTGTTTAGCATTAGAATACACTGCCTTGGAGTATGGTGGGATCTCCTTCTTTGGAAGCTTTTAAACAGAGGCTAGATAGCCAACTGTCATGATGAATGCGTTGATTGTGTATTCCTGCATAGAAGGGAGTTAGGCTGGATGTCCCTTGTGGTCTCTACCAAATTATATGACTACATTATTCTATGAAAGTAGAAAATGCATTTTTTCCCCATTTCCAACCCAGTTTTAACCACAGCTGGGAAAATTTACGTTAAGGACTTCAAATTCCACAAAGCACCAGTTAAACATGAGGTAATTTGGGTAGACTCCAAAAAGGGACTTTTCCCACTTCTGATTTTAACACCTACATTTACAGAGGAATTCCTGCACAGGGCTATTACGACTTGGCAAAGGATGCTGAATAAAATAGTAGGAGAGTAGGGAACCTTATTAATGATGATTCATGGTAACAACTGTCTAGGGATGTAATTCATAATTATTATTTTTCTCAAATGAAGCAACATGTAATTTTAGCAATTTTCTTCTTACTGCAAGAAGAACATCAAAAGCTGCAGTTTCCAATCCCTATTTGCAATTCAGGACTTATTCTGAGCAAAATTCACATGTGGCTGTTTTGCACAGAAAAAAGCATTATTTATTTATTTATTTTGGTGCAGGAAACAGCTTTTTCTACATAAGAAATTATATTTCAACATAGAATATTATATCTTATGCAAAAAAAAAAAAGTTTCCTGTGCAGAAAAAAAAAATTTCCACAGAAATCAACCATGTGACAATTTTGTATGGAATGTCACCAACCCCAGTGTTTTCTAAGCAGAAAACAGCTTTCTTTTTCTTTTTTGCAAGATATAGCTTTTCTACATGGAAATATTAACTTTTTTGTGCAGAAAATGTTTTTTCTTGTCCAGACAATGCTGTCTCCCCCCCCCCCCCCCGACAAAACAACCACATATGACTATTTACACAAAATAAGACCTAAACTGAACAGATTCTCATTAGACCAGAATTCTCCTCATCAAGGTTTCCTGATACTATAAAGTATTTTTAATCAATTTTCAAATTTGATAATTTATCAATTATCAAATTTCAAAGGTCTAGTCCTAACTGACTGTAGGGGGTGGTGCTTATCTCCATTCCTAAGCTGAAGAGCCAGTGTTGTCCAAGGACTACTCTGGTGGTCATGTGGCCAGCATGACTGCACCGAATGCTGTTACCTTCCCACCGAAGTGGTACCTATTTAACTACTTGCATTTGCATATTTTCAAACTGCTAGGTTGGTAAAAGCTGGGACCAGTGACAGGAGCTCACCCCATCATGGAGCACTTGGGCCTCAAACTACCAACCTTCCAATTTTCCAATAATCAGAATTGGTGTTTTAACAATTAAGCCATTGCATCCCTCAGATTTCCATCTCTGCTTTCCATCTCTAATATACTACTGTGATCTGCCCTTGACTCTGACTCCCTGTAAAAGCAAAGCAACACAAACAATGAGATCAGCCAAGGCTACTTGAAGACAAGTGATGCTGTATATGGATGATATTAAATAACTTGCATTACTTATTCCCCTTGTATGCTGGAATATGCCACAGGATGTGGAACAGCTCTATTATTATTAGAACTGACCACACACAATACCTACAGATCCTGGCACCACTCCCTTCAGCCTCTCTCCAACTACCCTAGTGTTTCCGCTCTAAACTGCCCTCAAATTACCCCAGAAACCTTTTCAGTGAACAATGTTCCATTTAACTGTCATTTCCCTTCATGCTGCTTGATGACACTAAAGCAGTTTTTAGAACCAGGAAGCAACTGACTTCATACTGAAGTCATACCTCCCAATTGTCCCAATTTGGCAGTGACAGTCCCAATTAATTATCTGTTGTCCCACATTTTCAGTTGCTTTTGAAATGCCCTAGTTTCTCTTTTCTCCCACTTTGCCCCTTTGTCCTCAGCTTACTGCAATGGCTGCAGACTGAGTTCAAAATGCAAAAGTAGAATCATAGAATCATAGAGTTGGAAGAGACCCGAAGGATCATCCAGTCCAACCCCCTGCCATGTAGGAACACCTTTATCAAAGCACCCCCAACAGATGGCCATACAGCCTATGTTTAAAAATCTCAAAGTAGTTTGCAGTCAATTTACTTAGCAGAGGGGAGTAGAATCTTACCCTTCACAGTAGTATCAGGAAGAGGTAAACTGATGCAGCCTCTGCAGCTTGTCTTAATAACATCTGTTATTTTGATCATATTCTGATGTTGCTTGGCCACACATATCCCAGTTTTCATCTGTGAATGTTGGGGTTAGGAGCATATAAATGGCACACTCTCCACAGGTTGCTAGTGATGCCATTTGCCAAGGGCAGGGAAGGGGAGGGGAGGAGAAGCTTTTCAAGTTCCATGGCCCCCAGTTTTTAATGTTGTCCACCACTGAATTAGACAAAGTGAAGCAGCCAGTGTAGGCAGCTGGTTTAGGGTGTAAACCAGTAAAATTTTATTTAATTTTCCACTATGGTTGATTTATTGCTACAGGGATAAGCAAGGGTCACTTTTGGGATTTTGACCTTTATTTTTCAAAATAAATTGGTTGGTTTGGGATATGTCATCATGCATTTGATTTGGACAGGAAAATATCATGGCCTGGTCTTAGTCAGCTTCACCTGTAGTAAACATCCCATCCCATGAGAAATTGCACTAAGCAATCAAAATAAAATAATTCAGCCATTATACTAGTATATCATAATCTGAAAGAACAGCAGTGCAGGAGGGGGAAGGGCTAAATAAGAACATTGCCACCCATAAGAATTCTTGCCCCCCATTAAATTTTCCTTCATTATGGCCATGAAGTCCACTGGGTGACCTTGGGCAAGTGACATGCTCTCAGCCTCAGGGGAAGGCATAAGTTTCCAATTTATGGCAACCCTAAGGTAAACCTATAATGGAATTTTCTTGGCAAGATTTGTTTAGAGGAATTTTGCCTGAGGTTGAGAACATGTGACTTCTCCAAGGTCACCCAGTGGGTTTTATGGCCGAGTAGTGAATCGATCTCTGGCCTCCAAAATTGTAGCCCAACACTCAGACCATTATGCCACGATGGCTCTTATTAAGAAACTGAAAAATGTTCATAGCTGAACTGTTATATTTGCTGTGCTTGTATTTCTTGGTAATTTTGCCTGCCTGCTTTTCTTTGGATGCTTAAATTCTATTTCTAAATGCTTAACTGAAGCTCTGAATGACTGCAATGCTAGAAATTTGAGGAGTAAAGTAAAATGCATTGGGGAAAAGAAATCTTGCTTTGTAGGGCCATGCCCTCACCCACCCACCTCCATCCCCTGTTGCTACACTTCTATTCTTCTTCCTGGTAGACTGATGGAGGTGAGCTTTCCTTTCCTATGCTCTTTCTAGCATGCTTTTCAGTCTGTACTTTTTTATATTTTCAGTTGTGTAGTCACAGCAATTGATGAAGTAAAAAAAGAAAAGTATTTTTAAAAACAAAACAAAACATCGTGCTTGGAAAGAGAGAGCGGGTGGAGGAAGGAAGAAAAGCAGAATTATGCCCACTCATGTCCTATGACTGACTGCATATTGGAACTGCCGCATGAGGAACTTATCACACATGAATCAACAGTGGGGAAAACAGTGTAATTGGAAGGCACTGACAGGTTTTGCCTTCAGTGAAAAGGAACACTCCAAAAACAGATAGAAGACAAAACACCTACACTATAGACATGGTATCATGTGACAAAGTACAGCTACAGATGCTACTATACTGCTGTCATTCCACTTTGGAAGCCTCATGTGTTAAACTCCTATGTGAAGCAGGTTGTACAGTTCCCAATGACAATTTCTGCAGCCATGAAAGCTCTTGTTGAAGATACTGTGATCATGGAAATGGTAAGTGGCCTTTTCAGACTTTATTATCTGCAGTCTAGTTCACATACAGAGAGGATTTTATGGCCAAAATAAGCCATTCCTTTGTACCATTAGGTCTCAGTGAAAGAACAGTCTAGGGAGTATTACATAACTTCCAAAATTCTGTTCAAGACAAGTATATTGCTGGCATGAGGTAGATTTGTGCACAGGATCAATAAAAGGTGGTGCTTGGATGGCCTTACAGCAGGACATTCTTCTGACACCATACACCAAAATAAATATCTAACAAGTCTTGAAAACAAAAATAGTCTGGGAAAGGAAGGGTTTGGAAGCTTGTTTTTACTTGTCCACTAAAACCCTTGTTGCAATTTGACAGCAGCTGTTTTAATAAATAATAATAAATTAATAAATTGTTTATTTATAGACCACTTTTCCTACGATCAAAGCAGTGTACAGCATATAAAATAGGTACAATAGAATAAAAAGGGACATTAAGACAATTTCACAAACATTAATACAAGTTACAGTCCAATATCAATTATCTAAAAAACATACAATTCAAATTATTAAAATCCTAGGTATGTATACATCGTACATTTTAAGTGCACAAAAAAAGGCATGGAGAAATATGCCTTTTATATGAGGCAAATTAGATCTCTGGAATACTTGTATGTGGGGTGTTTGTAGTATGGGAGAGTGGGTTGGCAGAGGGAAAGAATTCCTTCTTTGCTGTTGTCTTTGGGGCTCTTTAGGGGGCAGTTGCCCCCTCTAAACAGCTCTGTGGCTGGTACTCTTTTGCATCAGGTACAAAGAGACACCATATTGCAAACGAATTGCCAATTACTGAATGATCAAGCCCTCCATTTGTTTGTTCAACTGGCTCTCAAATAGTCCAATTAATTATAACACAGCTAATTATTAAGATGCACTGGTAGTCATCTCCTTCTCCAGCTGCAAGGAGGAAGCCTCTCCCCTCCGCCGTGCTGTCACTATTGCACTCCTATTCAGTCGAGCGATTTATCTCTGTCAAGCCAGTAAAATGATAATGCCAATTAAATCACACAAATAATTGCTGTTTTATCCCAGTGGAATTCCCTCTGCATATTCAGGTGGAATATGAATGAAGTATGGCCAAAGGAGAGTGCTGGATGTTAAAGGGAACTCTTTTTTAAAAAAAAACTTGGAAGTTCTCCCTGTCAAAGATGCCATTTCAACTCAGAAGTAGGAATGGCAAAGATTTTTTTGTTATAGTTGGCTGTCTCAGTGGAAGCAGTCTTTCACACCTTATGAGAGTGACTGTGAGAAGAAACATACTCTTCTCAAGAATTTGCACATGTGTGAGGCTATGGGGCACCTTGGAGAAAGTGAGCACCAAATAGCATGCTCACTGCAAACATGAAAAGCTAAAGACAAACGCAAGTGAAAATATACACAGGCACATGTGATATTAGTTGGGGAGAACTTTGTAAATTAGGTAAAATGTACAAATAAATATAGACGTTAGGAAAAATGTATAACAAATTGTTAAGGAAAATGCAACATGGGATATACAGTAGAGAAATAAAACATGTATGTGAGAGTCACAATGACTAAGCAAAAGCAATTAATCCAGGCTGCCTCGCTGCGGGGCAGGCCATTTTGCCGAAGAATCGGCAAAAAACTACAAGCCCCAGAATGCTCTGGGGCTTGCCCGGCTCCCTATTGGTGCGCGGGGCGGAAGGGACCCCTTTCCGCCCCGCGACGCTCTGGGAGCCGGACTTTGTGGTGCGGAGCTTCCAGTCCTCCAGGGCAGCTCATTGGTTGAGCTGACCTGGAGGAAGAGCCCCGCACTGCACGTTGGAGGGGGCGGGGCCTAGGCCTTTATTAGGCCGTGTTGTCGGCCCTGTCCCCTCAGTCGGCGCTTGGCTTCGCACGGAGCGGAGCCAAGTAGGAAGGGAGGAAGACTGGAGTAGCTTCCTCCCGAGTCTTTCCTCCCTTCATTGGAGCCGGCCGGGGCCGGGGTAAGTGGGGTGGTGTGGTGGGGGGCGGTTGGTCCTCCCCCCATCCCCTTTCCACTGGGGGCATTCGCCCCGGTCCGCGGCTCCGTCGCCGACGGACCCAGTGAGGGGGTCCTCGTGGCCAGGTTGGGGCCTGGCCTGCGGGCGCGGCGGCCATCTTTTCTTCCCCCTCGGGGGATTTTGGCGCGCCTGCTTTGCTTTTGGCGGGAAAAATCCGCCATTTTGTTTTGGCGGGAAATTCCGCCATTTATATCAATTTAGGCTCTATCCTCTGTGCTGCAATTGCTAGGCCTTGCTTTTATTAATGAGACTTTGCTTGCAAGCTTTGCTCTTTTGTTTTGACGTCAGGACATTGCTTGTTTTGGTGCCTCTGTTCAGTATTTAAATAATGCCTCCTAAGAAGTCTAGGACTGGCAGGGGCCAGAGCTCAGGAGCTGTGCAGCGGCTCAGATTGTCGGTCCCTCCTAATGTTGGGACAGGTCCCAGAGACATCTCTCCCAGCTCTAGCAGTGAGTCTGGGGAAAGGCATCGGCCTCCGTCTAGACCTCCTGGGGACACATTGACGCAGCCTGATGGGGCTACTGGTTTGTCTGGCGAATCTTTGGCTGTATTGTCAAGATCCATCGCTGAGCTCATCCAGAAAGCTACTACCTCTAGCCAGCTTGCCAGCTCTTCGGCATCTGCGACACCTGAGCCTCAGTTATCCAGACGTCATGTTCCCAGATCGTCGGTTCCTGCATCGACATCTTCGGGCGGCCAAGGCTCCAGTTCATCGGTTCCTTCATCACGACATCGCGTCCGGCAGGTGTCCAGTTCGTCCAGCTCATCGAGCTCGAGTTCGTCCTCCACGTCATCAGCTGAGCGTCGAAAGGAGAAAAAACGAAAACGCAAGGCCAAGAGGAGATGTCGCAGAGCACGTCGAGAGGGAGATCTTCAGCCTGCTGTGGAAGGTGGAGATCATCATGGGGTGCCTTTTGGGAGGGACGGTTTTTGGGTTGAGCATGCTTTGGTTCCTGGTTTGCCCAAGTGGGCCATCAAAAAGAGGGCTTGGCGCCCAGGCCTTCAGGGTGTGTGGGTGGATCCGCGTGCAGCGGATTTTCCTGTTTGCTCTCCTGGAGAGCGTCCTCCTGGCGCACATTTATCGAAGAAGGTGCGCAAGAATATCCTGAAGGGTTGCTATGTAGACGTTTTTACCCTTCTTCAACCTAAAGGAAAAGACGCTGTGGCTGTCACTTCAACAAAGACTAGTAAGCACGAGCCAAAGGCGGTTCCTGCTGAGCCCACCTTTTCCAACTGGTTGGAGGGCTTTGTTATCTTCAAGGCTGTGGTTTCCATGGCCTTCCCTGAACGTGCTTGGCATTTGGACAGCCATTTTTTGAATGTTCTGCGTGCAAGGACATTCGCAGGTGATGCTGCTGCCATTGCCTACGATGCGGCCTTTCGTCAACATGCATCGCAGAATTCATGGGAGCGTTGGGACTTGCTCCATAACGAAATTTGGCTGCTAGAGGTGGGCACCCTTGCTAGGTTCAAGGGCCCACAGAAAGGACAGGTCAAGAAGGACACAAAATTATCTTGTTGGGACTATAATGCTGGACGTTGTTCTCGCACAAATTGTAAATTTGAACATTGTTGTAGCAGTTGTAGATGGTCTCATCCTAGGTCATCGTGTTCCCGCCCTGCTCCAGCCGCTCAGCCCTTTCGAGCTGGGCACCCTGCCTCCGCGACCACTGGCAAACGAGAAAGTTCGGGGGGCACAGATGCTGGTGCTGCAGGGAGCCAAAAATGAACAGGTCGCTAAGGTTTCATCCCAGGTATCAGCCATGGCTTTCACGCCCGTAAATACCAGTGCTCTTCTCCCATTATTGTCAGGATACACTAATAAGCAAGCTGCTTCTTATCTGGCTGATGGTTTTTCCTTTGGATTTAGGATCCCAGTACAAGCCCCACTTTCGCATCAGTTTCCTAATAATTTGTTGTCTGCTAGATCCATGCCTGAGGTTCTTAGGGCCAAGATCAACAAGGAAATCCAGGCGGGACGCGTGGCCGGTCCCTTCGATGTTCCCCCTTTTGATAATCTTCATATTTCGCCCCTTGGTGTGGTGCCCAAGAAAGCACCTGGGGAATTTAGAATCATTCATCACCTTTCTTACCCTCCAGGGTCTTCGGTGAATGATGCGATCCCAGAGGAGCTGTGTTCCGTCAAATATGCTTCCTTTGATCATGCGGTCCGACTCGTTCGGGCGTGTGGAAAAGGTGCACTTATGGCCAAGTGTGATATTCAGTCGGCCTTTAGACTCCTTCCGGTTCATCCTGAAGATTTCAAATTTTTAGGTTTCCAGTTCGCAGGAAAATTTTATTTTGACATGGCCATGCCCATGGGCTGCTCTATCAGCTGTGCAGCCTTTGAGTCTTTTAGCACCTTTTTGGAGTGGGAGTTAAAACGCAGAGCCTCTTCCCCTTTGGTTACCCACTATTTGGATGATTTTATGTTTGTGGGTCCTGCAAACTCCACCAAGTGTTCTGATCTGTTAAATGCCTTCACTGGGTTGGCAGCTGAGGTTGGGGTTCCCCTGGCAGCAGATAAGACGGAAGGCCCTGCTACGGCTATGTCCTTTTTAGGTATTCATTTGGATTCTGTTAAGGGTTTTTCCTCTTTGCCTCATGAAAAGGTTGCCAATCTGTGTGGTCTGTTGGAACATGCCTTGGCTGCTTCTAAGCTTAAGTTAAAACAAGTTCAGTCTTTATTGGGGCATCTGAACTTGCTTGCAAAGTGGTGGCTCCTGGTAGAGCCTTTTGTGCCAGGCTTGCTAGATCCCTGGCTGGCCCCACGCTTTTGCATCATCACGTTCGCATTACCAGACAAATTAAGGAGGACCTGAGAATCTGGTTGCAATTTTTAAATGGCTTTAATGGTATTCCCATCTGGCAAAAATCTTGGTGTCTGGAAGATAAATTGCAAGTCCACTCTGATGCTGCTGGAAGCATCGGTTTTGGTGTTTATTTTCAAGGCCATTGGTGCGCTGAAAAATGGCCTGAAGAGTGGCATGGGTCAGATATCTTAAGAGATATGACCTTCCTGGAGCTTTTTCCCATTGTTGTAGCAGTCAACATTTGGTGTGCCGAATTTTCCAACAAAAAGGTGTGTTTTTGGTGCGATAACCAAGCTGTGGTGGCTGTCCTTAATAAGCTAACCTCAAAATCCACTAGGGTAATGGGTTTAGTCAGGAAATTTGTGTTGTGTTGCTTGGTTAACAATATTTCTTTCACAGCTCGACATGTCCCAGGATTAAAAAATGATATTGCTGATGCGATTTCTCGATTCCAGGTTCAGCGGTTTCGTCTGTTGGCCCCAGAGGCAGATCTTCAACCTACCCAGTTTCCGGTGTCCATGTGGGAGGTTGGATGTCTGAAATAATAGAAGGCATTTTGGGTTCCATTGCTCCATCTACTTTTAAGAGCTATAAGAATGCTTTAAAGAAACTCTTTCAGTTTTTTGGTGAAGCAGCTTTACAGCCTTGTTGGCCGGTTACCACAGAAGTGGTTTTGCAATTTTTGATTTGGCTTAGGCACAATAACATTGCTCCCAAAACTATGGCCATTCATCTCGCTGGCATTTCTTTCTTTTCAAAGGCAGGTGGTTTTAGTGACCCTTGCGCTTCTTTTCTGGTTAAAAGGGCTGTCGAGGGATGGAGAAGAGCTCATGCGATTACTAAAGATGTACGGCGCCCTATATGTTTTCAATTGTTATGCAAATTGTATATGCATTTACCTGTTATTTGTTCATCTCGTTTTGAAATCAAACTGTTTCGTGCAGCATTTACAGTGGCTTTTTTTTTGGTGCCTTCAGATTGGGAGAATTGGTGGCTGGGTCCAAGAGCGATGTGTCAGGGCGGGCATTGGGTGCCTCTGACATCTCTTTTTTAAAGCACAGTGTTTCTTTAACGGTTCGCCGGTCCAAGTGCGACCAATTGGGAGCTGGTCAGACTGTGGTGTTGCATCGCTTACGTGGCTCACCTGTCTGTGCTGTTAAGGCCCTTCTATCTTATTGGAGGATTCGGCCTATGGGTTTGGATTTTCTTTTTGTTCATTTGGATGGATCACCGCTTACCAGATACCAATTTGTTTCGGTGTTAAGAATGACTTTAAAAATTTTGGGGCTCCCAGCTGAGGAATTCGGAGGTCATTCTTTTCGCATAGGCGCTGCCACGGCTGCTTCCAGGGCAGGCTTGCCCACGCAGGACATCCAAAAAATTGGAAGGTGGAGATCTAAGGCCTACGCTGGTTATGTCCGTCCGCACTTGGACCAATGCACTAATCATTAGCATCACTCTTGGCAGGGTTGGCGGTAGGCCTTCGGTGTAGGCCTTTTGTGGCGGCAGCATAGGCCAGGATCGGCACGGTGTAGGTACCAGGGCCATGGTGCTCTGGTCTGGGAGTCACTAGGTACCCGGGGGCGAATTGGGCAGGCGTATGGCCATTGCGGGGGCCATAACGCGGGTGCGCCTCCCGGTGACTAGGGGCTTAAAGAATATGTGAACGCATGGCATGGTTTGTGGTCAAGTTCCTTAGCCCCTAGGTCATCCCAAGCGCCTGGTGGGTGCCAGGTTGGTTAATCAGACAACATCGGGTTGTTTGATTTCGCAGATCCTGACCTCATGCTTTGTGCCAACCCATACCAATGGCTTGCTAATAAAGTTGTGGCCTTTCTTCCAAGTTGGTGTTGTGTGGTTTTTTGCAGCAGCATCTAAGGCAAAGAAGCTACACAGGTGTTAAAGCTAATGTAATTTAGCAGTCCTAAATGCCAAGGACAGAAATATGGAATGTACAATTGAGAACACCTGAGTATCATTAAGTGTACAAGGTGAAATGATGAAATCCTTAAGTATGGGTTGAACTATGTGAACCAATCAAAATGGATGTACACGCCCACTGGGTGGAAACTGACTAAGTGGGTGTTGTTTAACGATGGCTATAATAATTGCTATGATTTCCAATGTATTTTGTGGGTAGTTGTGGAGTTGTGTGAGTAGTTTGGAGATTGTAGAGATTGTGATTTGTGAGGGCATTAGTATTTGTATATAGTAGAATAAAGTAGATCTTTTATATAAGACTACTGAGTTGTCTGGTGTCTTGAGGAAGATACAAGAGCCAGAAGGATTCTGGAGAAGTGTGAAGACTTCTGTGGAAGAAGAGTGAGAAGGCTTGGAGAGTCTTCAGCCTATTCTCTGAAACTCTGCTGCTTTGGAGAAAAGCATTAACCACTGGCCAAAACTGGTCAGCGCCGGTGCATAACAAGGTGGTGAGTTAGAGCCAGAGGTGAAGAGCTACAACTCCCATCATCCCTGACACAAATTACATAAATATCCATGCTGAGGGTTAGGGAGAGACATCAGACAGGGATGGGAAGAACATGAAGGGGAAATTTTGAGAAATGCAACAAAACTGGGACCTCCTGGGTGACCATGGGCAAGTCACACATACTTAGCCTCAGATGAAGACAGTGGGAAACCCCCTCTGAATAAATCTTGCCAGGATAATGGTGTGATAGGTTCACCTGAGAGTCACCATAGCCTGGAAATGACTTAACAATAACAACAACAAATTTATCAATTAGGTCCATATCCCATCCTTTCTCCAAGGTATTCAAGTCAACCTACATGTGGTTATCCCCTTCACTGCTGCCTTGAGGGAAATATTATATTGTGATATAAATATGAAATAGTCTGAGGTAAGCTACTGAATTCTGTTCATGTATGTTTCTTTTTTTTCTTTTTTTGAAAAAAAATATTTAATCCCCACTACCACAAATTATGCAGTCGAGTTTCCCGCATTTGGGGAAATCGCAGGGGTCAGCACACCCGGAGTGCAATGGATGAGCCTCACCCTGGGAAAACCACCTTCGTGATCAAGGTGTCTCCCCTGCCAGGTAAGTATCTGTTTATGTATGTTTCAATCCAAATTATTTAACTATTGTATATGTCTCTGGGCGGGCATTGACTCCCTGGGACATGATCTCAACCCACGTGCAGAGTTTTGTTTCCCAAGAACCACACCAGTCGCTCTTAAATGCTCCAAACTTTACTTTAACTCCAATAAACACAACTTTTCTCCCCTTTTCTGGTTCCCCCATCCTTCAGTTACATGACTGGTTGGAGGCTGAATGCCTCCAGTCCTTCTTTACTTGTCCTGGGGCTAGGGGGTCATTCCCTCCGTTTGGCAGCCACCCATATGCTTCTCTAGGCATTCAAGCTCAGCTTTCTCTTCAGCTCCGGTCTGGGCTGCTGCTCCCACTGGGCAGCACGAGGATCCCACCATTTGCCCTCCAAGGTCTCCTTTGCCTACCTCTGCCAGTCCTCCTCATGTGGGTATTTGAAGTCTCCCTCTCTCCTTGGGTCAGGTAGAACTACCTCTACATGAGGACCCACCCTCAGCAAACTAAGTTTCCTTTGCAGGGTCATGGAGCACCCTACCCATCCTGGGCTCCTGGTGACTCTGCTCTTTCCTGCCGCGACTGCCTCTGCACAATCCAGTCTTCCATGTTTGCCACTCCTCCTCTCATCCACCTGTCCTTCACCTTTTATGGGCCAACCCCTGGGTGGAGTCCTCCTCTCTCCCACCTCCCCTGGGTCCTGCAGCCCTTCCTCCTCCTGTGCTGCCTGACCAACTCTCACCTCCTCCTCCCCCACCTGGCTACACAGTCCATAGTTTTGTGCCGTTCAATGAGTATCCTTTGCCTGCACCAGCCAATAGTGGACACATTCCCTAAGGCTTTCTCACTTTGGCCAGTGTGTTTCATCTAGGAAGCCCAGAAACAAGACACAAAATCAATAACACTCTTTTGTGGTTGATGC
Organism: Sceloporus undulatus; assembly: GCF_019175285.1. Lineage (NCBI taxonomy): Eukaryota > Metazoa > Chordata > Lepidosauria > Squamata > Phrynosomatidae > Sceloporus > Sceloporus undulatus. The sequence goes on along the minus strand of NC_056525.1, from coordinate 33,718,912 downwards.
CCAACAGACAGTATTCAATGGGATAGTTTTTTTTGGACTTGGAGATTCTATGCAGCAGTCCTGATTAGCAGCCATTGATAAGTTATCCTCAGTGAATTTAGTTAAATTAACCTTAAAACTATCAAAGATATCTTACAACAGTAATTTTCATATTGCTTAACCAATAAACACAGGTTGATGGTTGCTTGATTCTCTTGTGTGCTCCACTCCTATCATTGGCTAATCATATCATGGAATCCTGAGGAAGAAGTATGGTGATGGTTAGGTACATAGGGAAAAAAGCTAAAGGAAAAATGGAGTGGTGTTAAAGATAGAATGAGTGCCAAAGGAATCATTGTTCCTGCTACAGAGTGCCTTCTTGATATACCATATATACTTTACGTCCAAAAATTGACCCTACAATCTGGGGATGACCTATATATGAGTCAATACATTCGCCATAGGGCCAGATTTACTGGAGGGCAGTTAATGACAACAAACAGTAATACTAGTTAGAAAAGTCCTTAAAAACAAGCCAAGATGCCCCACTCTTTGTACCTTGACAGTGATTTCTGAAAGAGCTGCCGAGACAGGTGTGTGTGTGTGTGTGTGTGTGTGTGTGTGTGTGTGAGTGTGTGCAGTGATTCCCTTCTTAATCCAATATTAAAACCTTCTCTCCCCATCCTCCTCTTCCAGATCTCTCTGTTAATCCAGCAAGACCACTCTCATGGGAAGCCTGTAAGAGAGTTGGGAGGTGAGTATGAGTGAAGGTAGGAAAGTTTAACATCCATTGTTAAAACCTCATCCGCGTCTGACCTGGATTTCCCTTGACTACCAAAAACCTCATTTCCCTCCACATCCCAATCGGATGTTCATCATCATCATCATCATCATCATCATCATTGTCATCATCCTTTATTATGATCAACAGATCCAATAGATCCAATAGAATACTCAAACATGAAATTAAAAACATCCAAAATAAATAAATAGTACAGTAAAAACAATAAAATGATTGCTATCAGCTTTATCTAAAATATACAGGCGGGATACAGACAGCCAGAAAGAGGTAGCTGGGAGCCGCCTCTCTTTTCCGCGTATCCGTGCCGCAGCAACCAAATTGTGCAGCACAGCTATGTGGAAAGAAAAGGAGCGCTGAAAAGCAGCTCCTTTTAGCACTGCCGCAAACTGCCTGCAGCGGTGTGAGCACATCACTGCCGCGCACGCCCATCTGGACGGCACACAGCTGTGATGTCCTGGTGACGTCCTAGGGTTGTGGGGCATCTGGAAATGGTGTCCCAAGGCAACCCTAGCACATCGTCAGGATGTGCTAAAGGGCCCGTTTGTATAGGGCCATATAGAGATCTCTAATCCTTTTTGCCTATGAAAGGCATTTAGCAACAGTCAACATTACATTTGGGGACTTATCCTCCATCAAGAGCCTGATATGAAATTGGGTAGAACATCCAAAAAAATTTTCTCAGTAGTGCAATAATCAATCTGATGTTAAAACCTTCTCTTCCTCCTCCTCCTCCTTCGGATCTCCCTGCCCCCCCCCCCCAACAACCAACCCCATTTCCCTCCATTTTCTTCCTTCTCAATCCAGTGTTAAAACCTTCTCCTCACTTAAGCTCTACTCTTGACTTATCCATGGTTCATATCAAAATCCATGAGTTCTGTCTACTTATACATGAGGTCAACTTGCACATGAGTATATACAGCAGGACTTTATCACAGAAGGGTAGGAAAATGGAATTATAACAAGATAAAAGTGTTTTAGCTGATATTTATCACACAATGTTGTGTCTGTCATGCTGCTGCTTTCAGTATGTAGTGAGATCATGTAGCACCTTTGAGACAAACCGAAAGAAAGAAGTTGGCAGTATGAGCTTCTGTAGACTTCAGTCTACTTCTTCAGATGCATTTAGTGGAGTGGAAACCAGGGACAGACATATATATGCCATTGGTATGTGAGAATGTCAATTCAAATTCAAAATCCTTTGTGTATGAAAATGAAGTGACAAGTCCAGTTTTAACTGTGGTTGTCTGTGCACAAAGGCATTGGAAACTAGAAATCACATTGGAGGATGACCATGTGAAAGTCCCCGTAATATTGTGGGTGATGTCATTAAGTGTTGTAATGACATTTCCAAGATAAATGAGTGGGCAGAGTTGGTATCTTGGTTTGTTGGAAGACTTAGTACCATCTGTGTCATGTGTCCTCCTGCAGGTAAGGTTTGGAGGCTGTCTGTTGGCAAGTTAAGATCTGCCACCAAAAGTCCTTGAAAGAGCGGCATTATTGTCCAGAATGGGTAGTAGTTCATTGATGATGTCCCTGAGTTAAAATGACCGAAACCCACTAATGGTCACATACAGCTGAGTTGGGAGCTGTATGTGACCATTAGTGGGTTTGGGTCATTTTCTCTCTTCAATCTGTTCTCTAATAGATCAGTCCTGGGTACAAGTCTTACCTTGTTTATTTGGGTTTTTTAACTTCTTGTAGTGAATACTGTAGTTTGAGAAGCGGCAGTTTGTTCTGCTGCTTTGCATTCCATTTGTTCCTGGAGAACTCCTTGTCATTGACTGGTAAAACCTTTCAATGCTTCTCAATCACTTTGCCTTTCTGTGTGATAAGTAGCTCCTGCTGCAGTTCTGCTTCTCAGACAGTCTTGTGGTGTTAAGAGGGTGTGATTCTGCTCCTCTACCTCTACCTCTCCCCCTCTTCCTTTCCCTATTCCCATGCAGGCTGTTTTCCTTTCCTTTCCTCTTCCTTTCTTCCTTTTTCATTTCATCACATTACCATGATTGTGAAATTGCAGTAAAAATAAACATAATAAAAACTGAAAGTCACCATTGTAGGGCATAGAATAGAAGGGTGGGATTATGGAGGCTGTGAAGAAGAGTGAGCACAGACAACAGATCACTAAAGCAGTGCCTTAGCACTATTACAGAGTGGTAACGAATGTTCACAAACCAGTATGTTTCCATTGTTTTAAATAATGTGATTGCAGCAAGAGAGAAATCTGGTGTGATGAAGTCCATAGTCTAACCAAAGCATGGAAAAGTTAATTTTTTGGATTCAACTTCCAGAATCCTCCAGCCAACATGATTGCTGGCTGTTTTATTTGGGGGTTCAGGGAGATGTAGCTCTAAAAGATACCCTCCCATGCTCTGCAGAGAGTATACTTCCATGTGCACATTTGAGATACTCCCAAAAAGTCTGACTAGTCTCTTTCAAGGCGTATGCATATGTGCATCCAGATGTACATAAACATACACAGAGAGAGAGACTTATGAAGAATTCATCTGATGTAAAGTTATAAACCATGTTTTTTTAGTGGGGGAGCCCATCCATTCACAGCCATGCGAAGCAAAGTGTCCCCACCTCCTGCCCTTTGCCTGCCACATAATATTACAGACACATGATTTTAGATCTGGTCAGACACCAGATTAAGAGGACAGAGCAGTCTAATCCAATCTTGGATCTTATTCAATTAAACACAGAGGGTGTACATGTGTAACCTTGTTAATATCACGTTTAGTTGAGGCAGAGGGAAAGAAAATTAAGATATACTTGGTGTTGTTGCTAATTAGAAAAATTGAGACTTTGCATCTGTGTAATGCAGAGCAACATGTGGCACTAACAGATGTGAACTCATTACACAGCTGCAGAAAAGTAGATTGTGCTACAGTAACGACAAAATCTCAAAATCAGATTTCTTTATGTGGGAGTGCAGTGCTTCAGTCTCACTTTGATTTCCCCTCCAGCACCTCACAGTAAGAAGAGAGATGCTGAAATGGAGATTCTGGTTTCATGTTGAGGATGCAGTTATTACTTGATATAAAATGTGAGGAATGACTGCACTGTCTGACTGCCTAACCCTCCCCTCATCTATTCATTCATTTTCACTGTTTCCTGAGATCCTGGTCTAACATAGGTCAAACTTGTTAACATTTTAGGGCACTGTTTTTCAGACTTTAGGAAAATAACTTTTCTAATCTACTACTGTATTCCCAGAATCTCTCAACCAGCATAGCTATGAATCATGGAATAAGTGAAGCTACTACAAGTGCCAAGTCATCTGACTGACAACAAATACAGAGGTTCATAGGGAAATCATTAATTGCACAGGAATATATGTGGTTTTGTGTCCATTATAATTTTAAAGAAAGCAATGTTCAAATCCTTACACTCATGCAGAAGAGATTAAAGTTCAGAGTTCATGATCAGTGCTTGTTCCAAATAGTGTAGTTATAGTGCACTTAACTTCTCATGGATACCCAGGCAGATTATGGAAAATCAGGAGAGGCTTAACACACCAAAGCAAATTAGCTGATTCTCCTTCTGCTGTTGTCTTTAAAACTCTTGCAGTGAACCCTCCAGCTTCAGTAATCTCATTTACACTCATCCTTCCACATTCACTGGGGTTAGGGGCACAGGTTCCCTGTGAATGTGGGGAAACTGCAAATAACAACAACACTATGTTTTTTCTGAGAGAACACCTCTCTAGGAATCTCTAGGTCCTCCAGTGCAACTCTGTGGCCAACATCTGCCACACATTGACCATAGAATTGTACTGGATGAGCTACAAATGCCTAGTGGAGTGTTCTTTCTAGAAATCTCTAGGTCCTTCACTGCAACCTTTGGTTAAAGTTAACCATAGTATTGTGCCGGAGGACTTAGATATTCCTAGAGAGATCATATTACTAAAATCTGTGAATAATAAAATCCACAAAAGTCAAAGCTGCAAATGTGGAGGGACTTATAAACCTGCCTTCACTCATACTCACCTCCCAACCCTCTTACAGGTTTCCCATGACAGTGGTCTTGGTGAATATCAGTAACAACGTCCTTCACTTCACACTCTGCCAGGCATTTTTTTTTCTTGCACAAACACTACTAATCCTATCAACTTTGACACCATGCCCTCTCGTTCTTGCTATACCATGCTTGTATGACTGCCAACATATTTATTCAAATCCAACTATTCTACAGAATATAAGCATGAACAATAGCATAACCAAAGAAAGGATAAACAGCAAACAACATCAAATTACTTTTATGATGGAGTCTGCCAGAATCCTGATGGGAACCCTTGGAATAATTTTCAGGTCTGAGGAAACCCCTGCATTGTAAATTATTAGGTCTACAGCTTTTGTAAAAATGTTGATCATCTGATCTTCTACCACCTGCAATATATTAAGTTTATTGTTTTTCCCTAATTTGATTGAGAGAAAGGGGGAAGGAAAGCAGTGATGGCTGGTGGATCTGATGTAAGTAGAGTGGGGAATCCACTCTGGCTTTTCATCTAAACTTTAAAGAAGCTACTCAAGATGTTTTATCCTGCCTCTCAACAGGTCCAGCATCTTGGATAGTTTAGGATTAAAGTTCAGGCTAAAAGCCAGAGATGCATTCACTGCACCACTGACTTTAGAGTTACCAGCTGCCACTGGTGAGAGAGTGCTAGTATGGGAAGCACTTCCAAACAGCTCTTAACTGCAGTTGTGTGGCAAGCATAAGCTCATATGGATTTAACATAAACCATTCCACCCAGCCCAAGTATTAATGCTCCTCAGCTTGCATCCATTAATCATGTTTCCTTTCTCTCTCTCTCATTCTCTCTCTTCTTTTCCCCTCTTTCATAGTCTGAGGGCACCCCGTGCCCAGCAGCAGTGCTCATAACCTCATTGTAAGGCAGTTGAGGACTTGGATGGCTTTCCATGCACTGGCTGCTTCATTTCATAGACTTTGGGGTCAGTTTTTTTGCAGTCTCTGTTAAACTGCATTGCAAAAGCAATTTAAAATCACTTAAGCAAATCATGAAAGATGCAATATAGGAGGAAGGTAGTGAATAATGGTTAGCCTAAAGCATCACAACAAAGAAATTGCATTTCCCTTCCAGCCTCTTCTTTTGAATGGAAGCTTTCCTCGTGACTTCTTTCTATCTGACCCTCTCTTGTTTTCAGTTGTTCTCCTTCTCTGTACACATTTCCTTTCTTTGTGCACCAGCTAAAACAAAAAGCTCTAGCATATTGATGCAGTGTAATCCAAATTGTGTTTAGTCAAAAGTCCCCCTGATTAACAAGGTAATTGGGAACTCCCTGATCCTATTTAAAAGAGATGTAAGAGGTAAAACTATCAAGCTTGTAATCACCTTTGTTTTATGTATAAATATTAGACAATAAAATATCTTTATGGGGAAAAAAAAAAGGTCTAAGGGCTACAGTCTAGCAGTGCAGTTCCCCAAAGCATGAAAACTGAATTTTTATGTATGGGATTACAGTAGCAGGAACAGCTATGTGCCATTGCCAACTATATTCTCTCTTTGTCACAATAATAATAATAATAATAATAATAATAATAATAATAATAATAATTTGTTTTATTTATATACCACTATTCCAAAGATCATAGCGGTGAACAGCAAGTAAGCTAATTTGCCCCCAACAGTCTGGGTACTCATTTTAGCGACCTCAGAAGGATGCAAGCCTGAGTTGAGCTTGGGCCCTTTTGCTGGTCTTGAACTCGCAACCTTGTGGTTTTGAGTGAATGGCTGCAGTACAGGCATTTAACCACTGCGCCACCAGGGCTCCTCCTTTTAAGTGCCAATTATTGTTGTGTACCTTCAGACAACTCCAACTTATGGCAATCCTATCCTAGAGTTTTCTTGGCAAAATTTATTCAGAGGAGGTTTGCCACCGTATTAGGCTAAGGGTGCACCTACACTGTAAAAATAATGTTTAACACCACTTTAACTATCATGGCTCCATCTTATGAAATCCTGTTTTGTGAGGCACTAACACTCGGCAGAGAGGGCCAAACCCCTTTTAAAATTAGAAATTCCAGAATTCTATAGGATGAAGCTACAGCAGTTAAAGTATTGTCAAACTGCATTATTTTTACAGTGTAGATGCACACTAAGAGAGAGTAACTTGCCTAAGATCATCCAGTGGATTTCTATGGTTGAGCAGGGATTTGAATCCTGGTCTCCCAGTCTCCTATTCTAGCACTCGGACCACTATGCCATGCTGGATCCAGATAATGTCATTGTCCCTGCTAATAAAAATGTTCCAAAGCTCCAGCCTTGAAAGCACTGGCTTCACACCAGTACTTGCAAAGTCCTGTGGAAATGGAATAGCTTTTCTGAAAATGGGTCCATTTCTGAGTAGTAGTAATTTTGGACTACCAAGAATTTCAAAATAGTTAACATTCATTTTGATGCTTGGAAAAGATACAATATAATAGTAAATTGGAAACAATGACTGGTTTCCTGTTAGTGTGCTATGATAGTGTAAGTTCCCCTTATGATATGGTAATGCCTTTTTTATTGTTGCAGAGGCAGGAATTCTTTAGCGACCAGTAGAAATACATCCATCTATTTCCCCTTAACTGGATATGGTGCAAGGACTTCGTCACAGGGACCACCCAAGGACTGGATCAAGAAACATCACTGACTCAGGCCTGTTACAGACAGCCAAAATAAAGCTGCTTCGAGTCACAGTGGAGGTATGGTGTTTCAATGATGCATGTATCCTAAGAGTCCAGAAGTCGCACCAAAGCCACGCTCCAGCCCTAAGGACTGGAGCGTGGCTTTGGTGCAACTTCTGGACTCTTAGGACGCATGCATCATTGAAACACTATACCTCCACTGTGACTCGAAGCAGCTTTATTTTGGCCTGTCTGTAACAGGCCTCAGTGTGTGTAAATATAGCACTATATATGGGACTGCAGTGAAAGATCTGTCTGCAATCTGTTATTGCTGAAGAGCAATCCATGGTGTATTAGAAAGAAGGAAGACATAGCATGTGATACACTATACAGGACTAATCCAAGATACTTTGCTACTTGAGACTTAGAATAAGATGGAACTCATAAAGAGATGAATGAACTGGATCTTTCTTCAGACTGACTAGGAGACAGTAGGCTGAATCCTACTGGAATAACAGACTGTGGAACTTCCTTCCATGAGAGATTTGATTGTCTCTCTCCCTCCTGTTTTGTGAAGACCTTTTGGATTTTAACTATGGAAGTGTACTATATGAAGTGGTGTACCCTGTATGTGTCAATCTCTTGTTGAAATTGTCTTTTCAACATTTTAAAGTGTTTTTAGTGTTTTAGATGTTTGAATCGTGTTTTTAATAATGTTGATTTTTAATTTCTTTTTAGCTTTTGTAAATTAATGTTCTAATTGGATCTTTTTAAAATTACGGTAAGCTGCATTGGATCCCATTTGGGGGGAAAGATAGAAGTGAAATAATGGAATAAAAATAGAATAGAATCTAGTATAATAGAATGTTGTTTATTCTGTTCAGCAGTAAAATAAATTGTTGGATTTACTTTAGACAGACTACCAATAAGGTTTAAGCCCATGTTCTCCAGACTGGTTAGTTTAGAGTGTGTAGAATAGGATGTGTGGCATACATACTCTCCAGCACTTTACTTTCAGCAGCCAGGATCTATATGCCACCTTCAATGATAATTGATGACTTTAGCTGAAGAGCCTGTACTGAGTAGTGAGTTGGTCTTGATGGCTTATGAGGCTCATGAGGCCTCTTCCAACTCTATGATTCTACGGGTCTTTTAAAAATGCAGTCTGATTTATTTCTCCTAATTTTTCCAGATGGGGTTATTGTTTTCAGCACTGCACACACTGAAGTGTGGTAGCCAGGAGACGGTGATAAGAAGTGCTTATATAGAAATGGCTAAGTAAATTGTGTAGATTATTAAAAAACTATGAAATGCTCTTAAAAAAATTGGCCACAACATTTGTTTCTCCTGATACATAACTTGTACTCAGGGTAAGCATACAGAGAAAAGGAATGTTTTCCAATTGACAAGGGGGTCAGACAAGTTATCTGGTTAACCTGTACACTGAATATATCATACATAAAGCAGGATTAGACTCAGTGGAAGGGACATAAAAATTGGAGGAAGGAACATCAACCATTTACAGTATATAGATGACACCATACTACTAGATGAAAATAGCAAAAACTTTTGAAAATTATTGAGGAAATTCAAGGAAGAAAGTGCAAAGGTAAGTTTGAAGATGGACATTAAGAAAACAAAAATAATGGTCATGGGTTATTTACATAACTTTGAATTAGATAATGAACACATGGAAACAGTTCAAGATTCTCCATACCTTGGCTCAGACATAAATCTGAATGAAGACTGCAGCCAAGAAATTGGAAGACTAGGGGCCTAAACAGATGGCAGGAGACCATGGGCCAGCCCCATGGTATCCTGCCCACAGTTTCCATTTGTGTCAATCCCTGGGCCAACACAGCAATAGGCATGTGTTCACATACCCATCCACACTCCTTACCTGCTGCTGCCATCATGTCTGCTAGAAAGCCCCTGCTTTGGCCCATAAGGGCAGAAACAGGATGTCTGGCTATACCCACATGACCAGACATCCCTTTTAGACATCACAGGCTGCAGTGGGGGCCTTTGGAACAAAGTGAGAAGAGCTGTGCAGTCTGCTGACTATTGCCATCAAGTTTCCTGGAAACTCCATGGCAAACAGCCAGTCATTTTATACTGGAATAAGGTCTCTGCGGGCCAGGATCTGTCCAGGACCACCAGATCAGTGTCTGCACTGGTCAATCCTGGCCTGGGGCTAATGACCTTTATCATCGAGACAGGACAACACCTGGACAGAGGGGAACAGGGGCCTTTTGGCCAGTGCATACAGCCCCTTGGACTTGGAAGAGCAGCTATGAAGAAACTAGACAAGATGCTGAAGTGTAAAGATTGTCAGGATTTGAAGGGTTAAAACACAGCACACAGGGAAATGCTTGATGTGTGTGTGTTTGGCCATGAGCCTTCAGCAGAGTGGCAAGGCTGATCTAGCACAGCTGAAGCTCATTGTGCCAAGGACACTTCAATGTCCAAGTGCACGTAGCCATGGATGATGAAACATGTGTCTGGATTGCACAGGAGACACATGACATGGCTACACACCTGAACTCACTGGGTTTGGGAGACCACATGGTCTGGAGTCTATATAAACCCAGGGGTTGCAAGGGTGTGGGGTGGGTTTGAAGTAGGAGTTGGATTGGTATGTTGTGGAGTTTGAGAGATCTAGTTTTGTATTATAGCACTGTTAATAAAGGACGCTTTGGGGATTTTTGTTTCTCTGGTGGTTTATCAGAAGAAGCTACAGCATCGGTGTGCTGTGTGTCCCTGGAGGTTCCTGCATTGCTGCAGTTCCTGGAATACATCCAGTTGCTGTCATCCCAACTTGGACTTTGGAGCCACGCTTCGGCTTCTGGAAATTTGCCAGCTCTGCTCCAAGGGTCTGATTTAACCCCAGGACTCATTGGAGTCGCTGACAGTGGTTGTTGGACCCCAGCAGTTGCGCTGACAAAGATTTACCATTGAATACTAAAGTTAGAATTGTCCATGCCACTGTATTCCCACTTTCTGTGTATGATTGTGAAAGCTGGATGGCGAAGAAAGCTAACAGGAAGAGAATCAACTCATGTGAGATGTTCTGCTGGAAAAGAGTTCCACAAATACCATGGACTACTGAAAATACAAATAAACAGGGACTAGAGCAAATCAATAATAATAGTAATAATAATAATAATAATAATAATAATAATAATAATAATAATGTATTTATTTATACCCCACCTCTTCTCTTTTGGGGATCAAGGCGAGTAACAACACAGGTTAATAATCAAACAAAACAAACCCTTGAATCCCCCAACCCCCACCCACCCCTCCCTGAATAAAATTACCACAATAAAACCATTTATAAATATAAATCACAATAACAAGTTAAAATCAATTAACACATGGCGATAGTGGTGAGATTTAATCAGAGAATCCGACATGTTCTAGTTTGGACAAAAGTCAGTCTGGGAAGGCCCACTGGAAAAGAATTGTTTTTATCACCTCTTTGAAAGCCTCAAGGGAGGTTATCCGGCGAGTCTGGCGAATTGTAAAAAGGAAATCTTTTAAATAAGAAATATTTCAAGTTCTGTCATTCCAGATTTTTGGAGTGGCAACCGAGAAGGTCCTCTGGGAAGTCATCACCAGTCTGGTTTTCCTCAACTGCAATAAATTATTTCCAAAGGATCTGAGTGTGTGGGAAGGATTATATGGGAGGAGGCGTTGCTTCAAATAAGCTGAATCCAAGCCTGAATTGTCTCCAGTACCCAAGATTACTAAACTGAGACTGGAGTATTTTGAACACATCATGGAAAAGCATGACTTACTAGAAAAGTCAATAATGCTTGGAAAGATAGAAGGGAGTAGGAAAAGTTGAAGACTGCATTGCACATGGATAGGCTCAACAAAGAAGCCACAGCATTGCTTCTGCATGACTTGAGCAAGACTTGGTGTGACTTGAAGTTCTCTCATTCATAGGTTCACTATAAGTCGAAGTCATCCTGAAGGCTGTTAACAACAAGTAAAATTTCCCTAAGAAATATTCAATTTAACCCTTTGATTATATTATGGGAATGGTGCCATCACAATCTGGTAAATGAATGCAGAGATTGCCAAATCTTAAAAGGACATGATCAAAAATGGGCAGAAAAACGTAAGAAATAGAGGAGTTCATTTTGTTCTTCTCTTGAAAAGTTACTCTTAAGGGTGAGTGTGTGTATATTTGCATGTTATATATCTCCATCCTGCATAATATTAACATTTCACCCATTGGCAATTAGCCCAAGTGATTTTGTTAAAAGCTATTAATAAACCACCTCCAGCTAAAGGCCCTATATGCCACCTGTTCTGCTCAAGAAGACAAGCCGGCTCTGGTTGGAGTGAGAACATCAGTAAAAAATTAACTGCCTGAAATTAACTACAAGCGTCCGAGTGATTAAACCATTGTGCTGTGATTGTGTATGTTACTCCCTTTCTTCAGCAATTAAGGCTCTATTGATCTGATAATATGAGGAAAGGAACCAGCAGAGCAACACACATTCAGACTGCTATAATGAAGAATGATCGTCTATTGTTTCGGAGAGCACAACATTCAGCCAGAGGGATTGATTGCCCACATGTTCCTGCCACATCATTTCCTCTTGCCTCCTTCACATCCCCTAGACCAGTATACCATCAATATGTCCCCTCACCCACAACTTGTATCAACACCATTTGCTTGAAAGAAGAGAGAAAAATTGCAATGACTGAATGGTGTCTGGGATACCATAAATCTAGTTTTGAATCCATTAGGGGATGGTAACCTGTAATGGTCACGTAACCTTTCTTGAGAAGGACATTTTTAAAGATAACCCACCAAAAATGGTATTTAAAAAATCATAAAATATTGACATCTCATACAGACACACACACAGAGAGAGTGTGCCATGGTTTTGTGAGTATTGCTGCTGTGTGCCTTCAAGTTGTTTTTGAAGCTTACCGCACAAGTCTTCAGGACCGTTCTCAGAACGGCCAGGCAGGAAACGGAACAAGTGGGGGACGGATTTTACCGCACACTCCAGTCCCTCACTTGTTCCGTTCCCTCTCTCTTCTGTTCCCATTCCGTTCCAGAGGGAACGCTTTTTGAGAACTGTTCTGAAGAGTTCTTAAAAATTCCCCCCTCTGGAACACATTGAGAATGGAAGAGAGGGGGAACGGAACGAATGAGGGACTGGTGTGTGTGGTAAAATCTGTCCCCCACTCGTTCCGCACTCGTTCCTGCTCCTTCCATTCCGTTCTCAGAACGGACCAAGAGGAATAGTGTGGTAAGCTTCTTTGACTTATGGTGACCCTAAGGTGACCATATAATAGAGTTTTCTTGGCACAATGTTTTTAGGGGGATTTTTTCACCTTCCTCTGAGGCTGAGAGAGTGCAACTTGCCCAAGATCAGCTAGTGGGTTTCCATGACTGAGCAGAGATTCCAAATCTGGTCTCCCAGAGTCCTAGTCTAACATTCAACCCACTACACCATGCTGGCTCTCTGTGAGTATGTAACTCTGTGAATGGGTGTGTGCTGGTTCCATTTTGTTTAAGGATGGGGTTTTAACATATGTTAAAGTCACAGTTTGTTAAGGATGTGTTGTTGGGAAATATAGTGGCTGTTCACAGTAATCTCCCAGGGCTGCTTCATCATTTACATGTTTTAGGCAGATATGAAAGATGGTGCACATGTGCACACAAAAATATAACATGTGAATATAACAAAACACATGTTTGCACAAGTATGTCTGATTAAACAATAAGGAAAGTTGAAATAAAATCCTTATTTATAGGTGGCAGAATTGGAAAGCATTTGCTGCAATTTTTTCCTCTTGGGGGGCTTTAATTTTTGAAGAATTTGGAAATGCTTAGCATGGGCAGTGAGTCAGTACCAACACTTCCTTGTTTCTGTGGACCTATTCTCTTTCCTGTGGCAGCAGAAAAACATGTTGGAGAAACAGTGAAGAGCCAGAGAAAAGCAACTTTAATCACACCATTCTGAAATTGTCCTCTTCAAATGTCACTGCCCAGTTTGTTTGTTTGTTCAAAATATTTTGATTCCCTCCCTCCATTACAAGATTTCAAGTTGGTGTACAATCCACTGAAACCATTTAGAAGGATTTTTTTTAAAAGAGAGATAATTTTAAGAGTTTGAAAACATATTAACAATCAAAGAATTAAAACACTTTTAAAATGCAGGAGTAAGATCCTTATCTCTCTAGTCAGTGGTTTGGAGTTATTCTTTTTGAAAATCCTTCTCCGGTGCTTGGAAAGCCAGTAGACTAGCAAGGCAGACTCCATTGCAGTTGCATTAGTTCCTATGATTTCTTTCTTGCACTAGAAACATGATAATGCCACGTGCATCACGCTTTTTGCTCTACCTCCTGCTTCTTGATTAATATTTCTTTTTTTCCCTTTTTTTTTTTAAAAAGGGGAAGATGAACACACACAACACCATTTACACTATTTTTCTATGCTTTCCCCCCGAAGAACCAACACTGGCCCTGAGTTTGCAAGGTTTGAGCAATGCTGTTGAAGACTGGGTTCTTGGAGGTCTCTTATTCATTGGTTTGCATAAGTCAAAGCCAACTTGATGACAAATAACACCACTAAAGCAGCTACTTTTTGAAATCTGAGCAAAATCATAGATCTGTGATGGCAAACCTATAGCACATGTGACAGAAGTGGCACGTGATGCCATTTTGGCCAGCCCCTGGCATAGAGGACCAGGAACAAGTGGGCATGCTCCTGTTGCTCCACTTCCCAGACCTTTCCCAGCCTCCAACTCTCTCTCAGAGACATTTGGAGGTCGTGAAAAGCATGGGGTGTGAAGGAGCCACAGGTGCACACCTGTGGTTCCTCCTCCCAGACCTTTCCCAGCCTGCAGCTGTCTCTGCAAAGACAGCTGGAGGCCATAAAAGGCATACGGAGTCCTGGTTCTGGAGGGTGAAAGTCCCACCCCCAGCACTGGGTAATACCCAGTGCTGGAAAAAATCTTAGTTGGGGCACGCAGCCCCGAAAAGGTTCACCATCACTGTCATAGACTCTCCAAAGGCTCTGCTAAAAAGTCATGTTTTGAGTAGATATCAAAATGAAGTCAGTATTGCCAATGGTCAATCTTCCAAGGGCAGGCATTCCACAGTTTTGAGCAGCCTTTCTCTTTCTTCTGCCTCCACTAAGCCAAAAGTTAGTAATCCTGGACATTCTACTCTGCAGTTATTATAAGAGATGTGGCACTGCTGGAATTCTGTTACTTTCTATTTTCACTACCTCTACCAGTGAGAGCTCATTAAAATCTAAGCCTCATATGTTACTCATATGTCCCTTACCCCAACAAAGTAAGGCAGAAATGTGGGAGGTGTGTGCAGATATGGAAAAGGGTGGAGGACACCTTTTAAACTGAGAGGTAGGAAAAACCTGGGGTGTCTGGGCAGCCAATGTAAGGGGCTTAACCTTCAGGTTTGGGAACATGCAGATTGATTTATCTCTTGCAGGCTGTTTGGTACACCTCACAGAATTCAGTGGAGTGGTGACATTCAGAGGTCTCCTGTAGGGCTAATGAACCACCATCACCACCCCGCAAGCCTTCTACAGCTCCCCATCCCTGTTGTAGTTGATTCAGGTCCAGTTGATGTACCCTTAGCTCCTGCTTGTCCTTTGCCATTGGCTACCATTCAGTTTGTGTAATCTGATCTTCTTGTTGACAGAAACATATGATTTTACTCTGGTGTAGTTTTGTACATTTGGGGCTTTGACTTTTGCAGATTTGATTATTCATGGATTTATCAGAAGTTGGGCTGGACAACCTAGAGATTCCTAGAGAGAACACTTCCCTAGGCATTTGTAGGTCCTGCAGCACAATTCTATGGTCAATATCTAGCAGTTGATGATCACAGACTTGTGCTGAAGGACCTAGAGATTCCTAGAGAGGTACATTTGGTCTTCCATATCCACAGTTTTTAATCCACGGTTTAACCATCCACAGCTTGAAAATATTTCAAAAATATAAAAATTCCAATAAGCAAACCTTGATTTGGCCATTTTATATAAGGGACACCATTTGACTATGCCATTGTATATAATGGGACTTGAGCATCCATGAATTTTGGTATCCATGGAAGGTCCCGGAACCAAACCCCAGCAGATACCAAGGGCCCACTGTATTCTCGCAAGTAATAAAATACAGGAGGTTTGTTTGTTTGTTTTTTGTATTTGCAGTGTTTCCATTTTTGCAAAGATCTCCTAACCCCAGCAAATGTGGAGGGCCCACTGTATTATGTTTGTTTAAATAATTCATTTTTAAAAATTTTTTATTGTCAGCCATCTTGCAAAGGATCTCCCTATAAGGTGAGGCAGATATATACTCAAATCATTGTATGAATATAAATAAATAGGCAAATGAATCATATGCAATTTTTCTTGGTTTCAAGCCTCATTGAACACAATGGGACTGATTTCTGTTAGCATGCCAGCTAATAGACAGCACCAGTACTTATCTTGCCAAGTCCAATACTACCTTTGGTAGATATCTTCTCTACCCTATTTATGGCTTTCTGTATCCAATGTCCTGTTCCAGACCAAGGGCATCATTTAAGCATGAAAATTCCAAAACAGGCAGATCTGTTATGCCACACAACTACTCCTTTTGCCTTTTTGCTATACACACACATGTGGCAAGTTGCAGTCCTCTCTAGTTAACCGCATTAAGCTTTGGCCTATGCCTGTTATAGAAGAACTAACTCTTGTGCACACCTGTCTGACCATAATGACCCACTATTATCATTTCCCACCCCACTTTTTGATTGATGGCTATTATATGCATAATGACCCCCAGGTTTTCTTTTCCCTCTTTTTGTTAGGATTTGCTAAAGCAACCTGCAAATTAATTTAATATCCTCTTTTGGTTGGTAGCTATGAAACCAGGGCTCGAGGCTGATGATGCGTAAACCATTTGTGGCATGTATTTAATCTCCGGACAATGGATAGAGATGTTAGTGCATGCTACACTAAGTTCTATTTACGCTGGCTATTAAGTGCAGTCAAGCTGAAGGCAATTGGAGCACATTACAGGACCTAATGGGAGAGGAAGCTAAACAACAGTACATTAAAGACTGAAAATGAATTAAGAGGGAAGCATGGTAGAGAAAGCAGACAAGTAGAGGGTTCTGCCTATAGATAACTCTTATTGACAGGGAAAATATTCATATACTCTAAGTTCCCCAATCTAATTTGTATATTGGATAAGTGCTCTGGAGGCATGGTTAGCATGTTTGTTTTCATGCAGGTACAAAATTACATCCAGTTTATGTTTCCTGGGGGGGAAAGGTACACCTATTTTTTGTGAGATCTTTGGTGTTTTTTTAAAAAACTAAACTTTGAGTTCCACCAACCAGAGCTTGATGCAAAAGACATACTCATCATTCAGGAATTATGAGCACAGAAATTACAAAAAAGAGCCCAGAAATGAATCAAAAGAATCGATGTATTCTATGAGTTGTTGCACCAAATTAAAATATTCTAGGGAGATTCAGCAAAGGAAACAGTGCTTGCTTGTATCATTGCTCCTAAGGATTGTTTATTGGGAAATATAATAGACATTTTACCATTCATCATTTATTTTATTTATTTTTATTTTATTTTTTATTTTGACTTTTTCCCAAAGTGGGATTCAAGGCAGCTAACAACATATATAAAACACATTAAAGCAACAATTAAAATCATACAATTAAAATTGAAAAAAATATTTTAAAAATTACAAATATAAAATTTAAAACATACAAAGTTAAAAATAATAATCTAAAACCAACCCAGTCATCCCCCAATAAAACCAAACCTGCAAGACCTTAAAAGGCTTGTTTAAATAAAAATGTCTTCGCCTGCCAGTGAAAGGCCAGCACTAAGGGGGCCAGCTTAGTCTCCTTTGGAAGGGAGTTCCACAAGATGGGAGCAGCCACTGAGAAGAATCTCTCTCATGTCCTCACCAGGCAAACCTGGGATGATGGTGGGACCGGGAGAAAGCCTTCTCTTGAGGATCTTAGGGCTCTAGGTGGTTCGTATGGGGAGATACGTTCTCTCAAATAGTCTGGACCCTAAGCCGTGTAGGGTTTGGTAAATTATCATTAAAAGCATCGGGAATTGAAACTGTTGTATAATCAGGACTGGCTCAAGCTGGTTTATTGTGGGTTTTTCAGGCTATGTGGCCATGTTCTAGAAGATTTTCTTCCTGATGTTTCACCAGCATCTGTGGCTGGCATCTTCAGAGAAAGCGTTTTTTGTGGGTTTTTCGGGCTATGTGGCCATGTTCTAGAAGATTTTCTTCCTGATGTTTTGCCAGCATCTGTGGGTGGCATCTTAAGAGAAATTGGCTCAAGCCATTGGACTATTTGAGGCAAAGAATAAGATGGTGCCCACTAGTTCCGTATACAAAAGTTGACCAGACCGAACCCACTGGAAACAAAATGGCTGTTTCCACTACACCCAAGAACAGTAGCCTAGCTCAGGCAATACAAGGCAGGTTATGTGACACACTGTACCCCAGACTCTACCAGCTGGTGCCTGAGTTAGTCACTTCTTTCCACATAACGGGAGAACTGGCTCAGAGTAACACCCCCACTGTGTGCACTTTTAAACTAGGTTTTCATTGTGAATTAATTGAAATTGTTACCCCAGTGCTATGGGACTTACTTTTTAATAAAGAATGCATAAGATTACTTCTTGAACCACAAAGTTCAAAGTTTATGTTGCAGCAAAGATAGCACTTCTTAATTTTCTTTCTTTGCTTTTTTTTTTTCAGAAGAAAAATAACTAAAGCCAAAGGATTTTTCCTCAAGCTCTATTATGTGATTCCCACACTTTGTAGAGGCACTTTGTTGTTATTTTGCTTTTGCATTTTCAAAAAACATGGTGCAGCATTTCAGTAGCTGTGTGTTTGCTTTAATTGGAATATTCTCCCTATATGACAAATAATAAGGTGCCCCTTGGGTTTTTTTTCAACCAAACACCAAGCTTTTTAAAAAGAAAGATGAAAAATCCAGTGTTTGCTTTTTTAAAAATTCAGCAATAAAAATAGTTCTCCCTGGAATTTTACAAACAGCTCTTAGGCATGGTTCTACCTTTGTACAGCTGAGATTTGTCATAGAGACAAATGGAACAGAATTGCTGAGATGTATATTCTCAAAGTCTGGGGGCATGGTTTTCTCAAAAATGTTTCTTTGGGTCAACTCAACTAGTCTTTTCCTCTCAAAGAGGTTTCTAAAAATGCTGTTGTGGCAAAAGTCTACAGGAAAGCTCTTAGTCCAATCACATGAACTATCTCCATCAGTGATGCTGGTAAAGTTCTCTGAGTCAGGCTCAGAAACTAACTTCAAGAACCAAGAAACACCTACAGTAGAGGAAAGGGAGTTTGGTGCTCTGAAATTTTCTGCTACATCAGATTGAAATCCAAAAGAGAAAACAGTTCTAGACACAGCTCTCCACTGCCTTTCTGAGGCTGTATCTGCACAGCAGAAATAATCCAGTTTGACATTCAGTTTAACTGCCATGGCTCCATACTATGGGATCCTGGGATTTGTAGGCTATTGTGGCACAAGAACTCTCTGACAGTTAAGGTTTAATGTCTCACAAAACTACAATTCTCAGAATTCCATAGCAGTGAGCCATGGCAGTTGAAGTGCTGTCAAACTAGATTATTTCTACAGTATGGGTTCAGCCTCAGTCTTCCAAAACTCTTGTCACCAGTGTCACCTCTCAAAATGAAGCCATTCATCCCTTCACTTACCTTGCAAGTGGCAGCCACTGCATGAGACAGAAGAGAAGTGATTTTCCCCCTTCCTCTTCCTCCAGTGCCCTCAGTAACCTGGCAGGATGACAACAATGAGAAATGAAGCTCTTTTGTGGGTTACTGCAGCGGTCCATGGAAAAAACTACACCATCTATGTTCTCCCAGGCTTTGCATGCTGATCTACCAAGCACACCAGGGTGATGAAAAAGAGAAGGAAAACAAACTCTTCCTCTCCTCCATCCACATACTTTTCTTCTGGGCTAGCCAAAGATGTGTGATGCCCTGAAGCGAAGGATTAAATAAAATATTTCATAAAACACCAGAAATGGCCAGAAAGTGCCCAATTTGCTGTGGGATTTGTTTGAATGCATGCACATCCTGGCCAGATCACTAAACATCTTATTATTTTTAGTTTAGGAAGAATTTTCCAGTTAAAGTGATGGAAGAATATAGTGAAATATAGAGCTACAGTGGGTTTTTGAGAAACTTACTGTGGGACTTGACAGACCATCCCAAAAGGGTGGTCTGGAGCTGCCCGTTTTTCCTGCAGAGGGAGCCCACAGCAACCAAACCACACGGGCTCCTTCCACTCCAAAAAGAACCCACTAAAAGCGGGGGCGCACTGTGACGCGTCAATGATGCAAGCACAGTACAGCATCATGCAGACGCTGTGCAGCACTTGCATCATGTGTGTGTGTCCTGTGTGGGCAGGGCCGTGCAGTCATGGCGGCGCCCATATGTACTAGGGTTCAGGAGAGTGCAGTTGCTGCCTGCTCCCAAACCCTAGTATCGGTACCACCATGCCGCTTTTGGCCCGTCTGTACCAGCCATGTCTAGTAACTGAAATATGGTGGCTATGTGCCCTACTTTAGAGACCTAAGAATAGATGTGTGTAAATTAGTTATGAGTGATCCAACCTGACCTGCCCCTTCCCAAACCATTTGTATATCCATCATCATTTTTGTTTCCTATTGAGCTGTATGCTTGATAAACTAATCACTATGATCTCACTTCATGTTCCTTAGTTGTTGACCAAGAGAACATGACATTTGCTTCCTGTAAATTACTAATGCCACAAGGTCCATTGTAATCATTCAAGAGTCCATTGTGTTCATTTTCTGGTAGCTCCAACAAACAAGCTCTCTCTTCACCTCCAAATCCCCAGAAGCCTCTTCAATTAACAGTAAATTAGAAAACAAAAGCAAGTCTGCCAGGTGGAACACGGCAAAGATTTTCACATTTGCAAAATGAAGCAATTATCCACTTTAAGCAAATGGCATTCTGACTACCTGTGACAACTATCTCAGAAAACTTGTTAAAGTGTAGATTTTGTGGCTCTTTATTTTCTTTCTTTGGGATAAACAACTCAAAGAATGTTCCTGAACAAAATAACAATGGGCCTTAAAGGCATAAACAGGCAAATGCAAAGGGAACTTGATGAAGAATGACTATGAAACATACACTGTATAATCTTGAACACACTAATCTTGTCTAATTTTGGAAGCTAAGGTGCTGTTTGCCTGGGCCAAATAAAATATCCTTCTCCTGTCCTTTCAATGGAGAGTCTGTATGATACATAGCACAACCCCCAGTTCTGGTGCAAACAGCCCAGACAATGTCTATCCCATTGAACACCAAACCCAGGGTAAAATAAGTCACATTTGCTCTGGACATGATAGATGTTTGATGTAAGTCACCTCATTCTGACTTACAGTGATGCCTTCACCAGGTGGCATGGCGAGACATGTTTTAAACAGCTGCCCAGCATCAGAATGAAAGGCCTCAGGTAGCAGTGGAATGCTGCAGCAGAATACTCTGAGAATACTCTGGGCTGCTCCTGGAGTAATCTGAACTGTGAAGACCACCTAAGCTCATTTGAGGCTTAGTAGTACTTTGAATAGGAAATCACAAGATAATACCAGGGACCTCCAGGTGGGGTTGGAAAAGAATCCTGCTAGAAATCCTGGAGAGCCACTGCCATGAGCTTATCGCTTGGCTTATTATTTCATCTTAGCTCTCCCAGTTTAAATTTCAAGTCAGGCTGCATCCTGATCTTATCAGAAGTTCTTTGCCACTGAATTTGTCACCTGAATACAGCCCAGGTGCATCCCCGCTCCCAGGAGTGCTCCACGTGGCTTTTTCAGATCTGGGAGTTTTCCAGCTTAAGAAAATGGCTGCCAGAGCACTCCTGGAAGCAGGGCTGTATTTGGGTGGCAAATTCAGTGGCAAAAACTTTACATTCTTACTTCCAAGAATGTCAGCCCACTAAATACAACATACAGAACATACCTGATGACTGAGGCCTACAGAGGTTCAATGTACAGTGCCCATTATAGTGACATGGCTAACATGATAGATCCCATGCAACACCAAATCAGCTCAAATATTGAAGGCCCACCTGAAAAAAATCTTTTGCTTGAAATTTGCTTGCATTTGGAAAGACAACAGAGAAGAAGCAATGATTCTGAAAGTGGCTACTGTGTGTGTGTGTTTTTACTCATCTGGTAGATTTGGTGTATATTATTATTATTATTATTATTATTATTATTATTATTATTATTTGAGTGAAATACTCTATGCAGCTGTGATAGATGCTTAATGTGTCATGCTCAGTGACAGCCCTAGGGGTGGCCCTTTTTAAACATCTACCTGGTAACATCACTAAAACCCACATTTGTGACCTCATAAGAGGTTGTCCAGTTTTGACACTGAAATCTCTGGGTCTTAGATCATCTTTACCTGGCAACCCTATTGTTGGGACTTAGGAGTGAGTGCCTCTGGCTTACAATTTATGTTTATTGACAGTGATGTATTCAAGTCTTTTAGTCCAACCCTGAAGTCAAGTCTCAAGTCTCTATCTTCAAGTCTCAAACTGAGTCTCAAGTCCATGCAAGATACTGTCAAGTCAAGTTTCAAGTCTGGGAGCCAACTTTTAACAGAAAAAAAGGAGATGGGTTTCATTTCTTGGAGGGAATAGTAAGTGTGTTAGGCAATGGGATTGAAGCAGGGATTGAGGTCTGCTTGCCAGCCTTTCCCTGCTACATATCAGAGGAGCTTTTCAGAAACTTTAGAAGAATTCTTCCACCTCAGACCCATGGCCCAAAACATTTGTTGTTCCTTTCCAAGAAATGTGTCCCATATTTTGAGGACAGGTCTTGCTTGCTATTCAAAATGAATGTCACCAGCAAGTCAGTCACTAAAAATATACAAGTCTCACATCATGTCACATCAGTGTGTCATTTTTGCAAAGTCCAAGTCAAGTCACTGAAGTGATTTGAGCCCGACTTAAGTCCAAGTCAATTAGCTCGAGTCTACATCATTGTTTATTAGAGTGGTTAACAAACATAACTTTATTAATACATTCACAAAAACTTTTGGCACCTGCTTTCTTCAGTGACTGAAAATAAAAGTGAGCTGCTAATGTGGTATTTTAGAACATTCTACTGTCATTCATTCTTAAGTGGATGATGGTGTTAAGTATGATTCAATACAAAACTGTTATATTTATTGTTTTTTAAACTTTTAATTTTTAAAACCTCATTATATTGTCCAATATGCTTTTAGCTTGTTTAAAATTATCTTAGTTTTTAAAATAAATTAACAAGACTGCTTCTTATGAAATAGGCATTACCCTGTAGAAGAAAACTGGGTGCCAATGAAAGATTTTGTGCTTTGGAGCTCGGGGTCACCTTTGTCTTGTCACTATCTTCTTGAAAACAAATTATTAATCTCTTGGCCTTCAGCAGTTAGCCTTCTGTGAAATGGATGTTATGTGAATGTCCATCACAACATCCATTTATGAATGGCCACTCACAATACAGTGGGCCCACTATATCAGCAGACTAGCAATTTGTGGATTCAACCACCAGCAGATCATCACACCTCAGATTATTCAATGGTGTTGCATGCAACCGGATGTGCTGGCATGGACATGCACATATTGCCATCCATTGAATAATATGGGGCTTGAGTGTTTGCATTTTTAATCATCTGCAGGGAGTTCTGGAACCAAATCTCTGTGAATGGGAAGTGTTTACTGTACGATTTCAACATTCCATGGTTCCATGAGCCTAAAAAGTTTTGGGACTCCTTCAGTAACTATTAAGAATCCTTTATTGGTAATTGTCAAAATTAAATGCACTAACTCAGTTATATCTAATATCTGTGATTCTCCTTTCACAGTCTTGTTTAAATCTCTTACCAAGTCTAACACAATCCTAATTCTACAAGGCATGCATAAATAGAGAGGTAGATAGGCAGATAGAAATATAGCTGATCTGTGGTTTTACTGATTCCAGTCACAATGATTCCATGCACAGCTTTTCAAGTGATGATCCTTTCTGTACTTAGCTAGGCTGGTTCTCAGAAGAAACTCATAATCCCCCTCTGGGGTCATACTCATAGATTCACCAGCCTGATAAGACCTGCCAAACCTTAGTTTCTGCTGCCATACCCTTTGAGAATGTGGGGTGATCTCCATACTAGTGGAGCAGGACTCTATGGAGGACAGAGAAAGAAGAGAAACATACTTCCATCTAATTTAGTATACGTTAAAGCATGGCAACCTAGTAATCCATTTAGCTTGCCTATATGGTCCAATCAGCCATGAGTCATGAAAGACAGACAAATATGTTAAGATTCTAAGTAATACAGCTTCTGCCTTATTTTATTATATTTTTTAACTTTTGCAGCAACAACATCTGGATGAAGAAAATGAATTCAGCTTTGCTTGTGAATTTCAATTATCTGGTTCTAACACAGTCTTTTGCTTCTGAAAAGGGTATTTTTATTTAAAAAGCAACAACAACTGAAACTGTATGTGATTTTACCCTAATTGGAATGGAATGTAAGGTCCAAATCTTGGTTGTCACTGGCATTGAGATGCTTGTGTACAATCACGCTATGCAAAATAGCAGAAGCCTGAATTCATAATTGGACGTTCCAAAATGTAATTATGAAAGATGAAATGCTCCTTTCAATGAGAAGGCCGTAAATAGAATAATTAATTTTGTGTTTGCTTGAACAATTCTGTATTATGGACCTTACACTGGAACTGAAATTAATTAAGTGCACCAGGATTTATGGAGGAGGTGAAGAGAGAAAGAGAGAGAGAGAAAGAGAGAGAGAGAATTAATCTGAAGTAAAAGATAGATGACTTTGTGAGTGTAATGATGCGTTAGTCTGGGGTATTCTTTAACAAATTTAGTAGGCATGTTCTGGGTACAAACAGCCCTCACTGACAGAATTATCTCAACTAATGCAGCTGCTGGACTCAGAGCAAATTGAGATTGCAGATGAATACTTCAGATATTAATGTGATTAACTCTATGTGCTGGTGACTTGACTCTATTTCTCTTTTTGAAAATTACTACTGCATATTACTGTATTATTTCAATTATGATAGTCTTGAAAAAGTTCCAGTAACAGGCAGCACCAAGTAAATAACCATTGCACTAAGCCAACCTCTCCTAACCTGACATCCCCTGGTGTTTGGGACTACAGCATCCATCACCCACAGCTAGATATTCTGCCCTTGCTGAGATTATGAGGTTTGTAGTCCAACATATCTGGAAGGTGGTCCTTCCAGGGAAAGCACCATTGGGTTAATAAGCAAAATAACACTGGGTAGAATTCAGACTTGAATGAATTCAGACTGAATTCTGGTGTTAGGTTGGCTTCCCAACACTCCCTCTATGTGCCAAATTATAAACCCCTCCAGAATTGTCTATTCCCAGATTAAACTGAAACAGATGGAGCTTCAGTTAGTCATGACCAACCTGCCCATTGACTTAGATCTAATCTAAGGATGACTAAGTCTGGCTCCAAACCCATTACTGTATCACATTCTGTTGTGATGAAAGATGCAGAATTCATATGGGGCTGTGCAGATAAAAGAAGGCTTGGATCTCAAAGGCTTTCTTTCACATATATTGACAAACTACATTCTGGGACACATATGAGAGGACCATACCTGTTGCTCAACACAGATAATCAGGGAAAGTGATCTGGGGTTAGCAGGGGACCAGGTTGAACCAAGAACTGGCACCCACAGTACTGTCTTATAATTCTGAATGTGTCCATAAGTCAATTGACATTCAGAAGCACACACACACATATATATAGCAGCAATCAGAAAGGAGCCAAGCTCCATGTGCTGTTAGATGGTCAATTGTTAATTATTTTTCTAAAAAGCCCCTACACATTTCAGCCTATAAAGAAGCAGGCCTTCTTCTGGGGCATTCAACAAAAACTACTGGAGGAGGGGGAGGAGAGGACCAAATGGAAGTGGAATTCAAACGTCTGTAGCAATCTTCCAGAATATTTTTCTCCTGTGATGTGGCAAACACATGTCAGATCCCAGGCAGGGAAAAGCAAATGAGAATTGAAAGGGAAATGTAGATAGGGAAGAAGTACATACATACAGTACTCTAACCATAGCTACATCTCTGCTTTGAGAGCCAGAGCAATGTAGTGGTTTGAGCATTATGACTCTGGAGACCAGAGTTTGAATCCCTGGTCAACCATGGCAACCCACTGGGTTAACCTGGGCAAGTCATACACCCTCAGCTTCAGAAGAAGGCAAAAATACCCCCCCCCCCCGAAACACATCTTGCCAAGAAAACACAATGATAGGTTCAGCTTAAGGTCACCATATGTTGAAAACAACTTAAAGGCAGCAACAACAACCATATGTATATATAATAGCTGTTGCTGTTGTTAATTACTTTATATTCTGTCTTTCCCTGACCCTGTTCCAAACTAGAACTCATTTATATTTACATTGCTGTTCTTACAACCACACTTTTTACTTGTAGTTTCCAGGACATTCAATGATAATGTTCCAGATGTGATGGATAATACTGAATTAAAAGTTTAAAGCAATATATATATTGCTTTGTAATATATATTGCTTTATATATATAATTGGAGATATCGACATCACTCTCCAAAGGACTGGACCACTAACTTTTAGCAAGCATTATACAATGCTAATTTACCTTCTAACAGCACATGGATCTTCTCTCCTTTCTAGTTGCTTCCACTGAGACTCAGCCAGGATTACTGTCTGTTAGCCAAAAGAATAGGAGGGAAATCATATGATTTCTATATCGAGGCTTCTAACATAAAAACTCTAGAGTTCTCAAATTAAAGCACTTGGATATGAAAAAGCTGAACAATGTATCTGTAGAAGCTCTCTTATGCAATATCATAAAATAATAAGTCTGTTTTCCTCCAGAAAAAGTTGTCAAAAGTTCTGGGCTAGTGTACAGGTAAAAATCTTGGGCTCTTGTATTACCTCAGTTATATGGCACTCATGTACACCAGCATGGCTAATCACTGGTCAAGATGGGAAGGCTGCTGAGCATGTGAGGGGAAAGAAGAAACATTGCCCTCCAGGACCTTCAGCAACTGGCCACGAGAGTATCCAAACCTCTGGTGCACATCAGAGCTATAAAGCTGTTCTGTGGTGGGTTAGTTTGTTTTTTCTTAATAGACAAAAACTCAATATAGATTTCATATCCCATATGGGTGGATGTCATCTAACATTGTATATGGAGCATGTTATATATGTTGTACATATGTCTATTGATAGTTCCTTTTGTTTAACCAAATTAAATGCTAAATATGCTTCCAATTTTCAACAAAAGCCATATTTTCCACTTGCTGGGTTATCGCTCTATAAGTGATACATTATATTGTTTGCAAGGCTTCTCCTATTGTGCTTTCGCCTCATTTAGCTGGTAGTACCATTCAACCAAATTGATCTATAAAAGGTGTACTTAAAATCAAAATTACCCTGGGATTCACAAATACTGGGTGCCATAATGTAGCCTCTCACTTCCCATGGCCCTGTGAACATTTGCAAATGTATTTATACCTCCTGCATTGCAGCAAATGGAATTAGAAGGACAGGCTCACAGCATCTGTTCATTCCACTCACTTCTGAAGTCCTCACAGTCTCTTGAGAAACTTGATTCAAGCTGTCCAAATGCATACTTCTCAATGGTGTGCATTATTTGGACATTTAGACATCTGTCATCAGGAGGTGTGACGGATAGTTTTATTGGCACACAGAGTCAAAGAGTGTGACAAAGAATGCATTTTCTAAATCTTACAAATATTTCTCATAGTTTCCCCTGCTCACTATTGTAAAATGGACTGATAATCCTCCAATATGGCCCATATAATAATCTCTTTTTAAAAATAAATATATGGCAATATTTGCCAACATTGTGATCTCCAGATGTTTTGGTCTACATTTCCCACAACCCCAAACCTTTTGGGCATGCTGGTAGGGGCTCATGGGCTCATGGGAGCTGTAGTCTGAAGTACCTGGACCCTGCTGGGGTGTTGTCCTATCTCGAAGGATATTGTGAAGGTAGAAAAAGCACAAAAGAGGATCAAAAATGGTTAAGAAAAGGAACAAATGAAAAGTTTCTACACTTAAAGGACAGAGAGAAGCACAATACAGTACAAGAGGAGTGCATTATACCTTGTGTTGAAAGAAAAGCTAGGATTTTTTTTCTCTCCCACTGATAACATTAGAGCTTTCAGGGGAGGGATTTACTCAGTGAAATTGACTGGCAGCTGATAGGGAGTATTTTTCCCACCACAATGATTAAATCCAGACAAAGATAGAGTAGACGAAGTGAAATAAATGCAACTACTCAAAAATATGACCATGTCTGGATCTAACCCATAATTAACTTCATTGACATAAGATATGCTAATAGCCACAGGCTCAGATGTCTTTGAAAGGAGAGGAATATTCGTACATAGATTATAGGTATAGCACTGTCCCTTAAGTATGAAAACTGAATGAAACATCTGAGTCCAGAGGCATTATTTTCACATGTCAGTTATTGGCAAGAGGGAACAACAGCATGGGAAGGCAACTGACTAAATTTCTGGGCTTTTCAAAGACTGGTGACTGTTGTAAACTGACTGCTGGACTAGACGAAACCTTGGTCTGATCCAGCATTATGTTCTCACATTACCTTTAGCTATGGTGGAATGACATATTAGTTACATAAATAGTTTCTTCTTTGCAGTCTTTGCTCAAATGAAACAATTATGTCACATGCACAACTTTTAAAAAGTTATTTTTTAAAAAACAATAGTCCCTAGATCCTCCCAGCTAGCATGGCCAGTGGAGGTTCTGGAAGTCGTGGTCCAATTTTTTATTCCTAAGATTTGAACACATGGTTCCAAAAACCTATAGAGAATTCCTTGCATTATACACTCATCACCATCTTCAAAAGAGCTGTAATGGTCATTATTAATCTTTGGAGTATGCTATTTGAAAAACAATCCAAATAGATGCGCTGATGATGTGCCTCATGCGCTGCATCCAAATAGCGTGGTGCAAGGCGATCCGGTAAGATGGCGAGAATAGAAAGTGCGGGATCTGTGAGCAGGATCCCAGCCGGCCCAGCTGTGGAAGGGTAGGGCAGAGGATATTTTCCCTGAGCCCCTACAAAACTCCTCGTCGTTACTTGAGGTACAGACGGGTCCTCAAAGATCTACAAACAAGCCTTTTTCCCCGAAGTTGGAGGAAATTGAAGGAGAGAGGGAAGCAGCTTGAGATCGCAGACGGACCGCAGCCACAGCTGGCGCTCCAAGAACGGAGCAGATTCTCATCCACCGGATTTTAGAGGACACGAAGGTGATAAAGATTCATAAGAAAATTTAAAGTAAGCCTGGCAAACATTTTTTTGTTCTTCTATATTGACCAGTGTTGGACTTACTCGATCTTTTTTCTGCTGGAGTCTCTAGAGCAGGCTCTGCGGCAGTGATCCTCCTTTGTTTGGAGGACTTACAAGCGGCCATGCTGATGTCCACTAATAAAAGGATAACCTCTTAACGTAAAGGAAAATTAGTTGGATAAAAGGATATCTAGCTTAAGAGGTTTATACCTTAAAGAAAGAGAACTTTGGGAAATATTACTAACTCTAAACGGATGTGAACTAACTTGAAACCGGTTGGAGGGGAAAGCTGGAAATAAATGGAGGACAAATTAAGAACGGATTAAGGAATGTTTGAGGACCTGATGAAACGGAAAATACAGGAATAAAACAAAATAAAACAAAGTAGATAGAAGCACATATGGAATACAGACTACAGACTTAAAATTCGAAAGCAACATTTTTCTTTCCCTGTATTTTTCCCTTTCTTCCCTTTTTTTATCTCCTTGAAAGAACTTGTTTGGGTCAAGAGAGCTGGTTGGGATCTAAAGAACAGAAGATTAGGAACGACATCTTGGAAAACAGTCTTTTGGTTTCTCTTGGTTATGTACTGGACTTTGTACCTTCTCTTCTTTTTTTATTGAGACTTTACAGAGACTTATACCTGACATTCTATTTGTTCTTCATATGGAGAGTATAAACAATAATAATAAGTGGTAGATATACAAGAAAGAATTCGACGGAATTGAGGACAGGGGACGAGTCTACGTTGATACAAAATATCTTTTGAAATCCTAGTGGAACTTGAATTGATAACTTACTAACAATCCAATGTGTTAATATGTTACATAGTTGCTTCCCTTCTAAGGTTTTTTGCTTGGATCTTATTAGATACATATTATAAAGAACAATAGCTACATTAAGAGGATATAATAAGAAAATACAATTTGTTTGAATTAATTCAAATTACTCAAAAGCCTTTGGACTACTGGTATTGGATTTAAGATATTATTTACATTCTAAATATAAAATATCAGCACTGGTATTGTATTGTAAGAGAACTGAGTAGGGTAAATTGCTCTTAACTGGGTAAATAGTTACTATCTGATAACTGGTATTATTTTGTTTACAACTTGCAAACCTATTGATAACAGCTGAGTCAAGATTGCATCATCTAGTCAGTCACCTGGCCTGCAATTTTTAGAGCTGAAATCCCTAGTTTCCTTCTGCCTTGTTCTTTTGCATTGTATTGCTCTGGTACTTTTACACTAACTATAGACAATAAGAACAAGAATAAGTGTAAAGGAAAAGGAATCTGGGTTAAATTGGATTGGAATTAGTTAAAGTGAAAAATAACACAGCTAGCACACAATATCCTATATCTTCTCTCCTTCCAATTGATAATTTCTTTGTCTCACCAAAAATCATTAAAATCATTAAAATGTCAATAATTACCAGGAACACAGCGCAAAGGTTGCAAATAACAAACCAATCCACGAACAGAAGACCCTCTATGGAATTGAAAACATCTGACACCAAAATTTCAGACCTTAATTCTAAGATTCTAGAAGCAACTGAAAAAATGGAGAAGAACTTCAGACAAGAGCTAGTAAGATCTAGAGAAGATATCAGAAAAGACTTTTAAAAAGAGATAGATGAATTAAAATCAACAATACAAACACTGACGGATGACCTGAAGGAAGCTCACAGCAAAATTGGAGCACTAGAAAACAAGACTGAAGATCTAGAAAGAAGAACTAGAATAACAGAAATGATACAAAAAATGATGGAGAGGAAGACATAAGGAGAGAATCCAAAGCCAGAAAAAAATGTCTTAAAATCAGAGGATTAGAGGAGAATGCTAATAAAGATATCTATGAGATAGTAATACAATTTTTGACACAGTTAACAGGTATTCCTTTGGAAGTGATGGATCTAGAGACGGACAAGATATTTCACGTTAATTCAGCTATCGCAAGGAAAAAACACCTTCCTAGAGATATAGTAGTTTATATGACTCATGAAAGGATGTGTGAAAGAGTTATGGAAGCAAGCTACGGAAAAGAACTAAGGCTAAATGACTCTGAGATAAAAATATTCAAAGATGCCCCAGCTATCGTACTCAGTAGGAGAAAAGACTACTAATTTCTTGCACGCTATCTATAACTAAGAAATATAAGAATTCGCTGGGAAACAACGGAAGGAATGACAGTTTCATGGAATGAAAAAACATTTAAGATAGATTCAGTAGAAAAAGCAAAGAAATTGTTAGATAAACTGAAAAAACATGAGGAAGAGGATGAAAATAAACGGGAAAAGGAACAAAGAAATCTGAAGAATAATACAAACTCACAAAATGAAGAAAATAAAACAGACGAGACAGAAGATAAGATGAATACAGATGATATTGGTGAGGAAGGAAAAAAATCTGATAGGTGCGACAGGAGGTTTAAGTATATCAGTTGAAGAGGATTTAGAACTAATAGAAGTGAACAAATTTTGGGACCCACCAATTGGTTCATACTCAGAGGAACTGTACATAGGCTAAATAAACATGACTAAATTAATATCCTGGAATGTAAGGGGACTAAACTCACCTCACAAAAGAAGGCAAATTTTTCACATACTAGAAAAAGAAAAACCACAAATATGCGGTATCCAGGAAACACATATCAGGAAAAAAAGATGTGAAATACTTGAATAATTACACATTAGGTCAACTGTTTGTTTCAGCAAGAAACAAAAAAAGAAGCGGTGTAGCAATTTACATATCCAATCAGATTCAAGCCAAAGAAGTTATCAATGATGAAGGAGGAAGGCATATAGGGGTTGAAACACAAATAGACGGAAAATGTATTTTGATTGTGAACATTTATGGACCTCTTGAAAACAAAGCAAATTTTTATAAGGAACTCTCGACTAAGTTAACTCAATTGGAATATGAAAATTACATATGTATGGGTGATTGGAATGGGGTAATAAATCCATGTATGGACAGAGAATCAACTAAGAAAAAATCAATAAAGAAAAACCAAGGCAAGTTACCACTATCCTTTTTTAAGATGTCTGAACTATTAACCTTAATTGATCCATGGAGGATACAAAACGGAACATCTAGAGAAGACACTTATTTCTCAGAAGTACATAAATCTAACTCTAGAATTGATTTCTTTCTGATATCAACCAGTCTAATGAATGATATACTAGAAACAGATATATTGGCAAAAAAAAAAAAAAAACTCTGATCATAACCCAATTGCATTAAAACTCAAAAAGGAAAAGAAAAGAAGATCATGGAGACTTAATGAACTCCAATTAACTAATGAAAAAATAGCCACACAAGCAAAAGAACATCTAAAAAACTACTGTGTGGAGAATCTAAACAAGGGTACTAATATTCAGACAGTGTGGGAAGCATCCAAGGCAGTCATGTGTGGGTTTTTTATTCAGAAAAATGCAGAATGGAATAGAATTTAAAAACAAAAATATGAATCTATAAATCAACAAATTTGAGCGAAAGAAATAGAACTAAGTAAAGATCTTACAAATAGTAAAATTCTAGAACAAATAAAACTATTGAGGAATCAATTAGGGGAAATAACAACAGAACAAATTGAGGAAAAACTCCAAAGAATGAAACAAAGAGAGTTTGAGGGGGGAAATAAATCTGGAAAACTATTAGCATACAAATTAAGGAAAGAACAAGAAAAAATGATTTTGAAAATGAAAGACGGTAAAGAAATAATAACAAACTTAAAAAGGATTCAAAAAATATTTATAATTTATTTTAACAAATTATACTGTGAAAAGGAGGCTAACCAAAATTGGGGAAGAAATTGTGATAATTATTTGCATAGCCATGTTTTAAACAAAATAAATAATCAACAGAAAGAAATGCTAAACTCTAACATTACAATGATGGAGATAATGGAGGGAATTAAGGAAATGAAACAATGGAAAGCCCCAGGCCCAGATGGGTTCACAGCAGTTTATTATAAAAAATTGCAAGATGAGCTATCTAAATTGATTTATATAACATTCAATGATATCAAGAATAATGGAATCCCAGATTCTTGGTCAAGTGCTTTCATAACACTACTTCCCAAACCAAATAAAGATCCAACGGAACCTCAAAATTTTAGGCCTATATCTTTGCTAAACTTAGACTATAAACTTTTTACATCAATATTAGCAAAACGACTAAGGAAAATCTTGCAAGATTTAATAAAAGATGATCAAAATAGATTTCTACCCAATAGACATATGAGACAAATTTTAAGAATAATGATAGATTTAGTAGAATATTACGAAAAAAATCCTAGTATAAAAGCAGCAATTCTTTTTCTTGATATAGAGAAAGCATTTGACTCAATTAATTGGAATTTCATGTTTAAATTATTAGAAATCATGGATATGGGACATAACTTTTTAAAATGGATTAAAGCTATATATCACAAACAATCAGCCCAAATTATAATTAATGGGGAACTGTCAGATCATTGCAAAATCACAAAAGGAGCAAGACAGGGTTTCCCTTTATCCCCCTTATTATTTATATTATGTATGGAGATACTCCTCAATAAAATCCGAAATAACAAAGAAATACAAGGAACAAAGATAGGAAATAAAGAATACAAACTGTGAGCTTATGCTGATGATCTGGTTCTAATAGTAGAAGAACCTAAAGAAAGTATACACAAAGTAATGATTGAGAGTGAGGAATTTGGGATGCAGGCTTAAAAGTAAATAAAACAAAATCTAATTTCTTATCAATGAATATGTCAAAAAAAGAATTAGAAAAAATACAAAGAGATATAGGTTGTACAGCTAGTAAAAAAATAAAATATTTAGGAATAACTCTATCAGGGAAGAATTCAGAACTTTTTGATAATAATTACACGATAGCATGGAAAAAAATAAGGGAAGATTTACAAAGATGGAAAACCCTGAATTTATCTTTGATGGGAAGAATCGGCGTAATTAAAATGTCTATATTACCCAAGTTAAATTTTTTTATTTCAAAACATCCCAATTATACAAAATGACAGAATATTTAAACCATGGGAAATTTATATGGGGAGGGAAAAAATCAAGAATAAAATGGAAAGTGATAAAAGATTCAAAAGACAGAGGTGGATTTGGTGTCCCGGATTTAAAATTGTATTACTATGCTTGTGCCTATATTTGGGTTATAGATTGGATAGCACTTTCAGATAAAAAATTATTAAATTTGGAGGGATTTAATAAAATATTTGGATGGCACGGGTATTTATGGTATAAAAGAGTAATTGCTAATAAAGAATTCGAAAACCATATAATTAGAAAATCGTTAATATTAGTATGGAATAAAATTAAAGCTAAATTTTATAGACAAATACCGATTTGGGTTTCACCCCAGGAGGCATGGAAATTCGAGATAGTCTCACAGGAAGGAACCCCATTAAAATATTCAGAACTACTTAAATGGGATGACCAAATACCTGTAATGCAAACTGTAGCAAAATTATTGGAAAAGAATTATATCTGTTCATGGTTCCCATACAGACAACTTATGGAAAGATTTAAAGTAGACATAAAGGCTGAAGGTATCACAAATTCTGAAAATGAATTAGATAAAATCATTTTTAAATCAAATAAATCGAAAATATTTAAATTATATTCATTATTTCTAGAAAGAGAATCAGAAGAGGAGGTTATAAAAGAATCCACAATAAAATGGGCAAGAAACATAGGTCACCCCTTAAAATTAGAAAGTTGGGAAAGATTATGGCGTAATGATATCAAATTCACTCTATGAATGGATATAAAGGAAAACATACTTAAGATGACACATCCTTGGTATTTATCACCAAGTAAACTAGCTAGAATGAAAAAAAAAAGGAAAAGGTAATTGTTGGAAATGTAATAAAAGGATTGGTTCTTTATATCATATGTGGTGGACATGTAAAAAAGCAAACAAATATTGGAGAGAAGTGCATAACATCATACAAAAAATACTAGGTACACAAATCAAATTTCAACCAGAAATATTTTTATTAAATATCTTGGAAGGTAAAGAAGAGAGAAAACATTTGAAAATTCTATCATATTTGATTGCTGCTGCCAGAATTACATATGCAAAAATGTGGAAAAACAAAGAGGCTCCCTTAATAGATGACTGGTTTAAAAAATCCAGAGAAATGCTAGAAATGGATAGGTTAACAAATATCATAAGAGGAAATTGGGTCGGAAAAATAAACAAAGACTGGGAAAAATTTTTAAAAATTTGTGAAAAATATTGGTCATAAAACTCAGACATCTTGATGAAGTAAAGTGGTATAAAACATAAGGAAACTGAAAATTGAAATATAAACTGAAACTGTTATTTACACTTTAGAAGTTACAGAAAAACTTCTTTCCCTTTTTTTTTCTTTCCGCAGGAAAATATTCTATATTTGTGATCCTATTAATTAATATCGGTAGAATAGATATTCTATATATAATTTACATACCTCATATAATCAAGATCTCATAGCAGATAATTTTGAATAATGGAAGTCAAACAACAGAAGAAATTAATATTGGCCAATGAAGAAAAATGTATATACAATGATAAATTGTATACAAACTGAAACACAGGTCGGATATTTTACAAAAGCAGAAAAAGAAAATCTGCTTTACGTAAAGGAATACATTAGAGAATAAGCCCAATTGATTGCCAAACGAAATAAACTATTAATAGTAAAGATAAGGGGGGAAGGTGAGGTTTATTTTTTTAATTTATTTTCTTTTTTCACTTTTCTTTCTGTTTTTTCTTTTCTCTTTTTTAAAAAAAAGATATTTAGGTTGTCGAAATTACTATGATACTATGTAATATACTATGTAACGAGATGCATTTATAATAGGTTTATGACGGTAAAAGAAGTTATATGTTATATGTAATCTTTACAACCAATAAAAATAATAATTTAAAAAAAAGAAAAACAATCCAAATATTATGTCAGATGTAATAAAGAAGCTAAACACCTTTACACGGTCCCTAACCCTAGCACGGCATGACGGTGGCCTAATGGTGGCATCCTGTCTACTTGGGTACCACCATCTTGGGATAAGCGACGCACAGCA
Source organism: Sceloporus undulatus (assembly GCF_019175285.1). Lineage (NCBI taxonomy): Eukaryota > Metazoa > Chordata > Lepidosauria > Squamata > Phrynosomatidae > Sceloporus > Sceloporus undulatus. The sequence continues at coordinate 33,682,943 of NC_056525.1, read as the reverse complement.
TATACACATTGCTTGCATCCTTCTGAGGTCACTAAAATGAGTACCCAGATTGTTGGGGGCAATTAGCTTACACTTTGTAAACCGCTTCAGGAGTGATTAAGTGCACTGATAAGCGGTGTAGAAAGGTACTTGCTATTGCTATTGCTGCATGTCGCTTACATCACAAGTGTGCCATCCGCCTGGCATGGGGGCAGAGGAATGCCAGGCAGTTTGGCTGCTGCGGCATCCCTCTGCAGGAAAAAAGGCTGCCGCCAGCCCAGACATTCCCAGAGGTATGTATCACTCCTCAGTTTCTAAAGTGGGGGGATCTGCTCATAGATCACTCTTTTAGACTGGTGTTTCCAACAGTTCCACCAACCAGGTACATAGTGAAACAGTTTAAAAAAAAAAGATGATCATCTGAAATTTGAGATATTCAAATATTGATATTCACTCACTCATTAATTGATTCATATATACTCAAAGACACTGAGTCATGAACATAGTGGCAATAACAAGCAAACACCCATAACTTCAGAATAATCCACTATAGTGATATAAATTGGACTTCTGCTGTTGATTAGATAAAAGAGACCCCTTCAAAGCCCATGACATTGCTTCATTAAATATATTACCCATATTAATCAGTTAGCCCATATGGTGAAGCATGGCTTAGATTCTTGGCTCACTTTCACATTGTTAATTTCTCAAATAAAACAACCTACCCCATATATGTTGGCTTTTTAAAAAAAACAGATTAAATCTGAAAGGTTGGAACTTTATTCTTGTAATATTTCTTCAAATTAAAAAAAGTTTGATTAAAACATCCTTTAAAACACATTAATTTGAGAGCATAAAATTTTCTAATGACTTGCATATATTTTCTCTGAGAAGAACACTGCATTTAGCATAATGGATAGGGAGAAAGATTTCATAGGTATAAATCAATAACAGAGGAGGAGATCTTTTGATGAAATTGCAACCTGTGAGAATATAAACCCCTAGTGCTTTTCTGATATCATCAGAGACCCAAGATTAATTCATTGAACAAGCTATCCTTAGGCATTCATTATTTTAATAGCATGGATTTGGGGACAGTTCTGCATCACGTTAACCAGCTCAGTGAATGGTTATATTCATGTTATACTCCATCTTCCAGGTGATCCTAATCCTTCTTACGAGGTGTTAACAAATACCAATAGGTCAAATGATAAAACACAGAAATCAAAATACCTGGTACACAGAAGACCTTCTGTGCATCCTAGATGTTAAAATAGTTTGGAATATGTGAAGTCAAAGGCTTTCATGGCCTGCGTCCATGGTTTTTTGTGGGGGGGTTTGGGCTATGTGGCCATATCCTAGAAAATTTTCTTCCTGACGTTTCGCCAGCATCTGTGGCTGGCATCTTCAGGGAATGCTTTGCCTGGAAAAAGTTGGGTGTATATATATTGTGTGAGCCTGGGAATGCAGGAGTGATTTGTATTGCACCCGCGGGGAGGGAGGGAGAGGAGGATGTGACCCCCCCCGCCCCTTCCTCCTCGCGGTGCTTGCACCCGCGGGGAAGGAGGGAGAGGAGGATGCGACCCCCCCACCCCTTCCTCCTTGTGCGTGCCCACGGCAGCGCAGTCACACGCAGGGAGAAAGGGAAAGGAGGGAGCCCCGCACCATCCGCTTTTCCCCACCGATGCCTGCTCCAGCGCCGGCACCCGCGGGGAGAAGGGGAGGGGGAGGTGGGGGGATTCTCAACCTGGCGACCCACACAGGTTGGGAACCACTGAACTAAGCTATCACATGGTTTTCTTGGCAAGTTTTCTCAGAGGGGGTTTGTCATTACCACCCTCTGAGGCTGAGGGAGTGTGACTAGTCCAAAGCCACCCAGTGCGTTTACATAGCTGAGCTGAGATTCAGATTCTGAACTTCAGAGTCAGAAATCAACTCTCAAACCACTATACCACGCTGGCACAAGTAAAACCCACAAAGTGTATTATAAATTGTTTTTGTTGCCTTCAAGTCACTTCTGACTTATGGTGACCCTATCACAAGGTGTTCTTGGCAAGATTTGTTCAGGGGAGGATTGAAATTACCTTCCCCTGAGGTTGAGAGAGTGTGACTTGCTCAAGGCACCCAGTGGTTTTCCGTGCCCAAGTGGAGATCTGAACCCTATTATTCAAGAGTACTAGGCCAACATTTAAACCACTGGTTCTACCATATAAATATGTGATGAGAGGTGGTGTATATGAAAGGAAATCAAAATTTCTTACAGGCAACATTTCTTTCACATAACACTCATAGACTCAATGATGGGCAATCCCTGGGCACAGCTTATAATCAGGATAGTGTCATAAGAAAGAGTGAAAATTGCCATCAGTCAACATTAGGTCATAGTTCTTTTTGACATACATAGCCTCATTGGCTACAGTTAGATTCTATGTGTGACTCACGTCAGGCAGGATTTGGCACTAAGTCTTGAAATTTCACAGCCCATTACAGAGGAATACTGTGTGGAGGCTCTAAGCTCCATTCAATTCTTTCATTAGGGACTATGACATGATGCTCTCCAGCTGGAGAAGCAGGTATGTCTCATCACTCAGGGAAATTAGGAATTGGATATCGTCTCACTGATATATAACATATTGTCATGATTAGCAGTAGCACATGGGGACTTCTGGAAAATATGAATACGTTCAATACATCAGTGTGAAAATGTACTGCCATACTAATATCTATGAATACACTGTACAGGCTAGCAGACTAGCTATGACACTCCTATTTATTTCTTCACTGGTCTATTTTTGAGGGATCCATATTCACAATACCTTTATCAGCTTAGTAGACAGTTGGCCATTCCTGGCCAGACCAGGGCCATGGCAGCGTCACACAATGGCCCCAATCCAGCCTTTGGAGGGCACAAAAAGGAGCCACAAAAAGCAGTTCCTTTTTGCGGCCTCCAAAAGGTGCCATAGCTATGGCGGCATGACTGTATGGTGCCCCTTCATCTGGATGCAGCACTGGAGGTGCGTCATGATGCTGTGCACTGTCTGGAGTAGTGCACGGCATCATAGTCACGGCATGCGTAGTCAGGACACTGTGACCTGACTCCGCCCACAGGCCGGCCCTTCAAACTGGTCTGTATAGGGCCTTAGTGATGGAGAACAACCATTTACTGAGCATCCCAACAGGAAGAAACCTGATAATACATTTTTTGTCCATGGAGACTGCAACTAGGATTGCAAACTCAGGATTGTCTCAGATCCTGAGGTTTGGGGGCCAAAACCTGAGATTAAGGAATAGACCCTGGTGTTGTCATCAAGTGTTATGCATTAAGCACCAACCACAGCTGTTCACAGTTTGTCATTCAAATACACAAAAAGAGAGTAGGAGAGGCAGAACATATTTTACTTTTAGAAAATAAAACAGCTAAAGAACCTATTCATAATTCAAGATGGATTAGTCCTTTTCACTTACTTAGTGAGGCGGGATAAGGAACATTGCCTACTTGCTTCTAACCAGAAGGTAACTGCAGAACAGACAGTGAGCCCTGATAACACAATGACTAGGAGGGATGGGTGATGCTAACTATTAAATACATGAAACACTGGAGAATATTTGTAAGCTGCAGATAAAAAATTAACAAAGCCTCAGAAATTGTAGCAAGCTACTGCTCTTCTAGCTGAACTGAAGATTTTCACACTGCCTTTTCCTCTTGCCCAGGACTGAGCCAACCAAAACTGGAACATTTGAACACTTGTCTGCCACCCGAAGATGACCCATGAAAACTGAGGCTGTGGACCAGGCTTTGAGAGCTTGTTGTTCTAGCTGCAATAGTCATCCATCTTGTTGTAAACACACTCACTATGTCCAGTGTGTGGCCCATTGCTGCATGCAACTTCTCAGATCATTTTCCCTACCCTCATACAGATGAAAATGCGGGCATGTGTGATCAAGCAACATCAGAGTAATGTCAAGTACACATAAGCTAGGAGAAGCTGTAGCAGTTTTTGCCCGAGCCTGCAGGGAAGGACAAGATTCTTCTCTCTTCTCTTTCTCTGCCTGCTGAATTAACTGAGTGCAAATCACTTTTGCACTTTGGATTCAGTTTGCAACAAATAAAATAAGCTGAGGATGAGGGAGAAAGTTGTAGGAAAATAAAAGTTTAGACATTTTAAAAGTAGATGAAAAATAGGACAAGAGAACTGATCAAGATTGTCCCTGCTAAGTTGGGATAATTGGAAGCTATGACATCCTCTTGTTTAGCCCAGGAGAGGCTAAAATGTAGTTAAAAGTTTCCTCATATCCTCTAGAGCCATAGTGGTGAATTTATGGCACGTGTGACAGATATGGCACATGAAGTCATTAGGGGGGGCACGCAGAGAGCGGGAAAAAGGAGGAACAGGTGTGAGACTGTTCCTCCTCTTCCCAGCTGTCCTGATCCTTCAGCTGTTTCTGGAGAGGCAGCTGAAGGCCTAGGAGGGTGCAAGGGGAGGAGAAGGAACAGGTGCCCATCTGTTCATCCTCTTCATAGTTGTCCCAGGCCTTCAGCTGTCTCCAGGGAGGCAGCTGAATGTCTGGGAGGGAGGGGGGGAAAGGAGGAACAGACACATGCCTGTTCCTCCTCTTTGCCTCCACCCACCCAGGCCTTCTACTGTCTCTGGGGTCCCACTCTGGAAGTCCCATCCCCAGAAGGCAGAATTCCTGCCCCCAGAAGATGGAAGTTCTGCCCCTTGATGCCCCCCCCCAGCACCAGATGGCACTCAGTCTCTAAAAGATTCGCTATTCCTTCTCTAGAGGGCTTGGGAGGCATTGGAAGGATGTTTGTTTGTTTAATTTAGGGAGTGCAGCCTTGCAAAGTCTTCTGGTGAGCAAGTCCCACAAACCTTGGCACTTGTCCACTCCTTCCCTATCCATTTATTGTTGTATCATCATATCTGATGAGGGTTCTGAGAGAACTTGAAAGTGCATGTGGCTTGTGATCGTCTCCATGTTGCTTTCCTCACAAAAGTTCTCCTAGATCATTTACTGGAATTAAATGCATAAGAATATACAGCAGGTGAAGTGCATCCATCACTACTTAACATTGATTTTAATACTTTTTTTTTTTTTAATCTTCCCCTTATTAAGAGCATTCAGATAAGGCATAAGACAAGAGTGATTCAGTTTTGTAAAATGTGTGATGTCAGTGGGAAATCAGGCTTAGGAGTCTATGGCCTGTTACAGACAGCCAAAATAAAGCTGCTTCGAGTCACAGTGGAGGTATGGTGTTTCAATGATGCATGTGTCCTAAGACTCCAGAAGCCACACCAAAGCCACGCTCCAGTCCTTAGGACTGGAGCGTGGCTTTGGTGCAACTTCTGGACTCTTAGGAAGCATGCATCATTGAAAGACCATACCTCCACTGTGACTCGAAGCAGCTTTATTTTGGCTGTCTGTAACAGGCCTATGTACAATAGAGATTTCACATGCCGTTCCTCACCAATTTCAGATATAACTGGGATGGAAAGAATTTGCATTGGCAATGGAATAGTGGAGTCAGGGCTTGCAGGATCAAAGGGTCAGGACTTTCTGATTTGCAAGGACAATGTCAACTTCTCCCCCCCCCAAAAAAAAATCCTCTTTGAGCTTACTTACCATGCTCACAGTTGCTAGGAGAAAAATAAGTAATAAGTTTTAAATATGTGTAAGATATTTTTCCCTTACCACTATGATTACAATGTGGCTTATAAATTTGAGAGGTGCTCCTTATAAGAGATAATACGCAATCTTTGCCCAAGGTCATGTGTCTATAAATAAGATATATAGATTATGTAAAGTCTATAGTAAGAGATATAGGCCTAGGCTGGAAATGTTATGAAATCTTGCTCAGAGTACAGTGGTGCCTCGGGTTACGAAATTAATTCGTAACGCGGCCGCTTTCGTAACCCGAAAAGCCTTCGTAAGCCGAATTGCCATAGGCGCTAATGGGGAAAAGCCGCGATTCCGTGCGAAAAAGCCGAAAAAAGCACCAAAAGTTTTTTCGTAACCCGAAAAAACATTCGTAACCCGAAACAATAATTCCCTATGGGATTTTTTCGTATCCCGAAAATTTCGTAACCTGGGTATTTCGTATCCCGAGGTACCACTGTATATTATAGCAATGTTCCTAGAATAAATAATGTCTATATGGCATGAATGATCTTCCCAAGAAATGTAGAAATGTATACTATCATCTTGTATACTAATAAACAGAATAGAAGATTTAAAGCTGCATAGTTATTCTCCCACTATAAATTTCCTGAAAGTACTGCTTTCAAGGATACTTGAAGAGTGTTGTTTAATTTGCCTTTCTGGACAATACGTTATTAATAGAAAGCCCAGCTAACCTATTGGTGACTAGATGTAATTCCAGATGGATACACATTAGCTGATAAACATAAAGAACCCTCAATCCCTCTGAATAAAAGAAACAGGCTGGGGATTATCCTTGGGGATCATTTCATTAGGCACAAAATATATTTATGGTAACTTCACATTTGGTTGAGTTTTTCCACACTGTCTCTCTTTCTGTATCGTTCTAACTGCAGCCATATTTTCTTTCCTTCTCTCTTTCCTCCATTAGACAATTATTTGATTATGCAGATATAATTTGTAGGTAAAGCTACCTTTTTAAATTTTACAAAGAATTTTTTTCTTTCTCTCCTAGATCCTTTGCATGTGGATGAGTAGAGGGAATAGCTGCTGTTCAGTTTCTGCATTATCAATTAATTATTCTTCTTGAGGCAGCCACTTCTATCTCTCACATTTCCCAAAACTCCTCCCTCTCGCTCCACACTATAGTCCCATGTACAGCTTGGAAAATTTGTGTTTGGGGCTGCAGTATCCATAATCTCTCTGATCCACATTGTTCCCCCCATAACTATTTTGATCCTCTCTCTATTTGAAGCAACTTCATTTCAAGCAGGGTGATTATATGGGTCTGAGATAGGGATATACACAGTATTCCTGATGACAGGATATTCAGGGGTAACAATACTAAATACATTTCATGTACCCCACACGAGAAAATTGTTCATCAAAAACAATCTCATTCTTTATCCCCCATGTTCAAGTTACCTGCTTCTCATGAGCCTTGTTTAGCATGAACTCTGCAAACTCACAGTAAAGGTAATGAGCTCAACCAAAAACATTTTACTGTCTAAAATGGTACCCCTTCTATTTCATGAGCAGAAAGTGACAGGACTGATGTTAAAATTTAGTTCAATGCTGACAGTGCTTCTCACTTGGTCTACAGATTTGTAAAGCTTTTAATTCTTAGCAGCCCCAGCTAAAATGACCAGGGGTCAGAGATTCTGAGAAGTTTAATCCAACAAGAATTGAGTAACAAAGTCTGAAGACAAGTTGTTTGCCATCTTAACCATACTCTGCTGTTGCTTAGCCACATGTGTCCCAATTTCAACTATGAAATCTTGGCAGGTATGAGCATGCAGATCAGGCTCTGTGAAACATAAAGCTTTAGCCTCCAAGAGATAGGAATAGTCAGGGGTCTATCTGGGATGGTCTCTGGGAGGCTGGCATTGCTCCCACTGCCACAACACTGAGGAATGACTAGTGAATCCACTACCAAATCTATTCCTCCTTCTTCTTTTTCTTTTTTAATGATCGCTCCTGCTACAGATGGTCCGGATTGTATGGGAAATCTCTCTGAAGTATAAGGTCCATCTGGGTTGCCAGATCATGACTATCTCATGCCCTGGTGCCCTTGTGTTATAAGGGGTAGCCCCTGGTGATGTCGTTAAGCATGATAAGCATCAACCATAGTTGTACATAGTAGGCCACAAAAATAAAACTTAAAAACACAGAAACATGTGTTAAGTCTAATGGATGAGTAAAATACAAATGCACACTGTTTCAGGGCAGTGCTGTTCTTCCCTGTTGCCTTGAGAATGGAGCAAGAAGGTTTAGTCCTGGATATCTAGGATCCCTAGCTCCAGAACATGGTTTGCTCTTATACTTCCTGGAGCAGCTGCAAGAGGAACAAATGTAAAACTAAGAGCAGAGACGCAGGACCAGTAAAAAAAAATGATCCTGGAAGCGGTTGCCTCATTCCACCTAATGGCAGAGCCCTACATGGTGTTTACTTGTTTCTGAAGAAGTGGACTGTGACCCACAGGCACTTATGCTTAAATGAATTGTTTGATTTGAAAGGTGCCACAAAACTAACTTTTCCTTCCCTTTGTATGCCGAAACAGTAATGTAGCTATTTCTTTGAAAATTATTTCCAACTATATTGTATACAATTGTGCAGCATATTACACAACTAGCCATGCTAACTGCCATAACTCTACACCTTGAAAAAAAATCAAAAATTATCTGCTGTGCAGCCATGGCTTTCCCTTGCTAGAAGACCTGTGCCATAATTATTATAAGCTACTCTAACTTTTTAATGAACTTAATTTTCATATTGTCCACATATACATACAGTTAAGAAATTACTCTGACAGTGATAAAAAATGTTAATTTTTCTTTCCAGATGCTTGTAAAACAGCCTTAACATATGTCCGCTGTTTAATTAACAGAGCGGCAGGATGGTGGAGAGAAGCCAAGCTAATAATTTAAAGAAGCATTCTCCTACCTTTGATTTGAATCCCAAAACACATCCATCATGTGCATTTCTGTAACTGGAAAAGATTTAATTTTCTGAACTTTCAAGCAAACATCATAAAACAAGTCACATTGAAACACTGAGCCAGGGTGAATGCTCCAAAAAGAGTGAGAAGCCTTAAAACCTGCTCAGGAAATTATTCATGCCAATAAGAAGCGGGGGTGGGGGGGATCTCTCCCTTTTCGTTGCTGTTTACAGTAGAGTCTCAATTATCCAACATAAACGGGCGGTCCCATGGTCAGATAGCCGAAAATGTTGGATAATCCGGAGGGTCATAGGGAAAGCCTAGCAATCACTATGAAATGCTTTGAATCACTATGAAAAGCCTTGCAATCACTATGAAAAGCCTTGCAATCACTATGAAAAGTGCTCTTGGGGCCTGGTGGTGCTCACCACCATGCTTGGAGCCCTTTTCGGCTGGGGGCGTGGTAAGAGCTCCAAGCCACACCCACGGACTATCCAACGTCGGATAATCTGGAATGTTGGATTACCGAATATTGGATAATCGAGACTCTACTGTACTCTCATTTCTATTTATATTTGAATAGGTGTTAAGATGCTACTTCTAAAACCTTCCTCATCAATGAATAAATCTAGGTAAGTGTTCTGTATTCATAATTGTTCCATGAGAGCCAGCGTGGCATAGCTGGACATTGGAGATTATCAGACGGAGCAGCAAAGTGTCCTTATCCTGTCAACCAATGGTATTCATGCAATCGGGGGGAAGATTATCACAATCCCGTGTGTTTATCCCATTCTCCCCCCATCTTTAAAGAGTAATGGGCCCATCATTTGGTATTAACAAGAGTTTCCATTAATGCCAAATGACAGGTCCATTACTCTTTATGGACAGGAGAAGAACAGGATAAGCACACGAGGGTGTGATAATCTCCCCCCCCCCCAATCACGCGAATACCATGGGTTGACAGGATAAAGATGCTTTGCTCCCATGTGATAATCTCCTATGATTATGAAGACCATGAGAATTCACTGAGTTACCTTGGACAGATCCCACTCTCTTAACCTCAGCAGAAGGCAATGGCAACCCTCCCCCTCCCCCCAAAAAAAGATTGTGAAGAAAACCCCATGATACATTCGCCTTAGGGTCACCATGAATCGAAAGTGACCTGAAAGTAGGCAACAGCAACAGTACCTCACCAAACTACAGATCCATAGGCTGGAGCCATGGCAGTGTCACACAGGTGTAATTTTACAGTGTAGATTTCCATGCATAATTTGTCAGTTGTCAGACTCTGTCTAGAGTTATGGATGAATGCACCCAAATCTATACTTATATTCAGCTTGCTGTTATTTCATACTGATTTACTGTTTTTCTCCTGTACTCTTACTTATGTACCTCACAAAGTCATTTCTGTCTAAAAACCAAAAAATTGTTTATAGTAGGATACCTACTGATCTACAGGGTGATTGCACTTTGCCCTCTTCCACATTCTGCAGTGCAGAGCCAGAAAGAGCTTTTTGCAGAAAACAGAACCTCTGCTTGTATGCTGCCCTGAGATCCCACAATAGAGGGTGAGATATAAATATCTTAATACATACATAAAATAGCAAGATACTCTTTGTTGGGTGTATTACTAGAAAACAACTTTCAGTATTGTCTGATTCAAGGCAAGGACATAACTCCATCCCATGCATCTGAGGAAGTAGCATCAAGTCTATGAAAGCTCATGCTACCCACTTCTTTGTTTCAGTTAGTCTCAATGATGCTATAAGATCCCTTTGTATCTTAACAAATCCTTTGCTTCCAATTAGTTCCTTTCCCAAAAAAACAAGATATAATAGCTAAATTACATCATGATGCAACTCAGTGAGGTATAATGTCACTTCTTTTGCAGCATAACTACAACATTAAAATTACGGTTACAGGGGTGCAGCCTCATAAAATGGTATTGGAGGAATATCCTATGGCTAGAGGGCTGGTTTGTGCTGTTCCTTGTGCTTCTGTATTCAAAAGTATTTTTAAAGTAATATAAAATTATGTTGAATTATTTGTGAGAAATTATAAATAGTGAAAAATTTATCTGTTACAGTACTACTTTGGGGATTTTGGAATTATTTAACTGTTAACAAATTACTCTTTAATCTAAGTTACTTCTGGCTGGGTCTTCATTGTAGAAAAGTCTACAATAAACATAGAATTGCCAGCTAAAATGGTAAATAGTATAAAAAGTTAGTGTCTCAGTCAAAACAACTGTTGAAAAAAGGATTACAAATCACATCATACCACTAATAAATTGTAAGATATTGTGGATCAAAATAAACATGGCAGTATCTCAAAAAGTCTGTCATCTTTCTGTTTCTAGAACAAATGGAAGTTCACAAATAAAATGAGTATGCTTTTCTTCACTCTCTTTCACACACACAAAAAAAGGGGGATAGACATTTTCCTACAGAGATTGTAGGCAGTCTTCCCCAACCTCAAAATCTCCGGATATGCCAGATTATATATTTCATAATCACCAGTGCCTGCGCTGTCTGAAGATAATGGGGACTCTGGTCAGCACGTTTGAAGAGTGGCTATCCTTAGAAATTGAAAAAAGTTTCACTTCAACCAAATACTCCTTTCTTTAAAAAAAAACTGCAATGGGAATTGTTTTAGGTCCTTTTCATCCATAGATTTATTTATTTATTTTCACAAAAGAGATTACTAATGCTAACTAAACTCACACCTTGTAGGCCATTTCATATGAAACATACAGATGAAAGAAGCAGATCTTGTAGCTGCATCTCTATTATCCAGGGAGACTAGAAATGAGCCCAGGGGAGCAGATAATTAACAAATCACAATAGTAAGGCTAAATTATGGAGAGATTAAGATGCCATTTTCTCTGATTGAGGAAGTTGACATTTCTGACGAGACTAGGTGGCCACCCTGAGTAGGGGTAAGTCACCAGTGTCAACAAGCCTTTTGAATATGCCACCACTAGTACTTTTTCTCCAGAAGTCAGTTCCTGCCCTTGCCTGTTTTGCAGCCAGTAGGCTCAGCAAATGTGTGTACATTTGAAAAAGAAAACTGCTATCACCATTATGGTTAGTTCACTAAAGGTACAAAAGCATGACAAATATATGTAATTTGTAAATTGGCCCATCTTTTACAATAATTTAGAGACACTCGTTAGCGGTAGTAGAAACCCTACAATTACTGATGTTTAAGGTTTGCATTGTTGCTCTGTGAATATTTCATGCATAAATGAACTTCCCCTGGACCAACTGCTGTTTCTGATGAGGCACTCGGAGGCTTTATTGCCAAATACGCAGCAGGGCGCCACCAATGAGCCACATAACGGATGATGCATCGCCTTCAGTGCTTAAATAATGCAGGCTAGCTACGGTTTACAGAGTGGTGGCCCGCTTTATTTACATATCAATTGAGCAGCCATACCGAATATGAAGAAATATGAACAGGAAAGGATGTTGCCCTTTTAATATTTCATATTGGTAAGCACCCTGCAGAAATCAGATACCTAAACTCAGGTTTTCGCGGAACTTCATATTTGTCTACATATGAGGCTGTGAAATTATGTGTATGCATGAGTTCCACAGAGCTCTTCCCTAAAGTTGGCATAATATATATATGCATTTTCCCCCTTCCCAGGCGCTTTGTCAGTGCTAATAAAAACAAACTGAACCAGAACCGCTTGTTTGAAGCTCCATTTTATTAGCAAATGGAAATAAATTCCTTCCCTTATTGTGGAGGGAGGGAGCATGGGGACACTTTTGTTGAGCATGCTGGGATATGTAGTCCTGATTGCTACCATAGTGAGGCAATATGACAAGAAAAAGTAGGAAGTGGAGGAGGAAGAAATAAAATAGTAGCAGAAATGCCACAAGGAGTAAGATTTCTGATGGAGTGGGCATGTGTGCACTGACTAACACTAAACTCAGGCTGCATCTACACTGCAGAATTAATACAGATGACGTCACTTTAACAGCCATTGCCCAATGCTGTGTAATTCTGGGATTTGTAGTTTTGTGATATATTTAGCCTTCTCTTTCAAAGAGCTCTGGTGCCCCATGAACTACAAATCCTGGGATTCCATAGGATGGACCCATGACAGTTAACACAGTGTCAAACTGCATTAGTTCTGCAGTGTAGTAGCAGCCTCAGCAAGTTTCCTGTTCTGTAGAAGTGAGAGAATAAAGGGTGGGAGCAGTACAGGCTGAAAGATCCCTAAGTTTTGTTTACATCTCTGAAACAGCAGGATATGCACATAAGCGATAAGGAGACTCCACGTCAATAAAATCTATTTATCTATTTGAAAGGAGAGCAAAAGCTAGCAGTGGAAACCAATTACAAAGCACAGTTTGCAACACTACACTTATTCAGAACTTACTCTCTGGTTACTTCCACAAAGCTTATCTAAACAGGGAATTTGTCATTCTCACAAGCTATACTGGGTTAACATTCCACAGTATTGAAGAATTGGGAACTGGTTCAGATGCAAGATCTAACAGCAGATGGAAAGACCAGAAAGAACATTTATTTTGTGCTTCCTGTTTCCTGCAATTTTCCATGATGGTCAAAAGAGATACAAATTGTAACCTGTCCCAACATTAGTATCTTGCATACACAATTCCCTTCCTAACTGGGATCTCATATGATTTCTTTAAACATGTGAATATGGCATCTCAGATTAATCTCTATGGATTTAACTGTCATCTGTGTAAACTTAAACATAACACAGTATGAGACTCTTCAATGGAGACAGTTCACACATTTGCCAAAGTGTCAGTCTGTGTTGAGCAGTCATGTGATAGATATACTTGTATGTACTTGTATAGATATACTTGTTCAGGTGCTTCAAGAACTGCCTCAACAAAGAAGATGGTAGTTCATTACATTTCCTTTGGAATAACTTGCATGGTGGATTTTGCTCATGATTAGGAGCTGCTCCATTGGCAACATTAAAGGGAGGGGGGAATGTTGGAAGGGATTTTTTTTTCTTGTAGGTTTTCCAGGAACCTTGGTGGGTATTTTGTTTTGTTTTTCCATCATGCCTGAGGCTTGACTCACTTATATGTGTCATCTTGAGCTGTTTGTTCTGTAGACAGTTTGGTGTTTAACGAACTGATTGGTGAGCAGAAGTTCTTGCAGTTTCTCAACAAAAAGATGGACCAGATGGCCTTATACTCCTTTGAAACAGCTGGACAACTATTCATCAAGAGATTTGACTTTATTTCCTGTGGCTTAAATAGGAACAATGGCTTTTTGTCAATGTTAAGCAACTCATTGATGCAAAAAAAAAATGGCTGTTGTTTGTTAATGGTCAATGTTAAGGTAATGGTCATTGTTTGTACTGATTCTGCTGAAAATTCTTCACCCACTTCCCCATCCAAACATTCTATGAATTGTTACATCTCTGCTTTGAAAGCCAGTTTGGTGTAGTGGTTTGAGCATTGGATTAAGACTTCAGAGACTGAAGTCTGGATCCCTGCCAAGCCATGAAAACATACTGGGTGGCCTTGGGCAGGTCACACTCTCTCAGCCTCACAGGAAGGCAATGGCAAAAGCTCTCTGAACAAATCTTGCTAAGGTCATTATCACACGGGGGAAATTGAAAGGTCAGTGCAGTGTGATCCTGGATGCAATCATGGATTCATGTTATCACATGTAATCGAAGTCAATGCTAGGTCAATTTGAACCCAATCCAGGGTCAACTGAGAGATGTGTAAACTCAGGGAAATACAGAATTTCCAAATCCTGTTCCACTCCAAAGTTACATTCAATCTGAATTTGGCAGGTATGGAACGCATGTCTCAGTCGCTCTTGGATTGCCTTTGAATCAGACTACAATTCCCAAGCTCCTTTGCTGGCTGCAATTTTTTCCTCCCTTCCTCCGGGTGTGGGGGGCTTTTCTCTCAGCCTCTTGGGGTACTTCTGGAACTGTTTTGGGGGTGAAGCAGCCCTCCCTCTCCACAGACACACACACACACTGCCTCCCTCCCTCCTCCTCTCAGCCCTTTCTGGCTCTTTCCCTTTACAAAACTCATCCTCTCCAACTGGAAGGAAAGGATTGGTTCTCCCTTTCTCTCGCACGACCCTGTCACAGGGTTTGCTTGGCAGGTTTATTCAGATGGGGTTTGCCATTGCCATTATCTGAGGAGGCTGAGAGAGTGTGACTTGCACCAGGTCACCCAATGGGATTCAATCCCTGCCTTCTAGAGTCATAGTCCAATGCTCAAACCAAGTACAAGGTTGCTTTGGACTGATTTTGAATTGGTGAATTGCTTAAATAATGTGAAATAAGAGGTAATGAATGAACAAATAACGTGAAAAAAGGTAAAAACCAAGGGAACCGAAGGCAAGCCCTGCCAGAAGTTTAAAAAGGTCACGATCCGATTGTGCCATCACTGCACATGTACAGGGATGCTAATTCGAATTCTATGAAGGTTACGTACTCATATGATAATTTCTTTTGCATCCACAATAATTTGGCTTTGGGATGGGCGCTGTGTTCTTCTGTGTGTTTGATAACCATCTGCGTAATAGCGTTCATTTTTTAATTGGCCCCACTTTCTTTTCTTTCGAAATTGAGAAAAATTCCTCCTGTGTCATAACGCCATAAGATAACCCTGAAATAGGTTCATTTTAGGATTGCCATAAATCAGAAATGACTTGGGGGAGCAGAAGAACAACAACATACTTTGCATGTAGAAGGTCCTATGTGCAGTTGCTGTAATCTCCAGTTAAATACTCAGAGTAGATTATTTGAAAGATTTCCACTAAAAATCTGAATATCTATTGCCTGTCAAATACTGGTCATGATAGTCTAGCTGGCACAAGACTGCTTCCGAGGCTGGAAATGTTCTTTTCTAAAAAAATAGTTAGAGATTGAATACCTTACCGCCATGTAGTTAGTGACAGCTGTAATTTTTAAAAAGTAAACTTCTGCAATATTTTTTTAAAAAAATAATTAAAACATACCCTTGAACATTTCACAGATGCAAAGTGGGAGACATGTGGGCAAGCAACATGAGAGTTTGAAGAATGCACAAGCTACAAGAGGCTGCAGCAGTTCACTTCTACCTGGGCTTCCTGAGAAGAGCAAGATTCCAACCACTCTTCACCCCTCACAATTTTGTTAATTGAGTACAAACTACTTTTTCAATTTGAACTCAGTTTGCAAGAGCTGAAGACAGCTGAGAACAAAGGTGCAAAGTGAGAGGAGGATAGAGAAACTGGGATATTTTTAAAGCATCTGAAAAAGTGGGATGACAGAGGATTAATCAGGACAATCAGGACAATCCTTGTCCAATTTGGACAGCTGAGGGTATGTTAAAATAAACTGACTGGTGGTTGGGGGGTGGTGGCATTTTTTAAAAAAAAAGCAGCAGAATGCTACAAACCACAGTCATGCAGTATATTAGACATCCAAATAGCAAGACTATATACACCTTTAACTATATAAGTTACTAAGTACAGTTGCATTTACAGTGCAAAAGGAGTGTTTTATCCCTTGTTAAATTGCACTTGGGATGTAACCTCATTGAAAATAACTCCTTATTTGTAACTTATTACTTCCAAGTTCTGGGTGGAAGGTTCATATGTTTGAATTACTTTAAAATCTGACGTTGGGAGCCACTACTGGCATGACAGCTCAAGGAAATTGCAGTGAAATAGAGGGAGCCCTATGTAACTGTATCATCCCTTCTAGGTCTAGAGACATTTTCTTGGGCTAGAATTTGGCTTTTGAGAGGAAGAGACTGCCATATTTAAGGAGGACTTTAGGTGCTTCATAGCTATAAGCATACTTAGGGAATTCAATTATGCCGTCTGGGTTCACAGATACAGAATGGAAATAAAACGATGATGAATGTTAAATAGGGGGAGCTAATCCAGCGAAAGAGCCGAGTTATGAGAATGCTTCATTATTCTTTCCCTCTTTCTCACTCATTTCATTCCCTCCACAGGGATCCTCCTGAAGTGGTACTTTAACTACTCAAGTTGCCTTTTCCACTGTGATAGTCAGCAGATGAAGCTCTTCACATTTAAGTGTAATGGTGCCAGGGAGACCGACTGCTTCTCAGAATTATGACCTATAAATGTCGCTCCTATGTCAGAGGGAGACTGAGCCATGTTGCTGAAGTCTGCAGAGGTTTTCCTTGACAATTCATACAAGATGTTATTCTCCCACCACTACCCTCTTCATCATACTCTTCTTCCCTGCTTCCTCTGCCTGAGCCCTTACCCAAGCAACCCCCTTTATGCCAAAACAATTTCTTTTGCTTTAGATGTACTCTGAACAATTTTGCAGATTATGGACATTGAATGTTCTACAGTTAAATTTTCTATTCCTGCTCTTTTTTTTTCTTTTTCATTTTTTACTACATAAAATCACGATTATAATAATAAAATAATAATAAAATCTTTATTTATATCCCGCCCTTCCAAAAAGATCAGGGCGGCTTACAATATGCAACAAGTGCAACAGATACAGGTTAAAAGCATAGAACAACAATACAACACAATCTAAAAACAATAACAAAGGCCCCGTTAGCCCATCCTCATGGCCACGGAAGAGGAGGGAGGCCCACAGGATATTTAATCGGGGAATGCCTGCTTGAATAGGAAGGTTTTGAGTTCCTTCCTAAATTGGGCCAGGGTGGTGGAAGAGCGGAGCTCTGTGGGCAGTGTGTTCCAAAGGGCTGGGGCAGCTGTGGAAAAGGCCCTTCTAGAAGTAGAAGCTAACCTAGCCCCAGGCACCTTCAGCAGTTGCTGCCCAGATGTTCTGAGGGTGCGAGGCGGATTGTACGGGGAGAGGCGGTCCTTTAGGAATCCTGGACCCAAGCCATTTAGATTGCCAGGATTACATACGTCGCATCGTATATAGTCCCCTTCAGTAGTGTTTACCCCATAACATCCTATGGCCCACATCCTGACCTTGTGATTAATATACTCTTACTGTCTGTTTTTTTTAAATCAGTTATGCTGTTATCTTATTTTTATGTACATCTGAAATTTTTATATCATTAAATGTATTCATTTTAGTTTAACAAAAGGTAAAGGAGAAGAAAAATGAAGCATACCATTCAAATACATTTAGATTTATAAATGAACCCCTTCTTTAAACCATCTCGATTTACAAAATTGTAATATCGGGTACCAATCATGTGTGGTGGCATTGTCCCAAATTGAAAATTTATCTATTCCTGATCCTTTAATGTAGCTCCGGGGTAATATATGAAACATCTATGGCCCCACTCTCATCTACAATACCTGGACCATTTCTATGGGTCCTGGGTCCCTCCTGCCCCCACCCACTCATATGCCCTCTATGAAGAAATTCTTTTGGCTAAAAAGTGAGAATTGCTGCTTCTCAAAGCCTATAGGAGTAGCATTTTTTTTTTTACAAACTCCCCCACAGCTCACCTTGGCAGTATCCTGACCCCCATCCAAAAAAAGGAGGAGTTGAAAAAGTGGATGTAGATGTGTGAGCAGTTCTGATTTCATTTTCAAGAATTAGTATGGTAAATCCTGGGGACTGAGAAATGGCCACTGGATCCCTTCCCCCAACTGCCTAGCTTTCATCTTTGTAGAAGTTCAGTCCTATGGATAAGCAGTACCAGAAGCATCCAGAACCAAGCAAATGAAAAACCATCCATCCATTACACAAAAAACTCATATAGTTATATATTTACTCTCACATAGCAAGTGCATCCAACCCCAAATCCACCAAACAGTGAGACCTCTAGATATTAACAAGGGCATGTAGCACTCTTACTATGTTAAGTTCATGAAGCACTCTTATTATTTCCAAGATATTTGATATTTATTATAGCCACTGTCAAAACAAACCTAAGGTATGTGTCTTACTTTACAGACCTGTATTTGAAGCCTTAAATCTCCCTGGGAGCCAAGTTTATCAAACTGAGGTTGTCTTATTATGGCCGCATCATGAGAAGGGATAACTCATTAGAAAAAACAATAATGCTAGGCAAGATAGAGGGCAGAAAAAAGAAACTGCATGCTGGATGGATAGATGCAGGGACTATACAGATTAGTCCAAAGGGGCAGCAAGATGGTGCCCCTTCTCACCCCATATCAGGGCCACGGCAACCATATGCTGTGGCCCTGATCTGGCCTTTGGAGGACACCAAAAGGACCATAAAACACAGCTCCTTCTTGGGCCCTCTAAAGGGCACCATATCCGCTGTGGTGTAGCATGATGATGCCCTTTTGGCGCTGCATCATGGAGATGCAGTGCCAGAGTGGTGTCATCATGGCACGTATTGTGTAAATGGGTGCATGCCAAAATGGCAGCATGGCAGCATGTCTGATTTGAAAGATATGATCTGAACCAACAAAGGACTAAATCAGTAAATCCTAGGTTCTGTAACAAATCTTAACAAAAGACCATGATCCACTATGTTGAGGTTGACTCAAAGTTGGCATGGATGTCACCACCTGCTGCTGTCCTTGTCTTTATCTGGGTGTGGATAGAACATCCATTCAAATAGAGAGTGTGCATCTCTTCTAGAGAAGATGACCCTTTGAAACCATGCTTCCCAAGCTATCTAATCTAGGGGACAGCCAATTATGTTTTTCCAGTGTGTCAGGGATCAGTCCCTGCTGGTTACAGTTTTGTTTTGTTTTTTTTCCTTTCCTGGAAACTCACCAGGGACCAACAGTTGATAGCTCCTCAAATGACACTGGTTCATAGACCACCATTTTGAGCAGGACTACTTTAAACGAACTTATCTCAAATTTTATCTCCTGGACTTTGGAATGCTTTGTTCCCAGTGACACATGGCCAGAAGGAGGAGGAAAACTCTTGCATAGACATTATTCCAAAGAACACCAACACCTTGAGGAAATGCAAGCCTGTAACTAATATATATATAAAAAAATTCTCCTGTTTGATTCTTAACACCTTTCCCTGATAAAGAAACCAGTGGAGCGTCAAAAATTTGCATCACGTATTTTGTGCATTTTGGATGGTCATTAAAGATATCACTGTTTTATGGATTTTGGATGTTATTGTACTTTACCCCAAGCTAATTACTATGCAGATATATGTTCAAGAATAAGTTCATTACAAGTTAGAGCAAGCCTACAACTGGACAGAGTGAGGGAGCAAGCAATCTGAGGTGTCACAGAAAAGGCTGCAGTCTTTTAGATATCTAATTAAATATTATTGCATTTTTTTTACTCCCAGGGAGAGTCACCCATAAGATTTTATGCCTCAGATGTCAATGCAGCTCTACCAGTAATAGTTGTGCAGTGGTGGGGAGGGAGATAAGTTGTGGTTCCATCTTAGGCAATATCATGGTCTTGGCAAGCACCAAGTCCATTAGAAATAATGCTCTGGATTCAGAGATCCACAAACTGTTCTTCTTTCTCAATCTTCCCCACCCCCTGCACACCAATCCCTTGCTGCCCATTCATCTATCTCCCCTGGGTGGTCTGGCTGGCAGTCTCCCTTCATAGTTGTTGTCAATCACATCATCCTCAGTGTTATGCTGCCATATTAGGCTGTTTATCATTAAGAAGTTTCTTGGCAGAGGATATTCCCCATTACATCTCAACTCCAAAGCTTTTAAGTCAAGTAGTCTTGCAGCCATAGATGCTGTTCTACACATACACATACACCCCTCCAGTCCTCCCAGTGCAGACAACCACTGGCCACCTTGCCAACCTTTAGCAGCCACTTTGCTGACAAAGGCCTTGGGGTTATTCTGTGCTGGCATTTGGCTTGGGAAGATGCAGTTCATTTTTCAATCCCTGGACTAGGGGAATGTGTCACAGAGGAGAGGGAGGGAGAGAGGAATGGCAGGCAGGCTGATGTTCTGTCAGAGACGGCCACCCAGGACTGCCAGCACTTCTACTAATGCACGCTGAACAGCTAAATCATACATTATTGATTTGTCAGACGTATTTGCATATAAATAAGCATGATCATTCATACAAACGGTAATGTTGTTGTTCTCCCTTTAGTGTTGTGATCACAGATGAATAGCTCCAGTTAGGCACAATGCGAGGCCGGCTTGTACCAATTGCAACACAGTAAGACGCTGATTTAAAACTACATTTATTGGAGAATGTAAGTGTGACAGCCTACTGGTGAATTCAGGGATAATTAGTCTAAAAGACAAGATAAATGAATCCTGAAAGTGGTATTGTGATGAAGAAATGATCCCCTTCGTGCTAGTAAAGCTTTGATGCCAGCCATACCGCAAATGATAATTAACTGGAACACACTAAGGAATAGTGTTTCAATTGTATTTTCAAAAGAACTTAATTTTTTACAATACAATTTGGTGGTGCGAGGAGTAGGAAGAGAGAAAACACTTTAAATAATCCCTCTCCCTCACTCCCAAGAAATTATGAAAGATTATCTCATTTACAACCCAAACTGTGAAGCATGTGACAATTGTCCTGCTTCTGTTTCTAGATTTTCTTTGTCCTAAAGGCACATCTCATCTTATTGTTTTAAATATAAGCCAATACAGGTATTTTTTTTTTCAATTAGCTGTTCCCAAAACTTAATTTAGACAAATCTACAGACCAGCACAGCACACTGACCCATGAAAATTATCTCTGCTGTATTAATTCCTTAAACTCCCCTAGTTGATGCTGTAAGATCGTTTCCCAAGCATCAGCAATGTGAAAAGAGTAAATCTGTATGTTCCCCCCTTTTGTGCATGTGTGTGTGTGTGTTGGGGGTACATTAAAGTCTGTGCAATGCAAGGGAAATATTGCTCACTAACACTTCATTTTAATTGTCCCAAATTAGAGCTGAAGACTTACAGAAGTGCGCATGACAGGCAATGAATACCAAATGAATTCACTAGGATCAGTGCAGTTAAAATGAATAACTAACACATTTGCAGCAATGGAGACTCGGCTTCTTTGCCTCTGCGAAATACCAACCACAAAAGGAAGTAGCTTTCTCCTTCTGATCAGTGTATCCTAATGGATTTACACAGAAGAAAAAACAAAGGGGCATCAAACTCAAACCTCACTACAGTTGGTCACATGTGAGGCTGCAATAATGTTAAAAATTAAAACATCCATGTGATACAACGATCCTGTTGTCAGTTTTAGTAGGGCTGGTACCCACCCTTGCAAAAAAGGGGGGGCTATAAATATAGGGGAAATAACATACACTAGTTGAAATAACACAGGATACAATCCTGCTTGTGGCTTGTGTGTGTGTTTGTGCAGGTGTGTGCACCTTCAAATCACCTATCAACTTATGGAGACCCCAAGAATTTCATAAATTTTTTAGGCAAGGAATAATTCAAGAGGTGTTTTTTTTTTCAGTTCATTTCTCTGAAATATTGCAGCTGGAATTCACTGGCAGTCTCCCATCCAAGTACTAACCAAGACTAATCCTTCTTAGGTTCCATACAGACAGGCCAAAATAAAGCTGCTTCGGGTCACTTTGGAGGCAAGCTATTTAAATAATGCATGTGTCCTAAGAGTCCAGAAGCCACGTCAAAGCCACGTTCCAATCCTAAGGACTGGAACGTGGCTTTGGCAGGGCTTCCAAACTCTTAGGACACATGCATTATTTAAACAGCATACCTCCAAAGTGACCCAAAGCCTGTCTGTATGGACCCTTTGCTTCTAATATCAGATAGGATCTAGTGCCTTTAGAGTATTTAGGCCCCTGCTTGTAACTTACACTAGTGTAAATAATATTGTATAAGAGGTTGTGCTCTTTAGAACGTTGTGCAGAGGCAGTATCTTGATCAAAGTTGTGCCAGAGGTGTTGTCTGTCTTATGTGTGTGAGAGCCATCATGGTGTAGTGGTTTGGATGTTGGACTAAGACTCTGGAGACCAGGATTCAAATCCCTGCTTGACCTTGGAAATCCACTGGCTGGCCTTGAGCCAGTGGCTATCTCTCAGCCTCAGGGGAAGGAAAAGGCAAAGCAACTCTGAACAAATCTTGCCAAGAAAATTCTGCAATAGGATCATCTTAGGGTCTCCATAAGTCAGAAAGGACTTGAAGGCACACAACAACAATGTGCCTTCAAGTTGCCCATTGACTTACAGTGACCCCCATGAATTTCATAGAGTATAGAGATTTTTAGGCAATTAATATTCAGAGGTGATTTTTGCCATTTCCTTCCTCTGAAATGTACCTTACAGCACCTGCTATTCTTTGGCGGTCTCCCATCCAAGCATTAACCAGGGTTGACCCTGCTTAGTTTCCAAGATCAGGAGGACAAAGAGGATAACAACAACAACAATAACAACAGTTATTTATAATGCCCTTTTCACCAAAGGGTAGAACTTCAACACATACAATCAAAATCAAGAATAATAAAATGTAACAGTATAAAATACATAAAATGAAATCCCCAATGCCCCACTAGTCACTTTCCATCTCAGCAACCTCAGAAAAAGCTCAGCATTTTAGATCCCAAATAGACCAGCAGTAAGTACCAGCTTCAGGGCAGCATGGGGAGGTGGCATTTAGATGATGCATGCCCCGACGATGCCCCCAAGCTGACTTCATGCCACCCACCTGACCAGACTGTGGGCAGTGTTGCAGCACTCTGGCGGCATGGTGTTTATAGGCCGCATGCCACTGGAGCACCACAAAGCCGTGGCGGTGCCTAAAAGGGCCCCCTTTTCCTGGCTCAAAAATGAGCAGCATTTTGCCACCTCTTTTTGAGCCGGCAAATAGCCAGATCGGGGCCACAACATGCAATTGCCGCAACCCCAATCTGGAGCTCAATGGGGTGGCGTCATGCCATCCCTTTAAGGCCGTCTGTTTTGGCCCTTAATATGGCAAATAAACCCCTCATGAAAATGAGTGAGATCCTCCTTGAGAGCCAAAAGAAAACCATTCAATAGACTGGGAGCCAGATCTAGAAAGGCTCATAGCCTTGACCGAACTATGTGCATTGATCGAAGAGACAATCATTCTTTGCCTGGAGATCTTGGGAGTGAACCAGATGGGCAAAATAAAGTGACTTCCAGCCGCTTTGAAGGTGAGGTGTTTATATGATGCATGTTTCCAAAGTGGTTGGAAAATGAAATGAGGCTCTGCTCCTGAGCTAAAAACTGGAGCAAAAAGAAGCTGGGATGCTCCAGCTTAGCTCAGTAAACATGCATCTTCACAACTGTATATAAACAGTGCTGTGCCAGTGCTGGGCTGCAGCAAAACAAAGAAATGAAAATGCAACAACTCCAATGGACGTAATTACAACATACATAAACTAGACAGACCAGTGGGGGGGCATGGGATGAAGGAGGGGGTTAAGGGGGCATGTATGGGGAATCTCCATTTATGTGCTTTGCCAGTGTAGCACTTGCACACCAATTCATTGGCCCCCTGTACTACTGCAGAATCACAGGTGCAAATGGGTGGCCAATCAAAGGAGTGGCCATACAATGGGATGACGTCTGGACATATGTAGGAGGTACTTGGAGGTCACAGGCAGTGTGTTTGTGTGATTGGGAAGCAACCAAAAAAAATTACCCAGCAGGCAGCTGGATGCCACATCATGCAGTTTGCCCATGGGTATTCAACCCGCCTTGGGAGTGGCCATGCAGATAGCAGGTTTCAACCTGCTTTTGGAAAAAGCAAGAATGAGCCATTTCTTCCTGCCCATTTGCTCTGGCCCTTAGAGTCTTAGATGGTAATACTATACTAGCTGAGCTGGGGATGATTAGAGCACAGAGCCTTAAATACCAGAATCAAAAGTATGAAACGTCCTGAATTAGTAGCCAATGAATGGATTTACACAGGGAAGAGAAACATTAATATTAGGGAGATTTTAAAAACCTGGATGGCACTGTTCTGAATTAAAACCAGAGAAAAAGAGAACTGGGAGGCAACCTCCCTATAGGCTATTACAATACTCCATGTGTGACATAAGCAAGGGCTGGACAAACAAATGGGCAGTCTCAACAGTAAAAAAACTATGAATTTTTGGATGATGAAATTATAGAAAATGCATGCCTTTGCTGTCATTCCAGTAAAAGGGTACAGAGAGAGCCAATCATCCAACAGGACTCCAAAGTTACTGGTAACCACTCTGCAGCCCTGTAAAGAGGGAGGGCATAAAAGGGGCTACTAAAACTGAAATACAGAGCAAAGAAAGTCCAAGGACGGGATAACTCTATGGAGTATTGTAACACAAAATTCTAAATCCATCAACATTTGTGCTACTTTAGAGCCTGCTCCCCGCACCCAAGATTATTCAAGCAGTTAGGGTGACTGCAATCATGAAATAATCTAAGTTTGGTTAGAGAAACTCTAAAGTGGGAGATGGGAATTATCAGACTGGCCGTTTGCTGGGAAGCTGTAAAACAAAGCACTGTTTAGAAGGATCACAGTGGGCAACAGGCAAAGGAGAAATTACATGTACCAACAAAAAGTACTTCACTCCACCCCTCCAGCAACCCTAGTTAGATCAAACTCAAATGATGAGGCTAGCCTGAGGTTATTGAGTACATTTCATATATGATAGAAACTACAACTTGGATCTCTCAAGTCTTATTCAAACACTTTAACCCCTGTTCAGCACTTGCTCCATCTTTGAGGCTACCTGTATATTGCTTCTCTTATCACCATTGTTTACAAACATTGGGCCCAAATGCATACAAGTTGCTAACAATTTCCAGTAAAAGAAGTAATGGAGCAACAGGCCAAATGAACAGGAAGTACTTCCCTATGAATGTATAAAGTCTCCTTTGTAATTGAACCATTAGTGAAATCAGTTGAATGGCCAGCCCTTCTCTTAAAGATCTGGATTTGGGAAACTGTTACCATCCTGGAAAGGTCAAGTAAAACACACTCACTGTGAAGATCATGTTTAATGGGCAGACCCTGTGTCCACTTCTGTCTGTTTGCAAACTCTCTGCGCTGCACATCATCATGTAATTGAAATAATGCCTATTGACAGAGACTTGAAAACAACTGCTCAATTTTCCTCTAGATTCAATTAAACTTCGTTTATTCTGGGGATCGATCCAATTAAAAGGGGGGACATTTCAGCCAGTCCAAGCCACGCTATCCATCTTAACACACTGTGTCTCTCGTGGTGATGCAATAATTTTTCCAATCAATGCTTTAAAAGCATTTAGCAGTCTTGATAATGAACTTTTGTCAAAATAGCCTTACAAAGCAATAAATGAGCAGATTAATATGTAGTCATAAAGCTATGAATGGTTTAACACTTTGAAAGCATAGTCTACTAAATTATAGGAAGTCTAAAACATATTTATTATCAGAAAACATATTTTATGGGTTAGTTTTGCTTTATGGTAATCAGTATCTAGGCATCTAGGAAGTCATGCAATATGAAATTCCCACCATTGTTTGCATAAGACCAGTCTGGGTGAAAGATATTAGGCAAAATGCAAAGCAAGCCAATTTCTAGGGTTGCCAGGTTGGACACAGGACAGGGCTCCTGTAAATTTAATCCTTAAGAGACCATGGAGCAGGTTGAAGTAATGTATAGCTCCATCAGGAGGAGCAAAGGTACCTTTTTTCCTTTATCTTCCAAACCTAAACATCAGCTGTAGTTGTCTGATAACAAGAGCAGAACTGCTCTCTCCTCCATGCCCACTGCTCCTGCTCTCCACCAGATAGCCAATATCCATGTTGAAAAGGAACAGCTGCAGTTGAAAGTTCAGCTTTGGGAGGTGAAAGAGGACAGTTCATTCCATGCCATGCTTCTCCTGCTTCATGTTAACATTACAAGAACCCTATCCCATATCCAATCTGTTAACTATACCAGATGAGATGCCCAGCATTGGCTACACGGTTGGGCACCTCATTCTGACCTCTGAGGGAGTGACTCACTGTGGTAACAGGTGACACAGTGGAAGGCATTATAAACAGTCACATGCTGTTGCTCCAAAAGGCTCCAGATCTTCTGGGAAGATCCAGACTTCTATCACAGATCAGGCTGAATACCTCACCAAACTACAAATCCCAGGGTTCCACAGGATGGAACCAAGACAGTTAAAGTGGTGTCAAATTTATTTCTGGAGTGTGGATACATTCTAAGAGCTTTATCACACTGGGGAGATCTTATGGGCAAATGGGAGTTAAACGCGATTTAAATTAAATTTGAATTTAAACAAAACTTGCAAATTTGGGGAAATTTATCACACTAAATTGCTTCCAAAATGAAATAACAGGAAGTTAAACCACAGTTAAAGCAGAGAAAACTGGCAGCTTTTTACTTTTGGGATGTTCCAAAAGTAAAAAGCTGCCAGTTTTCTCCACCTTAACTGCAGTTTAACTTCACATTATTTCACATTAACTGAGATGTCGTGTGATAAACTTCGGGCATTTCCAGTTTTTCTTCATGTTAAATCACATTTAAATCCTGTTTGCCCACGGGATCTCGCTAGTGTGATAAACTCCTATGTTAGGTTAAGAGATTGGTTGGCTCAAAGTAACCACATGAATATTATGAGGAAATTAAGAGGTGACTTATGTTGTGCATTGAGCTGATGAGGAGAGTATGAACACAAAAATCATGCTGTAATTTTGAGCAGGGTCTGATAAAAGCATTTTGAATTTACAATAATGTATTATATAATACTATATTTATTGTTAATTATACCTCATGTGCACACATAGAGATAATATTGTATTTATTGATTTGTGCTTCCCACAACTTCAGGCTTTCCTAAATTCAGGACACAAATTATAAGGATTCTCAGCTTAAATTAGTAGTTTTGTGTGTTCTTCTTTATTAAAATAACTTTTGCCTAAGCACACCCTTTTGGCCACATTCTTGTGTTGTTCAGCCACATGCATCCAGGTTTTCAACAGAGAAAACCTCCTTGGACTCAAGCACATTTGTAATTCTATTAGGGTTGCCATTCCTCCTCTTCACCTCCTCTTCCTCCTCCTCCTCCTCTTCTTCTTCCAGGAATAGTCCTTAACTTTAGGAATTACACAGTAGGCATTATTTTGCCCTCTCCATGCTGAGGAGAACTGCACCTGTTGACTTAAACTGATGGAGACTATAGAGAAGTCTATTTGGTTGCTGTTCATTGATAATTTACTGAAATTCACATACTTCTTTGTAAATAGTCAACATGTCAGTAAAAATGGGATTTGACCATTATCAGCTGAGTTGCCTTGGCCAAATTAGAGACAGATGAGAGGTAGGCCTTGACCTCTGATTCTCCATTAATTTCAGAAGTTCTAGTTCCCTTCTAGATCTCCTGATAACAAAAGATGTTGTTTACTTAACCATCATGGCTGAGTCCTATGTAATCCAGCTCTCTGGCTGAGATTTCTAAATACCTCTTTCTAAACTGCATATCCTGGGATGCCAAAGGATGTTGTCATGGGTCACCATAATGTGAACAGGGCCCTCGTTGGCTAGATAAACAAAATAATGTACACATACAACGTGAAGTCGAAGGCTTTCATGGCTGGCATCCATGGTTTTTCGAGCTATGTGGCCATGTTCTAGAAGATTTTCTTCCTGACATTTTGCCAGCATCTGTGGCTGGCATCTTCAGAGAATCTTCTAGAACATGGCCACATAGCCCGAAAAACCCACAAAACACCATACACATATAGCATTTCTCATCATTCCTATATGCAATACATTGTCCACAGTAGCCTAATGGACAGAAATATGATACCAAATGGACTTGGGCTTACCTTTATTGCATATACCTTTACAGAGCTTGGAAATGGTACTTTTTTCATTTGCCACTGGCCATGCTAGGTGGGAATTTCTGGGGAGTTGTAATCCAAAAAGTAATTTTTCCCAGTTCTGTCCCAGTGTCCCTTTCACAGAAAGAGTTTCTGATTCCAGGATTTGCTTTGTGGAGGGAGGTTATTTTTGAGGCAATTCATCATTTTTGGTCTTTTATCACTGTTTCCCTATATGTTTGATGCTCTCCTTTTGAAATAAAGAAGAATGCTTCCCAAACAAGGGGAGGGGGGAATTATTAAAGAATCCAGTCTAAATCCTGATAAATACTATTTAAAAGACATTACCATCAGAACCATTACAGCGTAATATTAAACTCATTGCTTTTGCATATCACACACATGCCCCGCAAAAGAAATGCTATTACATTTTCTTGCTTCCTTATTTGTGCCCACTGGCCCTAAAAAGACATGTTTGATGCTAAAGGTATTGCTTCTGCTTTAAGGAACTAGCACATCAAATATCATTTGGAAAATTTCAAAGGGTTGTTTCAACAGTATCACTTTCTGCCAGTTCCCCTCCTTTCTTCTTCTTCTTTTCCCTTCCTGATGAAGTTTTCAGCTGCTCCTGAAGCTGCCCCTTGTGTTCTTAGCTATCAAAGAGCAATGCAACATCAGCGTCAGAGTTAAACTTAAGGAAAAAAGGATCCCTTTTACTTTGGACATCAGAAAGGCAAATAAAAAGGATGCTGATTTGTGGAATAAAGGGGTGGGATTCCCTGCTGAGACGATATGAATCTTCTAACTTAACTGAGTTACAATTTGAATATGTTTGGCCCAGATTGGGGAGGGAGGGGAGAAGAGAAGGAAAGGAAAAAATCCATTACTTTTTAGAAAAGCCTCATACAGATTCAAAAGAAAATATGTTAATACCTCCAAAAAGAAATAACACCACACACACAGCACATTTTTATGTGGATTTCAGAGGCCAGACATTAAATCACCAGCTAGAAGCAAATCAAGAAACAGAACTATATGACTACGCAGCCTAATTTTGTGTGGCTGGTAAGATGTGCTCTGGCAAAGCTAAAAGGTTTGTTACAGTTATGCCAAATGAGCACTGTTTCTTTTCTGAGCTGAAAAGTATATGTTTAACCCTATGCACAGTGGGAGATCTAGGAAGAACAGGCATGCCTTTTGCAGACCAGAAGGATTCATAATTCAGTATACATTGGTGCAGGTGTAGGTGGGTGTTTTTAAAATATTATTCTGGCAAAGTCAAGCCTTGCACAACTTGTGTCCAGTCAGGCTGAACACAGGTTACAGAGGCTCAAGACTTCAGCTTCTGCTGCTCCATTGGAAACAGGAATGGTTTTTGGGAATCTCAAAGACTGTTCAGCTTGATGGGTCACAAATCATTCCACATCAACCTAACTCATTCCATCTTCAAACGATAAACTGGCGAATGAGCCCGTGTGGAAAGTGTTAGGGCATATATAACCAGATCATCCCAGGTGGGAATTAATTAGATAGTATCTAGAATATTGAGAGTTCCCAGTTCTTTTTGTTTTGATTTTACCTGCATATTACCAGGTTTGCATCCAGTGGTTTACCTAGTATATTTTACACCTAGTGCAGATCATTTTTTAATACCCACCCATCCACTCTTCAACAGCTTTTTCTGGGTCTGGCAGCTCTTCTGGCTGGGCAGTCACCTCCCTTTGTTGATCACCTAGGAGCTCTGCCAGACCTGAAAAGCCCAGTGCCACCAGTGGCCACTGGCAGGGAAAGGCTACTCCTGCCTCTCTGCAGTCTTTTCCAGTCCTGAGAGAGCTGCTGAATGAATGACAAAGGGAGAGGACTTTCTCTACTGCCCAGCCAGCAGAGCCGCCAGGCCTTCCCACCAGTGCACTGGGTGGTGACACATTATGTACTTGTGACTTTTAGTAAACAACATCTCAGCAGAGCTTTTCTAGTTTTACTCATATAGGAAGGAATGTTTTTATAGGCGTGGTACAGACCACCCAAAAAGGGCGGTCTGCCAGCGCCTACTTTCCCACTGGCAGGAAGCCGCAGTGGACAAACTGCATAACTTCCCGCCAGCGGGAAAAGAACCCACAAAAAGTGGGTTCTTTCTATGCCACGGTAGTGGCGTAACCAGTACGCCACTGATGCACTGGTTACGCAAGGGCCACGCAGTGCTGTGCGGATGCCACACGGTGCTTGCGCAACAATGGCAGCACCCATGTAAGCAGGGAACCGCCATTGTTATGACCTCATCATGTATGAGGGTTGCGGGGCATGTGGGCGTTCCGCCCCCAGGCAACCCTAGCACGTGACAAGGGTGTCACGTAAGGCTGGTATGTACCAGGCTATAGTCATGTTTGTATGATTAGGTAAAGTTTAAGGAAGTTACAGTACAATCCTACACTTATCAGCTCAGAAGTTCAATTACATTAACTCCCAAGTAAGTTTGTATATGGAGATTACACGGTCCTCCAGATGTGGAAACCCTAGCAAGCATAGCCAATGGCAAGGGTGATGAGAGTTGCAGTCCAATATATTGTGGGCCACCTGTTTCACATCCCTGTTAGATGGAATTTTAACTGTGTACTTTTTAGCCTTTTGTGATGAGATCAGCTAGTTCAAGAAGTGTTTTAAGAACCATGGGTGACAATGCATAGAATTTTACAGCTGAAAGTAACAACTCTGGAGGTCATTTGGTCCAACTGACTGCTCAGTGCAGGATCTGCAATACAGGAGGCACCAACAGCATCCCTGCCAGATGGCTATTCAATCTCTGTTTAAATACCTTCACAGAAGGAGAGCCCTCAAACTCCTGAGGCAGTCTGTTCCACTGTTGAACAGCTGTTGCCATTAGCATGTTTTTTCGTAATGTTCATCTGAAAGTGCATCCTTGCAGTTTCCACCTATTTGATCTAGTCCTGATCTTTGGAGCACCAAGAGAAATGACAACTTCAACTCTGAAGAAGACAGAATTCAGAGAAACTTCATCTATCACTGAACCTTTTTAGAGTGTCATTATAATATATATTGGGGGTTCCCCCACCCACAAAAAATACACCCTCCTAACAACTTTAATCCAGGGTGATTACTGATCACAAGTAGCTGAGTTTATTTAAAATGTTTTTCTCAATATATAAAAAGTTAATTGTGTTGTCGGCCACTGAGGTGCAGCCACCAGTTAATGCAGAGTCTGGGAGCTTTTTAAGAACTACATAGTGATACCACACAGGATTATAGAATGGAATGTGAAGAGCACAAGAATATCCAGCTGAGAGCTCAGAGGCAATAACTGAATTAATTTCCCAAGTGGGCATTTGGCCAGGGCATGAGAGCTAATGTCCCCCTAATCTTACACACACACAAAGCACCAGGGACTCCTAAACAACAACTTTGGGCCTCAGTGGAAATGCTTATTTTAATGTTCCCTCTAAATACTTCATCCCTCCTCACCCCCACAACTGCTTTCACTGGTTTCTTTTAAAAACTTCTCTCACTGTATGGCAATGCCAGGGTGCTTAAATGGAAAGCATTGGACTTGGGCAGGCATGGGTGTGTATTCCTTTAGCAAATAGAAAATGAAACAAACTCCTCTGATTTTATTTCAGTGATGAAAATGAAGTGTTCAAATACTTCTGTATGAAAACCCTTTCTTTCTAGATTCATTTGATTCCTAGGTTCACTTGATTTCTCTTATAAATTTTTCATGCATTTCTAGTGGCTACCTCCCCTGTAGGATCTCAAAAGGCTATAGGAAGTGGAAGGTTGACTTTGGGCCACTTCCTATTTCTAAATCACACCTGCCTCACAGATATTGTGAGGAAAACACAAAAGAATGCATATACCATCCTGTTCTTTCTAAGAGGGACAGTGAAAATAAACTTGGGGGGTGGGGAAAACTTTTGCAAAATATATCAGACACATACCCTTCAACTGTCCCAATTTAGGAAAGATTATCCCAATTAATCCTCTGTCATCCTCTTTTTTTCAGCTGTTTTTTAAAATGTCCCAGTTTCTCTCTTCTCCTTCCACTTTCTCCTCAGATAAATTCAGTTGCTGCAGACTGAGTTCAGAGTGTAGATGTAGTTTGCACTCAGTTAACTCAGCATCAGGTGAGATGAGAATGAGATAAGGGGCAGAATCTTGTTCTCCCAAGTAGGCTCAGACAAAAACAAACTGCTGCAGCTTTTCCTGATATGTTCTTAATAACTTTTTTTTTTTTTTTTTTTGGCCA
Organism: Sceloporus undulatus; assembly: GCF_019175285.1. Lineage (NCBI taxonomy): Eukaryota > Metazoa > Chordata > Lepidosauria > Squamata > Phrynosomatidae > Sceloporus > Sceloporus undulatus. The sequence continues at coordinate 33,650,460 of NC_056525.1, read as the reverse complement.
TCTTGACCACATTCTGGTGTTGTTTGGCCACATGTGTCCCAGTTTTCATCCACAAAATGTTGGCGAATATACAGAAATATGCATGGATATCTCCTTTTCGCCAGTGGCCAGAATATAGTGGAAAAATTACAGCAAGTGTTGCAGTCTAGCTGTCATTCGACTTTGATTTTTTTTTTTTTTCTTGTGGCTGGGTACCAAATTGCAGGGTCATCAAAGGAGCAGCACAGCATTAAATCCTTTTCATTGTCCTCCTGCTGAGAGAAGAGATGATATCTCTTCATTAATAGAGTTGAATTAATATAAATTAGTTGTACATCTCCTCAGGACCTTCGTTCAGGCAGAGAAAAGGAGAAGAGTTGTTACTGTAAAGGTGACAACAGCAATGTTTCTTTTAACCTCATGTTCACCTGCCAACTTCACCTCTTCGTTTAAAAAAAAAAGCTGAAAAGCACTATGCTTGTGTGGATATTTGTGTATGATTTAAAGCAGCAACACATGTGCCCCCACCCATTTTTGCAGTGCTTGGCACACCCTGTTTTGCAAAGGTACAAAGAGGGGTTATCACTGCCTTTTGTGTGTGTGTGAACATGCCCTAATGTAAAATTGCTCTGTATGTAAAAAAAACCACAGGTTGCTACACCAAGAAAAGTTATGATCTTCAGTATTATTAATCTGTCTGTCTATCTATCTGTCTATCTTCTATCTGTCTGTCTGTCTTTCTATCTATCTATCTAATCTATCTAATCTATCTATCTATCTATCTAGGCATTTTGTTTTGTTTTTCAAGCACCATATATACTCGACTATAAGTTGACTTCATGTATGTCATGCCCAGCCTGGAAGATGGCTTGGAGGACTCAGAGGATGAGCTAGAGCCTCTGGGATCTGAAGCTATAATGGAGGAGCCAGAGCCCCAGGGGCTTGAACCTGTAATGGAGGAGCCAGAGGCTGGCCCTAGTTCTGCTGGAGCAGAGTCTATGGCCCCTCCAGAGGTTCAGCAGTCAAGTTTGCCTGGTGCCGAGGCTGTGGACATGGAGGAGGATCTGGGCAGTGTGCCTACCTTCAATGAGCGTCGAGCAGAAAGAGAGGGCCTTCGCAGATCTCGGAGGCTTTATCAGAAGCGTCTTCGTAATCAGGCACAGCTGAAGGCCAGCTCCTTGCCTTCTTAAGCACCTGGAGCATGTGTGGTTCTTTGCCAGTGGATATCTGACTCTTTTAGGGGAAAGACTCTGTCTCTGGCTCCTTGTCTTGAATACCTGGAAACCTTGACCTTGGACAGCTTCATCGACCTGCCTATCTGTTACCCTGAACCTCGGACCGTCTGACAATTCTCTTGGTAATCCCTTTTGGTAAAGCTACTGCAACTCTCTAGGACTGTGTAGCTTACACTGACTTTGCTGTGCTGGGAGGGGGTTGTTTGTTTGAGAACTAGCTGCCTTATCAGCCCTTTGGCTGCTTTCCCGGACAATGTATAAGTTGAGGTCAGGCTTTGGAGCCAAAATTATGGATTTTGCCATGACCCGTGGATAAGTCGAGGGTAAAACTTAGAGGCTTCTTCAGTGTGTGAATGTGAGTGGCAAGAGAGACCCTCATTGAGGTTTTTTGCTTCAGCGTTCAGCTTCCTTTTCAGCAAGGAGAGGTGTGCAGGTGGGATTTGGACTCTTAAACAAACAGCAATGTCAATCAATCACCCAGGACTCTTTCTGTTTGGCTCAAGAGCTAAAGAAACTCTCTGTCCAACTCTGAAAGAGTTGTTTTCACATTACCATAGTGACCTCTAAATAAGTCAACCTGGGATTTTGGGATCAATTTTTGGGCATAAATTTTTAGACATATAGACGAGTAAATACGCTCAATCCTTTTTCACACAAAAGTTGTGAAAATGAGATGGTGACTATGTGGTTCTCCACTTGATAGTGCATTATTACTTGGGATTGAGATGATGTTGTTAAAATTAGCATGGAGGGTGAGGAATCCCCAGCAAAATGTGCGCTATTGCATTAAATTGCTCAGAAAATATAATTTTCATCTTCTAGTGATGTTTTCCTAAATGATAATAATGAATGCAATATGGTTGAGGAACTGTGAGTCATAAATGCCTATAGCTTAGTTCCATTACCATCACTTGTGATGAGCTGCCTAAACAGTCCCTTTCCACTCCACCATATAATCAGCTATTTTTAAAAACCTGACATTGTGTTTTAATATGTTATACTGTTTAATACTGTCTTAAGGGGGGAGGGATAAAGTGTTTTTAATTGTCATATTTTATATTTTACTGTTGTTAACCGCCTGGATTGGTTTGCCAGAGGGCGGTATACAAACAAAAATTATTATTATTGTTGTTGTTGTTGTTGTTGTTGTTTTGAAGTCAACTTGATGGCAAAGAACAACAATAAATTAAGTCCTGGATTGAACAAAGTAGAAGTAGTGGCACAAGTACACACAACTCTGTACTGGAACAGGGCTATCTATTGTGTACCATATTGGATTCTGACTCCCATCATCCCAGCCACCAGGGCAAAAGGTCAAAATTGAAGCTTAACACCATTATCATCTGAAGGGCCAAACCTGTCCATCCTAGGCTAAGAGATTAGATATTGCATATAGTGGTAGCATTAGTATATCACAAAGGGGTTAATGCTTTGTTCTTTGAGTCAGAAAAAAACCCACAAATCTCATAGGGAGTTTACATGAATCAAGCTATGAATGTCCACATTCCAGGCTCCTGATCATAGACAGTGGGTTCTTGGTATCCACTGGGGTTCAGTTCTAGGACACGCCGTGGATACCACAATCCATGAATGCTCAAATCCCATCAAATACAATGGCACATATATTAAATGGCAAAATCAAGGTTTTTGGAATTTATATTTTTAAAAAATATTTTCAAGCCATGGATGACTGAATCTGTGACAAAGAATCCATGGATAAGGATAGCTGACTCTATAAAGCTGTGTGAAGTGACCAATAAAGACTACAGACCATTAGGATGACTTTAGTGCTCATTCTATTAGGATGGTCATCCCATTAAGATGATTCTTTAGAGGTCTGCTGTATCAGTAAATCCATCCTGAGATTGAAAGTTAGAGTCACTGTAACTGGAAGAAGAAGATATTTCTAGAAGCACAACCAAAGCTTCAGCATTTGTTCATCTCAATTTCTTCATTCCTGACTTTTATTCCATCCGTTTAATTTGTCTAGATTGCTTTATTCTTCCTCTACCTCTAACTCCATTTGAGAAAGGGGAGGGACAAAAAGTATGACATTTGTCACACTTTCATTTCAAAGTTTTGGATTTATGAAAGAGCACGACTACAGTTAACCAAAATGAACATTTGGGCTGGAATATGCCATAAAATAAGTGAAGCAGAAAATGACTTCCAAAACCTTTTCTAGTGAATCATATCTTCTCATAATATGGCCAAAATATTCCAGACTCAATTTAGGTCCAAAACACACTGCAGAAATATTCCAGGTTGAAACCACTTTAACTGCCCTGGCTCAGTGCAAGGGAATCCTGGGAATTATAGTTCGTTGTGGCACCAGAGCTCTGTGACAGAGGCAGCTAAATGTCTCACAAACTACAGTTCCCAGAATTCACTAGCATTGAGCCAGGGCAGTTAAAGGGGTCTCATACTGAATTATTTCTGCAGTGTGTTTTGGACTTTTGCATCTTTACATCTAGGGAGAGTGTGGGGCTGATTTGTTCAAGGATCCATTCATTTGTGTTTTTCTAGTGGTCCACGGTATCTGTAGAATTCTTTTCTAGCACCACAACTCAAATTGGTTGATTCTAACACCTCTCTTCACTATCCAGCTTTCAGTCATATATTTGTACATGTTAGGAATTTGTCTAGTTTTTTTCATAACTTCCCTTTCAAGTCCAAATCTTCTTCTAATTTCTTGACTGCAGTTTCCACTCTGATGATTGAGCCCACTTATGGAAAAACGTGAACTAGTATTTCAATGTTTTCATCGTCTGCTTTAAAATTATGTATATTGTCTTTATTTTTGTTTTCATAATGTTCCTGCCTTTGTGCTTTCCTGCCTTGACTTTCATCAATAATCTTTCCAATCTCTGATATTTTCTGCTAATAGCATGGTATCATCTGCATATCTTAGATTGTTGATATTCCTTCCTCCAATTTTTACACCTTCTTTTTCAGAGCCTAAACCTACTTTTCGTATGATGTTTTTGGCATATAAATTAAACAGATAGTGTGGTAGAATACCACCTTGCCTGAGCCTGACCCCCTTGCCAATTGGAACCAATTCCTTTCTCTATATTCTACAACAAAATATGGATGATTAAATATATGTTATTGGTCAACACATAATGCTCAAAATCTTGTTAGTAACTTATACAAAGCACTGAGTTCAACATATTCCTGTGTATGTTTTGGTGAGAGGCACTGCAGTGATTTTTATTCTCTTTATCCATCTGCAATGACCAAAGCTCCCCCAGACCTCATTGCCTCACTGTGTTAGCACCCTTCCCATGTTAATTCAGTGGGCAACTTGAGATCAAGCTTGATCAGAGAGTCATTGTGTCATCCAGTGAGATCTCCAGTGGATCTCAGTGGATTATGTCATTGGTCTGCCACCAGACATTTCTCCAACTTCCCCACCCCTTCAGTAGCTCCACGAGCTACTGAATGGCCATTTGCAGGAGCTATATTGTGAATCTGGGCAGAAGGGTTACGAGGAGAGACACAGCCCAGTTACACTTGCATAATTTTTATGCTACACTCTGTTATGTGGGATATTGGTCACTGTCTGTAACATTTGGATAAAATTCATGTATTCATGTATAAACAGGCTCACAAGATCACAAGCATTTAGATTCTGGATTTGATGTGTATTTTGAATAAGTATCCAGATATTTATGAATGATTTTAAAGCTTTAGAAAATGTAATCAATTCATATCAGAAATGTGGGCAACTTGTCCTTACTACCATTGGCTACATCCTTCGGAGCCTGCTCAAACATAGGAAAAGCAGAAACTGAAAAAACATAGAAATGTAGAGTTGGAAGGACCATAAAGACACTTAAACTAACTCTCTGACATGCTGGAATGTGAAACTAAACCACTCCAAAGAAATGGCCATCTAACCTCTGTTTTAAAATGTCAAAAGTAGGAAAGTCCACTAGCTTCTGAGGCAGGCAATTCCACTGCCAAACAGCTCTTACATTCAATACATTGTTTTGAATTAATTAATTTGAATTAATTTTTGTGTGTGATTCGAATCCATTTCTTTCCTAGTCTCTGAAGCAGCAGAAACCAAGCTTGCTCCATCTTTAACATTATACAGTGCGTCCTCGCCTTACACGGGGGATCTGTTCCGGATCCCGCCACGTAAGGCGAATTCCGCCTATGCTCGAGCCCCATTGGAAACAATGGGGCTCATGCGCGGCTGCGCGTCAGCGCAGGCACGCGCAGGGCGCAACGGGCACGCGCGCCCATTCAATTGAATGGGACGCGCTGCCCCTTCCGCCCCGCGTGCGCCCCGCGGCTTGAGCGCTTATGCTCAAGGCCGCGTATGGCGCGGGCACACTGTATACTTTCAGATATTTAAATATGGCTATCATATCAACTCTCAGTCTTTTCAAAGCTAAATGTACTGAACTCTCTATAGTCATTCCTCATATGGTTTTATTGCCAAACCTCTGCCCATCTTGGTTGCCCTTCTCTGACACATTCCAGCTTGTCAATATTCTCCTTGAATAGTGGTGCCCAGACCCGGACACAGTATTCCAGGTGAGGTCTGACCATAGCAGAATTGTAGTATTACTTCCCCTAGTCTGGACACTATACACTTGTTCATGCAATCTAGAATTGCACTGGCTTTTTGGGCTTTAGCATCACACTCCTGAATTATGCTTAGCTTGCAGCCTACTAAAACCACTAAATCCTTTTCACATGCACTGCTATAAAGCCAGGTGCCATCAATTCTTGATGTAAATGTTCTCTTTTGCCTCAGAAGAAGGCAAAACCAACCCCACTGTAAACCAATCTTGTCAAGAAAAACCCTGCACAACACCTCCAAGAATATCAAGAACAAAATTGTTAAAAACCTTCCTGTAATCAGGTATACTACATCCACAATCCTCCCCTAGTCTACTAAATTTATAATTCTGTCAGAAAAAGATGCTAACATTAGTTTGACATGACTTGTTTTTGAGAAACCCATGCTGGCTCTTAGTAATCACTAATACAAGTGAAGAGATTCATCCCTGGACTTCTGCAAGTTGCACACTTAAACATTTTGGGACATAGAACCCATTCATCTCAGTCCACCTGTACTTTTAGAATAGCCATTGAAACTCACTGCCTGGTCACTGTGAGAGCAACTAGGCTAGTAAGAACAAAGTATTTCCCACCTGTGAGCTTTCCCAACTGTAACCTTCTATGGCTGAAGAAAATGCTGTCTATGGGATGCGCTGGGCAAGGCCTTTAGAAGTTCCCTAAAGCCACATTTGTTTTCTCAAAATGGACGTCAAATTACAATTATTTTAGTTGGTATTATTTTACTTTTCCTTGGATTATGTGGATCTGTGGGTTATTTGGCAGCTTTTTTATTTTATTTTATTGCTAGTTTTTATTAATGCTTTATTTTGTTTAGAAGTGTATTGTTCTATTAATGTAGTGGTGAGTGTGACTGTAATTGTGATTTGTGTTTAAATTAGAAACTATCATGAGTGTTTTACCCTTTCAAGTGGCTTATAAATATGTTAAATAAAATAAGTCATCCCCCAGTATCAGGAGAGTTGTGCTACTAGGAGGAGGGGAGAGCGTTTGAATCAAGCCCAGTTTTCTGGTGCTGTTCTGAATGTGCAGGAGAGGCATAGCAGACTCCCCTTCTTGTGCTGTCATCTCCTAATGTAGTACACACACAGAGAGAGAGAGAGAGCATATATCCCCCAAAAAGCCACTAAAAAGTAACATTCAGGAACAATCCTGAGCCCATTTCAGTTGTTGACATTTATTCCCCTGCCATCAGAAGCTCTCTCTGAATAATCCAAAGGTCATGAAAAAAGGGAGAGAATGAGGGGAATTACACATGACTGAAGAAGGGGCCTAGCTGGCTTTCAGATCGGAATGTAGCCTCCCAAACAGGGCCAGCAAAGAAGGAGAGACAGTGCATTTGCAATGTTTCTGTCAAAGCAAATGAGGTCATTAACAGATGAGTTCAATGATGGAATTGTCTCTCGTTGTATTTATTATATGGTCCTTTTGCTGACACCTCCCACTGAGAGAATATTAAATATTTAATGCAAACCAAGGCTTTGCTCATTTTTCATCCCCACTTCAGCCGTTCCAGTCGGCTCCAATCTGCTGCCAGCTACAAAGTCGACTGGACAATGGACCATAATGAATTAACCCTTTGGAGGCCAGGCTAGCATTTACAGCATCACAGAGAGACCAGAGTGCTTTATCATATCTGACTTGTGTTATATGCTCTAGATTTCAATTCATTAGAAAGTAAGGAAATGAGGAAATTGTGGTGAGGGGGATGAAGGAATGAGCTTGTTGAAACCCCAAAGCAGGAAGGAAGAAATGTATTTGTCTGGCAAGGTAAAAGGCTGCTATCTATACACTAGCATGCAGATGGAAAGGCATTACAAGAAAGGGAGAGCAAACATATTTGCATAAAGTTTGCATATGCCAGGTACTAGGTATAATTTCAAACCTAGAAATAATTTCTGTTATTTGAAATACACATGGGGAGGCGAATCTCTCTCATCCAGAATTCTGATATTTGAAACACTCCAAAAGCCAAAACATTGTTGGGTGGTTGAGGTAATGACACATTTCTGAAGGTTCAATGTACACAAAAATATTTAAAATAGTGTAAAAAAAAGTACTTTCAGGCTGTCTGCATAAGGTACATAAGAAACATAAATAAATTTCATGTTTAGACTTGGGTCCCATCTCCAAGATATGTCATTTTGAATGTATATACAAATTCAGGTATTTCAAAATCCAGGGGAGAAAATCTGAAATATGGAACACTTCTGGTTGCAAGTGAGAGAGAGAGAGAAGAGAGAGAGAAGAGAGAGAGAGACAGAGGAGATTGACACAAGGGGATAAGAAATGGGAGGAAAGTGCTATGCTCTTGTCATGTTTGCACGATCACAGAAACATTTTCACACGACGTCGTGCACATGCCATACTTGTCCCATCATCGAAGCAACGTGCTAGTGTAACTTCTCATTAACAACAAAAAAGTGTTAATGGCTTGCCAATAGCACTTCATTAGCACTATCACAACTTGTAAAGGCAATCACATTTCAGTAGCACCACTGAGAATCCATCATTGTACCTACCAGAAATAAATTGAATCCCCCAGTCCCCCAGTGTAACATTTGGCAAAATGACTTTCTGTGTCACACTTGTGAGTCACAGGAGAGTTCCTTAGCGGTGAGAGATTACCCTTTTTTCCCTCCAGTCACAACCACTTCTTTCAGGGACGTAGCCAAGGGGGGGGGGGGGTTCCGGGGTCGGGCCCCCCCCCCCCCCTTCAGCAGAAGGAGAGAAAAGGGCGCTTGTTGGAGTGTGCGCGTGCACACTCCAACAAGCGTCCTTTTCTCTCCTCCTGGTCCTGGCCCTGCCTCCTTTCTGCAAAGCCAGGAGGAACACAACTTTTTGCGGGGCTTCAGGAGGAGGCGCCAAAAAGCCCTGGAAGAGAGGGAGGGAGGGACAAGAGGCTGCATCAGGCTGCATCCACACTGAAGAAATAACCAGGTTTGGCAGTGCTTTAACTCTTTTCTAGCTCATGGCTATGGAATTCTGGGAGTTATGTTCTGGGGTCCAGATATCGAGGCTTAGCTCTCTTCTGGCTCATGGCTATGGAATTCTGGGAGTTAGACTATGTTCTGGGGTCCAGATATTGAGGCTTAACTCCCTTCTGGCTCATGGCTATGGAATTCTGGGAGTTAGAGTATGATCTGGGGTCCAGATATTGAGGCTTGGCCCTTTTCTGGCTCCTTTCAGCCTTGTTTTTTCTCATTTTTAAAAGAAAAATAAAATAAAATACATTTAGCTGGCCCCTTTTCAGTATGTCAAAGAGGAAGCTTTGATTGAGAGTTCCTGCATGGCAGAATGGAGTTGGACTGGATGGCCCTTCTTGGGGTCTCTTCCAACTCTAGGATTCTATGATTAATTAATTAACATAAGGAATCAGTCTAAAGGTCTGGGCCTCTCTGCCCTCCTGCCTTGGAAGCAAAGTCCATTGGAAGACCTCTGGGTTTTACTTTGCAAGGAGTTTTTATTTTCCTTATTTTTTGCCTTTTTAAAGGAGTTTCCCCCAAATTCTGCCAGAGGATGAATCAGGGCTGTGGAGTCCTATGGCCCTGTTCCAGGCAATGCTTGACTACAGGTCCCATCATCCAGCAGCACCACAGACTGCTGGGAACTGCAGTCTAATATGGCTGCACACTGCAGAAATAATCCAGTTTGACACCACTTTAATGCTACAGAAAATCCTGGGATTTGTAGAATGTTGTGACACCAGAGCTCTCTGACAAAGAAGGGTAAATGTCTCACAAAACTACAATACCCAGATGTTGTTGTTGTTGTTGTTGTTGTTGTTATTATTATTATTATTATTTTCTTATATCCCGCCTTTCTCCCAATATACGGACTCAAGGTGGTGATTTTCCATAGCATTAATCTATAGTATGTCTTTCTACAATGTAGATGGATACCCCCATTACATAATTTGTTGGGGATGCTTTGATTTAGATTTCCTGCATGGCAGAATGGGGTTGGATTGGATGGCCCTTGGGATCTCTTCCAACTCTATGATTCCATCATTCTATAGCACTCTGATCTTACGGTGATTGTAATTGTTTTTAAATTTATAAAGTTTTAAAGTTATAAAGTCTTATAATGCAAGCCATGCACTGATGGACTATTGCACTATCATTTTTATTGATTGATTTTATACCCTGTCTTTCTCCCAAAATAAGATTCTCTTAAAGGGGTTTGTTTTTCATAAAAAAAAGGTATAATTAAAATTGTGTGAGCGTGTGTGTGTGTGTGTGTTGGAATTTAAAATCCCTCTTGGAAATGGGAATAAAATGTTGTGTGGATGCAGCCTGGGTACTTAGCTCAGCTCAGAAGCTGGAATGCAGTGTCTCAAAGCATGAACAGAGTGTCTCTGAGCATGAACAGAGTGGCTGCCGCTCATTGCTTGAGCAGCTGTGCTTTGCTTTATCAAGCTGAATTTATCTGATGTAAACACCTTCAGAGGAAGGACTCAGTTTGTATCTGCACTGAAAAAAATAATCCAGTTTGATGCCACTTTAACTGCCCTTGACTCCATGTCGTGGAATGCTGGGACTTGTAGTTTGTTGTGGCACCTGACAGAGAAGGCCAAACAGCTCCTCAAAACTACAAATCCCAAGATTCCATAACACAGAGCCATAATGGAAGTTAAAGTGGTGCCATTCTGAAGTAAACGCTCGATCCTCTTTTTGTGTCTTGGGGGGGCTCTTAGCCTCTCAAAATGGTGGCACTTAGTCTGGACACCCCCTTCCCAAAATCTTGGCTACGTCCCTGCTTCTTTCAACGTGCAGAATGTAAAAGCACTGTTTTACTGTTTGTGAATCATTAATGCCCCTTTATTGCAACACCATGTGAAAGTAAGTGTTGCAATTTCATCATTGTATCATTCTTGCTAAATAACATTAGAATAGTGCTATTAAAGTGTAAATGGCCCTCATGTGATTATCACAAGTGATAGAGATGGCAGTGTGTAAAACTATGGCTGGAACGGTACAAAAGGGGCAGGGAAGGGAACAAAATGAGTGAGGGATGCATTTTACCACACACAGAACGCTGCCGCCACTGCCGGAAGTCCCCATTCCATTCCATTCCACATCTGTTCCCCATCCATCCCAGAGGAGGCGATTTTTGAGAACTGTTCAAAAATCTCCTCTGGGAAGGATTGGGAACAGAACGGAGCAGGAACTTCCTGTGTGTGGTAAAATGCAACCTTCACTCTTTCCCTTCCCTTCCCGGACCCTTTGTACCGTTCCAGGAGCCCTGTGCGATAAGGTTCTATGACTACAGAGCAGTAGCAGCTCGTGACTCCCGTGTCAGTGGAGTACTGAGTCCATCTTGCATTTAAACTTTAAAGGAATTATACAAGATGCTGCGGGAAACAGATTTAGAGCAGACTCATCATCCCACTAAGATGGAAGCCACCAACCACAACTGCTGCTCTGGATGTGTGTCTATTCAAATGGCTGTTGAGAAGTTAACCCCTGATGGGAAGCTTCAGGCCTTTGTCCTTCCTGTTATGCTGCTTCATCTTGATAGTCCTTTTTCAGATAATCCTTCAGTCCTCTAACAACCGTTCAAATAGAGGATTGTACTTTGTAAAACAAGACATTTGGCCACTGTAACAAAGGAATGGCTGTACAGTTTTCATTGTTTCTAGGAGCTCCTGATCTCAAAAAACAAAGTTTATATTTTGCAACATGGGAGTCATGAGCTGCCACTGCTCTGTATCGCACAGGGCTCCTGGAACGGTACAAAAGGGGCTGGGAAGGGAATGGAACAAATTTTAAGCAGTGCTTAAAATTCAGATGATCCTAAAGACCATTAGAGCCACTGGTCACTGAAATGGTGAGCACATTCTATTCCAATAAGCTCAAAAGGAGAAAATTGAGGATATGCTTTTGTCTCTCACTGAAATCAATGAGACTTAAATGTAATAGTGTTGGTTGGATCATTATACTCCTTGGATGCTGTGGCTTGCCATCATAGCTCTGGATTTAAAATTAGCAATAGCAATAGGATGTACATTTCTATACCCCTTATCAGTGAACAAGTTGGGTGCTTATTTTACTAACCTATGAAAGGATGGAAGGCTGACTCAGCCTTGGAGCCCCTAGGATTGAATTGACAATGTTGTGGCTGCAGTATCGACATTTAACTGCTGCAGCACCCATACTGAATTTGATTTTAGGCACCAGTGGTAATTAACCATTGAATAAAACCACTGACAACAAAAACCGCACCAAGTCACTAGCCATGTACTGTGGCTTGATAGTAGGTCCTTTAGAAGAACCCTTAGAGTTTGAGAACTTTAGCTTTTGAGAAACTCAGGAAACTGAGATTTTCTTAGAGTTTTAGAAATTTAATTTTGGGATTGCAACTCCCAGGGTCCCTAGGCAGCACTGGCTTTGGGGGGTGCTTGCTGTTGTAGTCTAAAAATTAATTTTTCCAAGCTCTCGAGTTGCTTCAGAGTGATATGCCAACCCTTGGGCAAACCTTGAATCAGTCTGAGTAAACCCAAATCAGCTTTAGATTTGGGATCTGTTCAAATCCAGTCCATACCCCAAATGTGGAAGTTGCATGTAGTCACCCTAATTCATAGGTACTGATAAATTCATCCTCAGTGGTTTTGCTAAATTGCCTCTGAAAGCTAATGAGCATCCTATCATCTCATAACATGGAGTTCATGAATTAATGAATGTTGTAATGGATTCTACATGCTAAAAGTTAGGGTTAACTAGATGCAAAGGATTTTTTTTTATGCATGCTTTAATGGTTTGGGCAGAAGTGGGCCTTCTGACAGGTGCAATAAGCTCTGCTGTGGTGAGAAAAAAGTATTGTTTGAAAATGTCCATGTCTAGCTAATTATTTATGGTACAGTAGAGCAATGGCTTCCTTTGCCCCAAATTCTCTTATTTAACAGTGCTATATCAATTCGCAATCATATGGGGAGGAAAGTAAGAAAGAGTTAGTAGAAAGAATAGTAAGATATAAACCCTACATAATCCTAGGAGCTAAATGGGTCACAGTCCATTATTCTGGTTTTTATTTTTTGTGTACAGGTCCTAGTGAAATGGAACATGCAACTGAGAAGATTTTTTGGCCATAGAGTAGTTCCTGCTGTGACAAAGGCAGAGGCTTAATGCTGGATTTGGGACTAACAATGCAACCCCTGCTTCCGCCACTCACAGAAGGAAGCAATTGCTCCATGTTTACTCTGTTCTTTGTGATCCCAGTAGCGAGCACATTTATTTTTACTTCCCATCAGTAAACCTGTCTCTGCAGATTGATCCCTCCTTACCACAGGAAGCTATTAGATACACCAACAGCAACTGCAGCAGTTGGTGTTTTCAAGCATTCATCTTTTTCAACTTTTCTTTTCCTCTCTATCTGAGGATGTAAGTTCTCTGTAGACTTATGGTCTTAAAAAGTCATTACATCATTCATTAGATTTTTGCAGTCCTTGCCCTATGGGACTGTTGCTGTTACCTGTATCTGAGTTGGAAGTAATTGCATGTAGATGGTTGTTTATAACATATGCCTGCAAGACTCACTGTGTGGCTCAAACTGCAACACCTAGTAGACAGAATGGAATGTCTCTCAGCAGACATTTGGCATTCACAAACACTGCTCTCAAAGGCCACTTGAAAACATCTGCTGAGAATAGGACCTGGAGCAATGGATTCAAACTACAGGAAAAGAGATTCCACTTCAGTATAAGGAAGAACTTTCTGACAGTAAGAGTTGTTCAGCAGTGGAACATGCTGCTTCAGAGAGTGGTAGAGTCTCCATCTTTGGAGATTTTTAAACAGAGGCTGGATGACTATCTGGCAGAGGTACTTTGATTGTGTATTCCTGCATGGCAAGGGTGTTAGACTTGATGGCCCTTGTGGTTTCTTCCAACCCTATGATTCTATGGTTTGGTGCTGATCTTCAGCAGAAAATACTTGCCCTAATTCAAACAGAAAGGGAAATCTGAGCAGAAATATCAAGGGTAGGCAGTCCAGTGCCCTCCAGACACCCTGGACTACCACTATCATCATCACTGACCACTGGTCATGCTAGCTGGGACCTGTAGTCCAAAACATCTGAAGTGCACCAAGTTGCCTGCCCTTGACATTGCTGATGTCAATTCACTTATATGATAGAGGTGCCTAGTACCATGCCTAGGACTGTTCTTAATGTTGTTGTCATCATCATTCTATCTTTATCATGCCCTACATCCCCCCCAACCCAGGATTCAAGGGGACTCATGGACCTTCTCCATGCAAACCCTATGTTTCTGTGCAGCATAACCTGTACAGTTTGTGTTTCTATTTTATATTATTTTATATTAGAGAATGAATAATTGGAAGAGTGCACAAATATTTAATAACAGGCATAGAATGTTTGAGATCTTTGGATATAGGATAGCTTATAAATATTTACTTAAATAAAGGCCAGCATGCTGTATCAACTTTTTAGTTAAATATACTGAACTCAGGAGCTTATCACTCCACTTAAATAACCCGCTTTATCTCATTATGGCATTATTATTATTATTATTATTAGATGATGATCCGAATTCAAGCCTAAATCAGGAGGCAGTTTGGTCCTATCACAAGGATTTTGTCACTGCAGCCACCGGGCAACTACAGCCTGGCTGCAGCCCAGGTCCCAGGCGAACTCTGGCGGCCATTTTTCGAAGCCAGAAAGCTTCCAGCTTTGAAATAAGGCCACCAGAGCTTGCCTGGAACCCAGACTGCACCTGGGCTGTAGTCGCCCGGCAGCTTCAGCAGCAAAATCCTTGCAGTAGTACCTAGCTGCCTCCAGATTTAGGCTTGAATTCAGATGAGGTAAGCCAGGTTACTTAAGCGGAATGATAAGCTCCTCAAGCTGCATTTACACTGCAGAATGAATGCTGTTTGACACTGCTTTAACTGTCATGACTCAGTGCTGTGGTATCTGGGATCTGTAGTTTTGTGAGATATTTTGTCTGAGAGATAGTATGAAGGTAGATTATATCTTGTGTTGAGATGAGTTGACTGGTAGTTATTAAAATAAAAGCAACAAGCAATTATAAGTGTTATGAGATGGAGGGTAAATTGTGAATTAAGAACAAAAAAAATCATATTTAACAAAATGGTATTATTTAACATAGTTACACCTACTACGTAGTCACTATACTAGCATTGTGAGAGATTAAAAACTAAAGGAATAAACATTATAATACTACTGTAATAATAATAATTCATAAATTTTATTTATATTTCCCACCTCTCCCTGCGGATCAAGGTGGGGCTACAACAAAAATAAAATCAACAATACAAATCAGCAATAGAAGATCAGATGGATAGGCCCGCTGGAAGAGATCCGTCTTAAGTGCCTTCTTAAAGGCTTCTAAGGTGGTAATAAGATGGATCTCTTCCAGTAAGTTGTTCCATTGTGTAGGGGCCACAGCTGTGAACGTTTTATAGGAAGTTGTAGCTAGTCTAGTTTTCGTATGTTCCAATAGTTTCTTCCCTGATCATAGAATCATAGAGCTGGAAGAGACCACAAGGGCCATCCAGTCCAACCCCCTGCCATGCAGGAAATCTCAATCAAAGCATCCCCAAGAGATGGCCATCCAGCCTCTGTTTAAAGACCTCTAAGGAAGGAGACTCCAACACACTCCAAGGGAGTGTGTTCCACTGTTGAACAGCCCTTACTGTCAGGAAGAGATCCACCATATTACCACCTCGGAAGTCTTTTAAAAGGCTATTAAGATGGATCTCTTCCGGGAGGCCTTCCCAGAGTAGGTTAGATTCATTAGATCCATTAGACTTGCCTCCCCGCTCTATTGATACCTCTTTTGATACTGACACCAAAATCGATTGATACCATCACCCCCGTTCCTCCTCCTCTAGAGGAAGATTCATTTCTTGTGCTAATCTGTCCAAAATTTTAATGTATTCCTATTGAATAGTTTTAAAAAAATTTGATGTTTAATCTTTTTTTATAGGTTGATCACTGGTTTTATGATTGGGGGAGGGTTGGGATTTTTGGTTTTTTTAATTGTAATTTTTAATTGTTTGATGTTTTATTTATACTGTTGGAATCCACTTTGATTCCTTTGTGAAAAAGCGGAATACAAATAAATAAATATTATTATTATTATTATTATTATTATTATTATTATTATTTACCCTTGGAAAGCATGTGTGGATTTGACCTGTGATTGCTAGAGATCAAGGGTGGAGAAAGTGTGTCTTGCAAGCTGCAGATAGCCCCTGAACACCACTTAGGCAGCTCCTGAAGCTTCCCCAAATGTTAGTCATTTTCTGATCCAAAACCACACTAAAGAAACTAAGTACAGATACAGTGATTGATCTTTCCTTCAATCCCCACCTCAATTTCCTCCGCCAACACTGATGACTAGAAGTGGTCTGACATCACTTCCACAGTCTCATAATGCACCAGTGCAACTGGGAAGGCAAAAATATCCCTGCTCCTTTTGCAGATCCCCACCTGCCATAAGTAGTAGTTAGAAATGTGACTACCACAATGGGGTTGTCATTTCCTGCCACTCAGCAATGCTGCCACTATGCATAGTTTGAACTAGTATTGCAGTCACAGAAAACACAACTGCAGTATGGGCTGACCTCCCCAATGAAAGTGGACTGTCAACACCAGATTACCTCATTTCTTCCATTCAGTTCAACACACACAAGCTCCATGAAAGTTTCCTCAGGATTTCCCCTGCCTTTTTTGTGATCCCCTATTGGTTTTGGTTTGTTGTTGTTGTTAACTGCATTCAAGTTGCCCTCGACATATGGCAACCCTGTGAATGGGACATCCCTGAGACACACTATCATTGACAGCCTTGTTCAGTTCTTGCAGACTCATGGCCATAGCATCCTTGTTTGAGTCTATCCATCTGACTTCCTCTTTTTCTGCTGCTCTCTGCCTTACCTAGTATTAAGAAGGCATGACTATAGTGAGTCAGGCCTTCTCATGATATAAGCAAAGTACGGCAGTTTTAATTTAGTCATTCTGGCTTCTAGGGAAAACTCAGGCTTGATATGCTCAAGGATGCATTGATTTGTCTTTTTAGCAGTCCACAGTATCCACAGACCTCTTCTCCAGCACCACATGTTAAATGACATGATTTTCTTCCTATCAGCTTTCTTCTGTTCAGTGCTGACTGATAATTTTGCCACTCAAATGGTGCCTTGAGGGCCAGAAAAGTGACCAGGTCTTGTTCATATCATTCTTTCATTCTGTCTTTCTTGAGCACTGATGCAAGAATTTCAAGCAACATCAACCTTGCTTGATTTACGTCCTCTTGATTTACTGCCATCTGGAGGGTATCCTCTGCCTAGTTAAGCTCAGAGGAGAAGATGAGATAATGTGAAGGTTTCATAGTGCTTTCCCTGAAATATCTACAGCTAAAGCGAAAGGTCATCCAGGACTCAAGATGTTTGAGTAAGGAAGAGAGAGAGAAAAATAAGGGCTGCTACCTGAATAAAAATATAATGTACAGTGTACATTGATCTTTGTGTTAATTGACTGTGCTGCTTCTGCTTTCTTCTGTATTACAACTTGGGACATGAGCAGAATACTTGTGAAATCTTTGTAGAGAGATGATAAAATCTCTAGGAAGTGTTTCTGACAACATGAAGACTTGGCTACAAAGCCTCTAGCATGTCTGATCCTTTCCCTTGACTGGTCTTATGATTGTATATCATGTTCTTCTAGACAACTCAGTGCATATCAGTGTCTATTCATGCTGCACAGTTATAGTATATCATATTACTATATTATACTATGATACTATATTTACTGCTACGGCTTCATGCTATAGAATCATGCTAAGGCTTCATGCTATAGTGTTCTGAGTTTTGGGACGTTTCATAGAATCATAGGAAATAGACCATAAGGGCCATCCTGTCCAACCCCTGCCATAAAGCTTCCTTTACAATCAAAGCATTGCCAACAGATGGTCATCCAGCCTCAACTTTGTCTCCTTTGTGGAGAATAAATATGTAATAAGATGTGGAGTTAGAAGAATTGTTGTTGTCATTGGCATTAACATCTGCTATCAGTTTCACAATCTACCTGGTATTACTGCCTAGAGTCAGTAAAGGGCTGGATGAGCGAAAACAAACTCAGGTTGAATCCAGAGAAAATGGAGGCACTCGTGATAGGTACCCTAAGTCCAGGGACAGAGATTTGTCCACCAGTCCTGGACGGGGTCACACTTCCCCTAAAGGACAAAGTTTGCAGTTTGGAAGTACTGCTGGACTCATCTCTACAGTTATCATCTCAAGTGGATGTGATAGCTAGGACTGCTTGGTATCAGCTTCGGTTGATACGCCAACTGCACCCTTACCTGGACAAAAAGGACCTTGAAGCAGTGGTACATGCACTGGTAACCTCTCGTTTAGATTTCTGCAATGCGCTCTATGTGGGGCTACCTTTGTACCAAGTTTGGAAGCTTCAGTTAGCTCAAAACACGGCAACCAGATTGGTCACCAGAACACCTAGATCAGACCATATAACAACAGTTCTAAAATCTCTACATTGGCTGCCAATTAGCTTCCGGGCACAACATAAAGTGTTGGTTATTACCTTTAAAGCCCTATATGGTTTGGGCCCGAGTTACTTGAAGGAACGCCTCTCCCTACATAATCCACCCCATACTCTCAGAACATCTGGGAAGAATCTATTAGATTATTCAAAAGTCAGGCTAACAACAACTTCCCACAGAGCATATACAGCCATGGCCCCCAAATTATGGAACAACTTGCCGGAAGAGATCCATCTTATCACCACCTTGAATGCCTTCAAGAAAGCACTTAAGATGGATCTCTTCTGGCAGGCTTACCCACCCAACCTCTTATAAAGAACTTAAGGGGAAAAAATCCCACTTCTGATTGCAATTGTGCATTTTAAATTATGTTTTTATTGAATTGACTTTTTAGGTGACTTGTTGTTTTATTGTGTGTAAATTGGATGTTGTTGTTGTTTTGTGGCTATTTTATGGTTGTAATCCTGCCTCGATCCATTGGGAGAGGCGGGAAAATATAAAAATTATTATTACAGTATTATTATTATTATTATTATTATTATTACTGACTAGAGTTTTGGACCTTAAATGATTCAGATTCTCTCCAAGAATCTAGGACTCAGAATAGTATTATCGGACAATGCTGCTTGTTCCAAATAGCATCACTTTTTGTAATTATGCCATGATCCTATCAATGGCAATTTTATTCAGATTTTTTGTCAATTTGTTTGGAATTCCTCCCAGAGCATCTCTCAGCCCTGAAACCATGGTTGCTTTCTTTTCCCAGTGGTGTTGATTCTTAATTTGTAGGTCATGATATTTCATAATTTTCCCTCCCTTCCAATTCTGGTAATTCTGTTGCAGTCATTGTTGTTGTTTAGTCGAAGGCTTTCATGGCCAGCATCCATAGTTTTTTGTGGGTTTTTCGGGCTATGGGAACTCCTGCATTCCCAGGCTCACACAGTATATATACACCCAGGCTAAGCATTCTCTGAAGATGCCAGCCACAGATGCTGGCGAAACATCAGGAAGAAACTTTTCTGGAACATGGCCAAATAGCCCGAAAAACCCACAAAAAACAATTGTTGTTGTTGTTATTGCTATCATCATTGTTGTTGTATGCCACTGAGCCAGTGTCATATAATAATTTCATGTTGAGCTAGGACTCTGAGACAGCAGAGTTCAAATCTCCAGTTGGTCATAGAAATCCCCTGGGTGCCTGTCTCAGCCTCAGAAGAAGGCAATTGCAATTCTTATCTGAATAAATCTTGCCAATAAAACCATCTGATAGTGTTGCCATAAGACAGTCGACTTGAGATATCACAATAACGAAAGGCTCCTATGTTTCAGAACCAGCATGTAGGTGCTTGCATCCATGCCTTCATAAAGTTGGCTCAAACAGTGCACTTAACATTATTATCGGGGGGGGGGGATGTCCAATAAAAGCTTTCTGGAGCATCAAATTCATTGCAGAAAGAAATTCATTGTAGATGGATTAGTTTATTAAATGAACTACTTTATCGTTTGTTTTTCATAATACAATCCAAGCAGACATGCATCTGACTCTTGAACAAAAAGAAAGAAAAAAGAAATGATGACCAGAAGAATTACTAAGTTCATTACAGCAGCAGCCTCCATAATGCTGAAAGAAATCCTGACACTATTTATTGTGGCCATCCAGACCATTCCTCTGTCTGTGCAATTAAAGTCCTTTGGGAGCTTTGAAGCCTTTAATAAAACTTTGAAAATATCCTTAAGGAATCACTTTTCATGTAGTCCATTAATTTGTTCTAATGTTCTCCGATTCATGTATTTTATAGTTTATTTTTGATTGCCTTTATTCCTAATTGTGCGTTTTCTCTCTCTCTCTCTCTCTGACACCCCCACTCCCCCTCCCACCTTCTTAGACCTGCATCCTGCCTGCTATTACTACAGCAACACAACTGGAATCTGTGGGAATTGTCTGTTAGTTGAGGAAAGACATAAAATGTGCTTTTGAATCAACAGGAGCTCAACAACATACAGCAGTTTATCCACAGTTAGAGTATCCCTGCAAAGACCAGTGTTGAAATCCAACTGTTAGTCTCCACTAAAGTAGACCCACTGGATCAATGGGAAATCAGTGGGGGCATGTCTACATAGGCTAAATAAAATAATCTCACCTCGTTTTCACAGTCCAAACGATGTACAGGAGGATTCAGGCCAAATCCAAGCCTTTCCAGCTCCTCTAGGGTTTAATGGGGGGGGGGGGTACTCTGGATTTGGGCAGAAAATCTAGATATTGTCATGTGTGTGTGTGGACTGCACCCCATGGTGACATTGGTGTGTGGCCAGGGGTAAGATGAGGTTTTGTGGGTGGGACTGGTTGGGTCCAGCAAGCCTGGTGTATGTCGTCATGTTTTAGTACTTCAGTATATATGAGATCAGTAATGTGGGGTTAGATCAGGCTACCCCTCCCTCTTCTTTCCCTCTGCCTGAGTGTCACCTTAGTTTATACTGTTTTTACTCTTCCTCCCCTCTGATCCTCCCCAACGCCTATTGTGTTGTCTTTGTTTTCACTTACTGAATGGAGTGTGCACATTTCCTCTTCCCCTCCCCTCTAGTCCTCCCCCTGATCATTTGCTCACTCATAGAGATCTGCAAAATATGCACAAGAGGGGTATCAAGGGGAGTGAATGCATGAGATCTCTGCACAAGCAAGCAAAGGGATGATGGGGTTTCATGGGGGAATGATGAGGCATCTTGGTAGTGCAGGAGCTGATCAAAGAAGAAGACACAAGCAAGAAGAAGCTGTAACAGTTTGCTTTTGCCTAAGCATACTGGGAAGGGAAAGATTCTGCTTCTTCCTTTCCTCTGCCCCCTGCTGAATTAACTGAGTGTAAGCTATCTGTATTTCAAACTCAGTTTGCAGCCAGTGAAATAAGCTGAGACAAAGGGAGAAAGTGGGAAGGGGAGAGACAACAAGGATGTTTTTTAAAAAGCTGAAAAAGTGAGCTGATAGAGAAGTAATCTGTCCCTTCCAAATAAGGATGTTTGTAGTGTATGCAAGAGTACCCTGCAGTACTTGCTGGGAAAGTAATGTTATGAGGAAACAGCAATAGCAAAAAAATTTCTCCAGTCAGTCAAGAGAACTGAAAACGTCTGTTGCACACTTTCAGTCTTATTAAACTTCTAGGTATTTTTAAACTATTTAAATATATAAGAAATATAAGATGTTTAATTTTTTTAAAAAAATTATTTGGTATAAAAGTCCCAAGAGGCTGATTGTTGACTCATCTCAAATGCTTCATTGTGTCCTGTGTTTCTTCCATAAGAGAATTATGAATAGGAAAGTTGGAAAAATTGTAGTATGGTGTCAGATTTGTTTCACAGAATCAAACAATCCCATCCTCATTGCCACATAGCATAGCAACTTTCCTGAACAATTGTTCTCTACTAGAACTTTAAAAAGTTGGAGTACAACTCCCAAAACCTTCTCCCTTCCCCCAGCCAGCATGGTTACTGGTCATGCTAGATGAAGGATTCTGGAAGTTTTGTTTGAAAAAGTAACTTTTTAAAGCTCTTTTCTGTTCTCTCATTACTGATACAGCAACATAGACCCAGAATAAAACATACAGATGATGCACGCTAGACACAACAGGCACTGAACCTTTCAATGTACTTTGTTAGGTTTTGCCTGGAATTGATGCCCTGAAATGGATTTGCTTTACTATGGAGATTATCACACTGCCCTTTCTTGTCCTTTCCTCCCTGGCTAAGCATGGAATGTAAATTGTAATATGTGGATTTTATCACACACCTCCATGCCCAGGCAGGAGGCATCCTGTACCTAATCATGGCATCCTGTAACCAATCTGGACTTCTCCCACACTTTTGGAAAGAACTGGATTTTCCCATTCTTTGCAGGGTGAAGAAGAAGTCCAGATCAGGTACAGGATACCATGATTGGTACAGGAATGCCTCCTACCTATTGCACAGAGGTGTGAAATAAAATTCCCATATTACAGTTTACATCCCGTGCCTAGCTAAGAAGGAAAAGATGGGAAAGGGCAGTACGATATTCTTCTTAATCTTACATAATTTCCCTCTGTAAATACAAACATACACATATTAATAATGTTTCCTGTTTATCATTCCTATTCCAACTGGCATCAGTGAGGATGGCTGAAGCCCAAATGTTTGATGCTTTATTTGTACAGATGCTTATTTTCAGTCATTTCATTAAAGCTATTTCTATTTTATGCTATATTTTTAGGATCCAGATTAGACCTGCAAATGGTGCTGTTCTCTTGCTTTATCCAACTATATATAGAGTTGAATCTGCATTATAATATTTCTTTCAAACAGCATGAATTTGCTTTTCAGACACAGAGAAGAATGAAAAGGTTAATTTTCTTAATATGATGTTTGCATTTTAAAAGTCTATTAGCCTTAGCCACCAGGCAGCCAGCTTTTTCCTGCTGCAGAACGACACACAGAACAGAAGAAGCCACACAGCAAGCATCATATCAAAGAACGATCAAGAGAAGCTCGTTAGTGGTTGGAATGGAAGATTTCCATATGAAATCTTTTTTAAAATGTCTTGGGCCTATTTCAAGTTCAGCTATCTTGGCTGAACTTGAGTCACCTACTTAATAAAAATTCCATGTTCTGGCTGCAGAAATGCTTCCAGCACAATTAGATCAATTTCCTCTAAGTAGCAATAAATGTGTTTTCCTTTAAAAAGCCAACACAAGCACATTATCACAGCTCATAATCCCTATTCTCTCTATTAGCTCAAAGTACATCCTAAAGGCCAAAGGTCACAGCTAAAGACTAATCAGTCTCATTAGCTTGTCTAATTTATCTTAACAAGGGGGGCACAAAAACATTAAAACTGTTAGGGGAAACTTTTTTGATTTTTTTTAAATCAGGATATGAGAATCATTCATCAGAGACTCAAAGCCTCTAGGGACAAGAAGGATGACCACAGACAAAGCTTCTCCATTGGGTCTTTGTAAGCTAGTGATGAGCCCACAACAGAGAGGGACCAGCAAACTGAAAATCAGGATTCCAACAATGGTGTGTGACTAGCTATGATGGGGCCACCAAAAACATCTTGGCATTTTGAGAATCCTTGTCTTTTAATACTTTCTTTTCCTGTGTTTTTGACCCAGACACATAAATCTTGTTCAGATTGATTTGACTTCCATATTCTGTTTGCTGCCTTTGGGCTCGAGTAGAACTTGTTAATGTTTAACAGTATCAGAGGATACCTGCTCCATGGGGGCCCATAACACAACACAGTGACATTCTAGATGCTTCCTCCTTTGGAGATGCATCATCCAAGATGTCAGCTATCTGTATCTTCTTCTTTTTCTGCTGTGTCAGTAGAAAGTATTCCATCAGGAAGCTGTAACTGTTACAAGCAACAGTGAAGTCTCTGAACAATGTTGCCACCCATTCCGATTTTCTTTCATTTGTATGTAAAAAGAAAATGGGGCTGTTCTTGTCACAGCTATGTACTGTTCAGTAATTACCTGGAAAGGATCACTCTGGTAGATCCATCTCTTGAAAAGTATACAAGAAAGAAAATGAAGACACAAACAAAAGTAATATTATAAATAAAAGTTGCAATATTAGCATATATTTCCAAAGGTGCTTACATCGAGTTGGATATATATTCAGGCATTTGCAAATGGGGTAGTGAAAGGGGACTTCCTACTGCCCTTCTCCTCACAGTAGCATCAGTTGCCTGTAAACATTATGCAGAAGCCAGGAAACTATGCAGAACGGGGTGAACCTTGGTGCTGAGGGAAAGAGATTTCTGCCAGTAAAACCATTTCATCAGCAAAGAACATTTTAGATCCAGTCCCATATATGATGCCTTGCTCTGACTACAAAGGTCAACCATCCTTAATGAATGGTTAAATGGATTAATGTAGAAGCTACAATGGCATAATTTGTGATAGTGTCAGAGAATACAGACTGATGGATTCAATGTTACCACATATAGAAAACACCTTCATTGGACTACAACAGGCATCCTTTGCCTATACAGCACCTAAAGGTTTCCATATGGAACAGTATAGTGACTCACTGAGAAATTCCGTGTTCTCTGTCTAAGAAAGGAACAGTTAGCATCACACAGGGCAGGGACAGCTGGAACTCGAGGGAAGGTATATTTCTGTTGCTAATGGAGTTGAAAGTTTCTTACCTGTCCTTTATTGCTGTTCGTCCCTGGTCCTCACATTGTCATGAAAGGTAGTGGCCTCTACGTGCTCCGAGATCCTTCATTACTATCTTAACTGACAACAGAGTAACATCTGAGATCAAATATAGGTCTGCAGCTCTAACATTGTCACTTTTCTTCTCCTGTATTATTAACATCTTTGCCTGAGGAAGAAGCCAGTGAAGCTTTCAAAGCTTGTGTAATATACTTCATGCATTTTGGTTGGCTCAAATGCACACAATGTGGATTTTATGTTGTGTAGTATTTAGCTTTTCACTGATTGCTGGACTTGCCCAAGACCATGCAATGGATTTTCATGGCAAAGCAGGGATTCGATCTTTGGTTTCTAGAGTCATAGTCCAGCACTCAAACTATCATGCATACTGGCTCCTCTTCACTAATTTCAGTTCTGAAATCTTTTTTAAAGTCAAGGGACCTCTGATCTAATTGTAAGCTAATACCCATTATGGGGGGGGGGACATGTTGGCTGATATCAGATGTAGTTTCAATGATGAAACTTCATTGTCAAAGCTACTCCTGCTAATGCTACCCCATTTTAAAAAAAGCCCTACCTCTTAAGCTAGGCAGCACTCCAACTAAAGGGTTTCTAAGGTGCTGCAGATCAGGGCACTTGGAAATGACATCTACAGCAATCTTCTGACTGCAGGGCACATTTAGACAGGTACCTGGAGAAATGGGATCTTGCCATAGCTGCTTATCTCTATAAGCCCTATGACCTGGAATGCCCTGCAGTCATCATTTCTGAGCACCCCAATTTGCAGTGCCTTGGAAACTGTGGTTGGGGGGAGGGGTTCACATTCAGTCACTAATGACAATAAACTTTACTCCAAAAAGATGCCATATATTAGGTCTGGACTTAGGATCTCATAAATATTGAATATGATTTCAGCCACTAAATTGTTATCTGCTAATACAAAAATATAAAGACTGAATACATTAAAACTCAACTATGTTATAAATCAGAATGGTGAAATGTTTCATAATTCTCTGGTGGATGAATGTAAGAGGCTAATATATGAGTTCCATTTTGACAATTTTGACAGTGAAATTTCATTCAGAAATGCCTGCAATTCTGAATGAAACAGACATAGGGACAAAGCAAACATTTCTGTACACAAAAGGAGATAAAGATTAAAATCAACCCACCAAAGATCATTTTCGGTTATGGCCCCTTCATATTGGAATAATCTCCCAGAGGAGATACGGTGTATCTCTACATTAGAAATTTTTAAGTAGATGCTAAAAACCTACCTTTTTCAATTGGCATACCCTTCCAATTCATTATAAAGTATATATTATAGAAATTAAATCAAGCCCAAATTATGTTATGACTGATATTGTATGTTGCTAGATCGATAATATTTTTATAGATTGTTTTAACAAATTATTTTATACTATGGTGATTATATTTTAAATTTTAAATTGTAAATGTTTATACTGTTCTCTGTTTTATATTTTGTTGGAATCCCGCTTCGATCTTGGGAGAAGCGGGAAATACAAATAAAACGTATTATTATTATTATATGCACTTTTTCTGCAACAGATGCTCTCTCCTTGACACTATTATTCTATGCATGAACTGTCTTTGGAATGTTTGTCATTGTTTTGAGGCAGAAAGCTCCACCCCAATATAAATACTCCAGCCCAACATAGTATTCAATCCCAGTATGGTGTTATAGTGCTATAGTGTAACACATATCCCTGTGTATATTTTTATGTGTGTAGACTACTCACTGTGCAAATGGAAATCTTGGCTTTGTAGTTGAAATACCCCCAATAACAATGAATGCTAAGAAGAAACCATCCATTGTAGAAGGGAAAAATCTCTTTCCTTTATATTCAAATATTCTTTGCCCATTTATCATTGACCCTTATATTCTCTGCCATGTTAACAGCATTCAGAATTCAAGAGATGCTCAGGTCGCCTGTACAAGGAAAAGAAACATCAGTGGGGGTGAAAAAAAATAATTTGCTGGGATGAAAAATTAATAGCGATAAAAAAATTGCTTGACAGTGTCCATTTAAATCTTAATTCTACACTAGCCCAGTTGAAGGAATCCGTTGCTTAGCACCTGTTCCTACATATTACCATCTTATTTCACATTTTCATATAACCTTGGAATAGAATAATGTCAATGTATGCACACATGGAAGTTTTTTAATGGATAGCAGTA
This sequence comes from Sceloporus undulatus, assembly GCF_019175285.1. Lineage (NCBI taxonomy): Eukaryota > Metazoa > Chordata > Lepidosauria > Squamata > Phrynosomatidae > Sceloporus > Sceloporus undulatus. The sequence continues at coordinate 33,623,736 of NC_056525.1, read as the reverse complement.
TAATGTAAATGAGAATTTCTCTTTTTTGAGATCCAAGGATCTCTTTCCTTGAGATCAAAATCCACATCTTCCTTAGGTGCATTCTTCTGTCACTCAGGAGACATATTGTGTAACATTTACCGAGGAGTTTGCTTCCTAGTCATGGGAAATTAGTGGCATGCCACAAACATTGTATTGAGGTCGTAGCCCTACCTTGGACCACAAACTGCTTGTCCTGCACAGCTCTACTAAGACATGAAAAAGTCAGCCTCTCACTACTGCATGATGTGATAGTGCTTTTCTAAACCAGGGGTGACTAACCTTGGGCTTTTCAGTTGTGTCAGGCTACAACTCCCACAATCCATTACTATTGGTCATGTTCGAATGCAGATTATGGAAGCTGTAGGCCAAGGCATCTGAAGGCCATGAATTTCCAGTCCTTGCTCTAAACCCTTAAGTATTAGTCTCTTCTGCTCACTGCTCCAAATAATTGGGATGCCATACAATGTCTTTTTCATGCAAACTTGATACCACCCCCTTCTTTTCAGGTGGCGATAACTGAGTCTTGTTTTAATGTCTCACTTCCTTTTTCTCTCTTTTGGAAACTTTCCATTCAATGTCTTATCACTAGTAATAACCAACACCTTGTATTGCACCTGGAAGCTAATTGGCAGCCAGTGAAGAGATTTCAGTATTGGTGTTATATGGTCAAACCTAGATGTTCTGGTGACCAATCTGGCTGCTGCATTTTGAACCAATTGAAGCTTCCCCATTTTGTACAAGGGTAGCCCCAAGTAGAGCGAATTGCAGAAATCTAACTGAAACATTACCAGTGCAAGTACTACTGCTTCAAGGTCCTTTCGGTCCAGGTAGGGACAAAGTTGGCATATCAACCGAAGCTGATACCAAGCACTCTTGGCCGTCGCATCTATTTGGGATGTCAATTGTAAGGACGGATCCAGGAGTACTCCCAAACTGCAAACCTCATCCTGTAGGGGAACTGTGACCTTATCCAGGACTGGATGACAAAACTCCATCCCTGGACTTGGGGTACTATTGCAAGTACCTCCGTTTTCTCTGGATTCAGTCTGAGTTTGTTTTCCCTCATCCAGCCCATTACTCCGCTGGCCAGAGAGGAAGGAAACTCCGCCCTCCATAACTGCCATTCACCGGCCTGAGAGGGAGTTCACCAGGCAGGTCCAGCTCCATCAGGTCTAGTCTGGAAGAAGGAAGAGCCCTCCCTCCAATCCATCTGCCTTGGTCCAGGCCTCAGAGGGAGAGAAGAACCACTGGACCTCATCCCCTTTTCCTCCACTATTCCCTTCTCCTTTTGTGTCGTGTCTTTTAGATTGTAACCCTGAGGGCAGGGAACTGTCTGATTAAAAATAATAATTGTAAGCCGCCCTGAGAGCCATTAGGGCTGAAGGGCGGGATATAAATACCTAAATAAATAAATACTGATCCAAGACAGGCATCCAGAGGAGAGATGCCATCCCTAGTCACTGCAATAGTCAGGGACATAGAGAAATAAATTAGGGTGTCATCAGCATACTGATGACACCGCGCCCCGTGTCTCCAGAGGATCTCTCCCAGCAGCTTCATGTCAATGTTGAAAAGCATGGGGGGCAGAATGGTGCCCTGAGGGACGCCAGATGTCAGCTCTCTCTTGGACGAGCAGCTATCTGCTGGAGAAAAAGTTGTACATAGTTTGCTGACTTTTCTCTAATGTTTTGGTTGATTCTAATGAAAGGATTTTGTAATATATTTTTAATGAAAAACGCATAAACATACAAACATCCAAAACAAACATACCATCATATAAAATACACCATAATTATACAAAGCTCTAATCACATTTAAATGCATTTAAATACCCTTTCATACTCTTCCAACAATTAGTTAAATTTTATTCTTCGTTCTTCTCTTCACTCTTCTTTCTTCTTCTACTCCTCTTTCTTTTCTCCCTCTCCTTTTCTTTCTTCTATTTTGAAAGGGATTTTTTTTTTGACAGCATTTTAATTTTTTGTTTTAACTGAATAAACCAACGCGGCTTCTAACATTGACAGAGTCACTTTAACATGTTATTTTTCTGGTATTTTTCACTGCATAATCATGAATTATCTTCCCAAAGTCAATTCATCTTGCAAGTTCATATTTGTCCAGCAAAACAGTTCTTTGGCTCAGGTGCAAAACAGACCAGCATTAAAAGCTGGCTTTTGGGGGCCTTGAGGGTGTGGAATACAGATGATGTATGCCCCCAAGATGCCCGGAAGCCGGCTTCAAGCCTCCCAGGTGCTTGGACATAGGCTGGCTTCTGGGTGCTCCTGCAGTGAGGCATTTATACACTGCATGCTGCCAGAGCATCTTAAATCAGGCTTCCAGCCATGGTGGAAAGGGAAAGCCAGCTTTTTGCTGGCACAAACAGGAGAAGCTGTTTGTCACTTCCTTTTCAACTGGCAAAAAGTCTGACTGGGGACGCAGCGTGCGGTTGCCATGGACCCAATCTGCCTTCGTAAGAGGTCACTTAAAGCTGCCCCTTTGGGGCAGTTTGTTTCACCCTTTTAGTTGTTCTTGCATGAACTGACCATTTACTCCCATATCTGTGGGATTTTTAAAATCCTATCTGCAACAGTGGCTCTTACTTTCACTGCAATCAATGTATCTGATCATTGTAGTCTTCATCCCCATCACCACCAACATCTCTTCATCCCTCCTACCTTTGCACAAGGAAATTTGAAATCATGTAGGAAACCACAAATCTCTCTTTATCAAAGTACAAGTCCTACATTTAGTGTGCAAAGCACACTGTGATCTGGAGAGGCTGGGACTGGTAATTTACTTATTGAGATGGGGTTTTTTTCCTGCTCTAATCCTGCTTCTGGTTATCTCTAGCAAGATCTGAACAACAGAGAGAATTAATTTTCCATAATTATCACTAAATGTGATTTACTATTTTGCCCCACCTCTTTTTCTTATTGAAATGGAGTGGCAATCTAGTTCTCCCTCAGTTATCTGGATTTTTGATAAATTGTTCCCTTTACACACATCACACACACACACACACACACACATACACACACACACCATCCACCCAGAAGTATTGGCACTTATGGTCATCTAGGACGTTTCAGAAAAATAGAAGAACCGAAGTCATGATCTGGTGGAAAGGGAAAGTAAATATGTTCCTGGTCCTAACTGAAATCTTTTGCGTTATTAGACTAAAGGTAATCATAAAGCACCTGTCACTAATGTGTCTATCTCAATTTTTAAAGTTAGTAGAATTATTTTTATTATTTATGTGCATTTTAGAAAACACAGGAGAAGGATTTGAACCCCATTTCCCAAGAAAAGAGGTGTTTTACAGCACTTTGTTTCCTTGACAGATATTGATGACTTCATTCTGCCTCTTCTCTCTTCTTCCTAATGCATCCATTCCCCCCTTTTCTTCCATCAGCCAGAATGAGATGCAGTATAAATGCATTTGCTTTGTGGATGACCACAGAAACTCCATAAAGCTAGCTGGGAGTTTTGCAATGCAGATGGCACTAACTGCATCCTATTACGAAGAGGGAAAGTGTTCTAAATACATCCTAACAGAAATCTCTGTCTTCCTCTGTGATCCTTTTCACTGTCAAAAATATACTCTGTGTAAGAAGTAATAAGTATCCTTCTATTTCAGAGCTTTTATCCAACATGCTTTTGCTGACTGTATAACCTTCACTAACCTGAAATTCCTGAGTAGTCCCGGGAGGTCAATGCATCTTGGAATAAAATTTTTGTAATGTCATTTAAGGCTACCCCTAATCCAGAATTATTGAAGAGGCATGGGTCATGGGAATTGAGTTTGACACTTGACAAATACTTGGCTTTGTGTAAATGGACAGGGCACTGAAATAACTGCCTCTGGATGTCACATGAAGAGAAATTAATTCTTTATTAACTTCCACAATGATAATCTAATAAACCCATTTGGTCTACTAGTTTCAGCAGTTAAAATGCTCAGTGGATTGGATGCAAATGGGTTTTCCCCTTCTGCAACCTCTGTCTTTGTAGCCTTGTCTGAGAAAAGAGAGAGGCCCACACTGTGAATTGTGAATGACCACAAACCTTTTTAGATTGACTCTCGGTGCAACATGTGATAATAAAGAGTCCAATCAGGCACTTTTCTGTATTAGCAGTTTTGTACCTTGGAATGAACCAGTAAGTCACATGAGCATGCTCAAAATATATTGCTGGAAGAATTTCTGTCACTGCATGTTCACAAATCAAGCCCATTCTGCCACAAACCCAGGCACACCCTCAAGTAAACAAGGTGCTACGTCCAATTTTAGCTTTCTAAAAAGTGACTTTGTGATATATAAATGATAAAGGTCCATTCACGGTTTTAAAGTGCACATCTGGTTGCAAAGTGATCTGATTTGCAGAAATGTTTGTTATGCAACTGTGGTGAGCAGAATTTATACAGCCCTACAAGGGCAATTTGTGGCATTACCAGGATTTCCAAAACCACACAGTGAAAAACCCTTTAAAACAAACATTTCCTGATTCTTTGTTGCCAAGTCTCAGCAATTAGGCAGTGGTGGTAGAGATGCAGCCCACAGGAGATTCTGGGACATTGTTCTCTGGACCCAATGAAGTTGCCCATTCCAGTTTTATAGAGATATACACAACTATCTCTAGGCCTTCCTGTGGCCCCCAGTGCCATGTCTCAGAGCATCTGCCACAGAAAAACAACATGAAGCTGCCTTGTAGTGAACAAGACCATTGATCACACAAGCTTATTACTGTCTACTCTGACTGACAATAAACAGGGGTAGTCAACCTGCTTCCCAAATAGTTTGAGCTGCAGCTCTGATAATCCCTAAAACTTGGCCATGTGATTAGAACTGTTGATGTTATAGGCTTGAACATTGAAATGACACCAGATTATTCTGTAAGATCTCAGAGGCAAAGTAGATGTAGTGTTAATTGTGTCACCTGAGAAGGGCACACATTCACCCCTCCTGCTGCTCTGTTCTTGGGCTTCCTCTCCAGGAAGGTAGCATGTCAATGGAGCAGCCAAGAATGGTGCACATTTTCCCCTTCTGCTGCTCCATCATTGGGTTTCCTCCCTAAGGACAAAGCCTAGTGACAGAGCAGCCAGGAAGGATGCACATTCACTCCAGCTGCAGTAAATGAGGAGGAGGGTTAAACTCTGGGGTGTCTCATCCACACGTCCCGCACTCTTCCAGTGGTCCCACTGCTTGGTTCTGATCCTGCTTGGGAGTCATCCACAAAATAAGAATGTTAGTACTGTACATATATTCTCACCTTTAACATCACATCTAGTTTCCAGAACTTGAACAAGTTACTGTTCTGGGAGTACAACTCTCAAAATCCGCTAGCCAGTACCCAGGCTGGGTGGGGGGTTTGGGGATTTGTACTCCAAAAAGTTACCTTTCCAGCTGCTGAATTTGATCCACAAGGATGAAGCTTTCCTGATAGAGTGACCATTTAGCAGTGTCATGCAATTATGTCTAGGAATTTTCAATGTGAAGATTGGAATCTGCTGCAGGTATACTGCTTCCCCTGCACAGATTGGTCTCCCATTTTCCAGTGAACAGATAGCTCAAACCAGTCATGGTGCTTTTTCAGTGTCTTCTACAATGTTTTGACTATCTGAAGCAAGGAAGCCAACCCAGCTGTAGTCTCCATGCATACCCCCAACATACTTACATTTTATGGCCAAACAATACACTATGCTGGAGTTCCACAACTGGCGATATGGACTGAGACAGCTGTGCAGGGAAAAACAGATTCTTCCATTTGGATCCTATGACACTGATCCCAATCAGTTTTCCCTGCAGCTGCTTCATTTAAAAAGAAAAATTCATTGGGAGCTCCAATTATGGAACTCCAGCATAATATACAGGAATTTTGCTTTACAGGAATTCCCAGAAGATGAGATAAGTCAGACATAATCAGTGTAAACCTAGACCCCGGAACGTTACTTTGTTGGAGTTCAGCTCCCTAGTTGCTATGTTGGCTGGGGAGTTGTAGTCCAAAAACTGATATTCTCAGGCTCTGATATTCACGCTTTGCAGAGCAATGTATGTAAATGAGTTTCTTTTTAATATCTCCCACTGTGTGCAGCATTTCTAAAGTGTAAGCATGGGGCACCCCATAACTATCCCTTTGATTTGTCAATAAAAGTTATTATCAGATTTGAAGTAGTTTTTGTATAAAGCCAATTCAGCCAATATGCTCAAAAATAATGTAGGAGGATGTCTATTAGATCTTTCTAATGTTTGTATTATTGTATATAAAGCCTGGTAGGTGGCTCAGCAGTTAAGAATCTGACGATTGCAAAATCAGCAGATTGACAGTCCAAGGCTCAAGTTCCACATGATGGAGTGAGCTCCCGTCACTAGTCCCAGCTTCTAGCAGTTCTAGTCCCAACCTTGCAGTTTGAAAGCATGTAAAAGTGTAAGTAGATAAATAGGTACTACTTTGGTGGGTAGGTAACAGCATTCTGTGTAGTCATGCTGGCTACATGATCAAAGAGTCATCTTTGACAATGCTGGCTCTTCAGCTTAGTAACAGAGATGACATTACTTGACAACCTTGACAAAGGGGGAACCTTTACCTTTATGTAAAAGCCTGGCCTTGTGGTATATTTGTATAAAATGATCTGGTAGACCTGGCTGTCAATCTTTCATGACAAAGAAGTCTAATCATATCATCTGATTTCATGATGGGGAGTCTAATTTTGTAATGAAATCCATATATGTAAGATGGAATTTGAGGTACAAATGAGGTGTTGTTATTTTTAAATGATCAGCAAATTTGGAAAGAGTTCTCAGCACAGGTTGGGGATTAGAGTGGCCACAATTCAGACATTATGGAAGGAACTGATCTCACTTCAGTCACAGGGGGAGGAAATCAGGGAGCTCTCTTAAATGTACACCCTCCTTTTCCTTCATCCAGGGGCTCAAAGGAGCCATATCTTCATGGTCTGAATTGTCTCCCACCTCCCTTCCTTCTTCAACATTAAGTATGAGCAGCAGGGATCCCTACCAAGGCTTGACAGTTGCTAAGCAGTGGGGATTTTGGGATGGAGTGCAAGGCCAAGGCAATAGTCTTCTGTATCACATACAAAATGGGATTGACGCACACCTAAGTCACTAGCAGCACAGCAGCCACAGTGAGATGAGAATTGTGCTTCATAGAACTGGCTAACTGCATGGAGCCACAGTCATTTGTGATGTACCCTCAATGAGAATAAATTTTCAGAATAAAGTTGGATGAATACTTTGTGTTAACCTCTGTTCTTGGAAAACCAATATACCACTTGAACCCACTCCGATCTTGTTTTCTTATCATTATTGCTAAGGTTTCTGATGACATTATTCTAAACTATAAGGTATAAAGAAAGTGTTTGGCAGCAACTGGCCCTGCCCAATGAAGCAGCTATTTTCTGGTGATGTCCAAAACACTTTTTCAAAACTCCTGAACCTTGTAAGTCCCCAAAACATTGTGACTCCCTGGTTTCAGCCCCACCCAGTTCCAAGGAAATAAATCCCCTTAAACTCAGTGTGATTTACTTTTGGCAGATATATATAACATAACACTGTTAGACACTTTGCCAAAACAAAATGACCCAAATTTTCATATTGTATTAGTTCAAGTAATCCACTGGTACTTTCCTCCTACCAATTTCCCATGCAAAATCCAAGGTTGGTTCCCTACATTTACATTTGAGTATAATTTGACTGCAATTTGATACATGATTAGGGAAGACTAGAAGACTGAGTCTTTAACTACCCATATATCCCTCTCTAATTTAAATAATTCTTAACATAGCTAACCAGTCGGCTTCCTGTTCCACTGATGTGTACTGAACTAGGGATAATGAAATAAGGAATGAAGGAGGGGAAGGGGGAATGCTATTTCAGACTTGGTAGATCACCAGTTAATGGCATGAAAAACCTTGAGGGAGTATCTATGCTCCTTCTTCATTTACAATGCCACCTGCAGTTCCAAATTCCAGTGAGGTATCTTAACATAATCAGATGCTCTTCACCAGTTTTAACAAGGGACTTGGATAAATAATAGAGAAATAAATGAGTACTGAATGTGCCACTGAAAGGAAACTGTAATGCTGTTACAGTAATATCCATAGAGGACTGTCATGTGACAAAGTATGCAGACAAGAAAGTCAAACTTGGTCCTCTTTTGGTACTAATGGTTCAGAAAGATCTCACAAAAATGACCTTCATATTTGTGATGTTGGGGTGATGGATGATTTGGGAGCAAAATTTAGACCAAATGGTTCAGAATCTTTTTTCAGGTGTCAGATGTCAGATTGTCAGATGACAATCACTGACAGTCATAGCCCAGATCTAGTATCTATTATTATTCCAGATTATGGACCAAGGCTATTCAGTATGTGAAATGTTTGCTGTCAAAGCTGTACAACATTGGGCATAAGCATGTACTTACTGTAGCCATACACATATCAGATCATCTCTCCACAATTATCATGAAGCTAAGGTAAAAGCAGAGGGGAGGAGGGGGTGGAATTCCATTCCCAGTAGGCTAAAAGGGAGGGGGACCTGCTGTAGCCCCTCCTAGCTTGTGTGTTCTTCCTCAATATTTTTTTCTGTCTTGACCATGCTCTGATATTGCTTGTCCAGTGTAGATCAATGATACAGCAGTGGAGGTAGGAAAGTGAAATTAGCAGTGTAATATAGAAAGAGAAAAAGAAAAAGAGAAGAAAAGATGGCAGAAAAAGCACTCCCCATGATGGGACAAATATATCAGAAGTTTGTGTTATTTATTATTCTAGTTCTCAAGGTGTGTGTGTGTGTGTGTGTGTGTGTGTGTGTGTGTGTGTGTGTGTGTATATATATATCCAAACAACATATTTGTTCAGATGGTTTTCTGTGAAATATGCACCATTTTATTCTGAGTGGATTTCTGTTTAATTCTGAGGATATATTCGAGCAATTTTTTCCCTTCTCTTCTCATTCTTTCTTTTTATTTATTTTTCAACATTATAGTGCTATAGTGCATCAGTGAAACAGAACTTTTGCACTATAACTGTGTAATTCTAAATAAATGTTTTTAAATAAGGGAGGAGAAAAATTTCCCTTGAATTGAAACCTCATGTGGGTGTTCTTTAAAAATAAAAACAAACACCATTTTGGAAGAGCCTTAGTGCAGATCAAAAGAATCTGCTGCAAAATTCCAAAAATATTTGAATCAGTATATGTACAGACTGCAGCAGAAAACTCAAGGAGATATATTGCAAGAAGTCATACTTCTTTAGGCCGATCAAGAAAAGCCCACAGTTGAAGCACAGGTTGCAAGCCAGAGTAATGTGACAGAAAAAAGTAGACCTGAAGGAGAGATAATGATTGAATACTGCTTTGGCATAACAACTGAGACAAAACAGTTTGTAAGGCTGATACATATAACCAGAACTAGTGGAGGCTCACAGAAACTCCTAGCCAGCATGGACAGTGGCTCTTGACAGTTTGAAACTATGTAAACTGCAAAACAAATATTAAGTCCCTGTCCCAACAATAATATAATTATTATTGATTGCTAGGTCTTAACCTATGTTTATTACATTTTCATTATAATTTCCTGCTAGTTTGAATTTTGTCACCTAATACATGGATTTTCAGCCACCAGTGCCAGAAGTTGTTCTTTGTCAAAAATTGAGGGGTGCAGCATTTTAAACAAACAAGTAAATAGGTGACTTAACTATCTTCTTACTCTTTTTTTTTCATTGCTCTGACATAAATGCACAAAACATGTAGCCGTAACAGAAGTTTATGTGCAAACTGCTGCTCTCCACGCCTAGCAATATTTCTGCCAAATATGTTTTTTGGAAACTCAGAAAAGATTGGTCCTCACCCATCCATCCATCTCCAGTGAGCCCCACCATCAGCTTTCAGTCAAATTCTTTTGCCCTCCCACGGAATGCCAGCAGCATTCCAGACAGTCAGAAATGTTAGTGTTCTCCCCATCACACACACACACACACACACACACACACACACACACACTTCTCCCCTTGCCTCCTGTCAGATCCTCTTTCTGGCCAAAACAGATGGGCACAAGCTGTTTGGGACCAAGGGCCCTTCTTTCCTCCACAGCCTTGCCTTCCTCCTCCTTTAAAAGGCATCTTGCAGGATTGAGTAGTCAGCCCTTCTTCAGCCATCCCTTCCAGAGAGGCAGGTAAAAGTTTAACCAGCTTCCCTTTCAGCAGCAAAAGCAGAGCCCCCCATTCACAGCCATGATAAATTGGTCCTGTCAAAACTACATGAATGCTCATATTGAAGGGGGAGAAAAACTGGCTTCTTTCTTTCTTTTAAACTTTCGGCCTCTCTCCAGTTGCCCAGCATCACTTGCTTGTTAGGCTACATTTAATGCCCACTTAGTCAAAGAATACTTCCACTTTGCCTCATCCTTCTGGCCTTTCTTCTTAACCCCCCCCCCACACACACACACACACACAACACACACCTCAGGTCCAGATTACAGGCAGGAGCTGTCAGTGAAGGAAAATAAAAATCCAAGACTGGGACTGGGGGTGGGTGAAAAAGTGGAGTTGAGACAGAGAGAAAAATAGAAAAACATTAACAGGAAACAGTCTATTTTTTTTTACCCCACTTGCTAGTTTTCACTACCCTTAGAAATCTCTCCAGAAATCATAAGAATATTTGAAGCAAAATGCCTCTTCTTTCAGATTCTCCTAATTTCTTTCCTGACCAGCATTCAGGGAACTCAGGGCAACATCAGGAATATAGTTGCGGGAATAAAGCACTGCAGCCCCAAATATTAATTCTGCTTCCCCAAATGAAATTTTATTCCAGTCCCCAAATTTCTAACATAGAAGAGAATGAGAGAGTCAAAATCATTCGCATCTAGGTCTGATAATTTTTGTGTTCACATTCCCTTGGTAATTTTGCCTGCTGTTTCTAAATTGACATAATGCTGGAAATTTGGGAACTGAAGGAAAATTTCATGGGGAGCAGAATTCTTATTTGGGGCAATGCCTTTATCCCCCCAGCTACACCCATGGGTAGCAAACTTGGCTTTTTGTCATTAACGCCAGTCTTCAGGATTCACAACAACACTGTGAAGTAGATTGCATTGACTCATTTTCAGTTGAGGGGCTTCAAGTCTCAGCAACTTTTTCAAGCCGAAGTCCAACATACTGTCATCATTAGACACTGTTGCTGCAGCCCAATATTTGTTTGAGTAAATAACACTGAACTCAGTGGGGCCTATTTTTAAGTAGACATGAATAGGATTGCACTGAGTTACCCAAATGAGAATACATTCTTCCATCATTACCATCACAGTTCCCTTTTCCAGGGTGGGAAGACACCATGCTTCACTTAGGAGGTAGTAGATGTGTCACTAAGAATGTAAGCCATTGTCATAAAGTCCTCCAGCTGCAAGACCATTAGGTGGCTTTGGACAAGCTATTGTTCTCTCAGCTTTACACATTTATTCTCCATCTCAGTAGAAAATGATAATAATACAACTGCCCCTTACCACAAGGCTGTGTTAAAGATTTTGTGACATGTGTGAAGTGCTTTTGAGCACAAGTGTAACAGGCCACACTAATTTTAGCCGGCAACACCTCAGCCTGTGCATGTACCATAAAAATGTTTATATATTATTAAAAAAGGACATGTAACCTGGTACAACCCTATATGGTACAATATAGACCCAAGAATCATGACAATGTCTGCCCATTTTTTATCGTGTAATAAAGAAGGGAAATACTTGTATAGATTTCCAGTCTGGGAAGAATGCCAGATGTCCCTGTAAAGAATGCAAGCAAAAGAATGCAAAAAATAACTCAAATCACCCTGCAAGTTAGTACCTTAGAGACACCTCATAACAGATAGTAGGGTGGATTCTAAAAGTGGAGTGTGCACTAGACTCAAACAAAAAAAAGATATTAACCTCTGATTGGATGAGCAATGTCTTGCATGGGTATTAAGAAAAAATAAAAGAGCTAAGTTAGAGCCACATAATTAGGCTGCTATTCAACATACCTCCACCACTGGAAGAGAAGGCTACAGGTAGCCTTCCTGTGAAAAACATTCTTGTAATCCGTCACGTGTCATCCTAAAATGCTGATTCTGGTATGGCTAGGAGATATATGCTTACATATTATCAATATGCTAAGATTTGCTCATTCTATCATGGATAATTATTTGAAGATGAAAGTCTAATGTATATGATGGCTATATGACTTATAATAACATAATGGTTGAAGTGCTCACATATTGCTAGCTCTATCTTCCTTGATCTCGATTTCTCTCTCTCTCTCTCTACTCTCTCTCTCTCTCTCTCTCTCTCACACACACACACACACACATATTGCTGTCACATACACACTGGTTCGGGTTACATATTAGAGAGTCAGTGCTTCAGCATCTAACACTTCTCTCAAACCATCATAGAATCCACTTATTTTCCCCCAAAATTTGGGTTCCCTCTCAGTTAGTACTACAATTAGCCCTCCATATCCATGGATATTTTTTATCCATGGATTCAAGCTCCACAGATTGGAAATATTCCAAAATATATAAATTCCAAAAAGCAAACCTTGATTTTGCCATTTTATATAAAGGTCACCATTTTACTAGGCTATTGTATTTAATGGGATTTGCACATCCATGGATTGTGATATCCATGGAACATCCTAGAACCAAGCCCCAGCAGATACCAAGGTTCCACTGGATATTGTACACCTGTTAGGTCCTCCTTTGTTCATTCCTTTTCTCTTAGTTTCTTCTGACATGGGTGAAAAACCACTCTGCAAGCTTGAAGTGAGTGAAAAATTTGTCTGGTTCCATTTTTTTTTAATAAGAATTGATCAGCACTCACAATGTGCTTCCTATTTTTAAAGAAAATAATGTGAGAGAGGGGAATTACTTAAATTCAGTCTAGACAACAAAGAAATTGAAATAGTTAAAGACTTCCCATATCTTGGATCAATTATTGATCAGAACAGAGATTGCAGTCAAGAAATCAGAAGACTAGGAATGGGAAAGGCATCTGTAAAAGAACTAGACAAGATCCTTAAGTGCAAATATGTAAAAGTGAACATTAAAGTTAGGATCATTCAAGCCTTAGTATTTTCCATTACCATGTATGAATGTGAGAACTGGACAGTGGAGAAAGTTGATAAAAAGAAAATCAACTAATTTAAGATGTGGTTCTCAAGAAGAGTGCTGAGGACAGGCAAAAAGAACCCTAACAAACAAATGGGTCCTTGAACAAATCAAGCCTGAACTCTCTCTGGAAGCCAAGATGACTAAACTGAGGGTGTTGTACTTCAGCCACAACATGAGAAGCCAAGACTTATTAGAAAAGACAATAAGGCTGGGAAAAGGTGGAGGACAATAAGAAGAGAGGAAGACTGCATACCAGATGGATAGACTCAATCAAAGAGGGCACTGCCTTGAGCATACAGGACCTGAGCAGGGTGGCTGAGCTCATCTTGGAGATGTCTCATTCATGGGGTCACTATGAGTCAAAGTCAACCCATAGGCATTTAACACAGACATGACAGAAAACAAAACTGACACATTCACCCACTCAGATAAATTACTTGTATAGCATAGATTTGAATCCTTGTGTATTCAGCCATATAACTGTATTAGTCAGTTGCAGCATAAAAATAAAAATGCAGTGTCTCCCTTACTTTTTATGCTGCAGTTATATATGTATTGTTAAATTAGAATTCCCACCTGTATTTTGTGGCAAGCTTCTCATTTTTAAGAGTAACACATGTACCCTTCCATGGTTTATCTATGGAATCTGGCCCGTATTTGTGAGTGAGAATTTCATAGAGAGAACAGGTCTGATAAGAATTTACCAAAATTCCAAACAAGAATGACTATAAAGGAATGCTAGAGATACACAGAGCATTATTCTAGAACTGCTCAGTTATGGAAAGTCAGCATGTCCTTATATTCATTTTTCTTTATTCTGCTACTCAGGAATAGAGAGGGAAAGAATATTTGAAAATGTTCAAAAGATTGTCCAAAAAAAAATGCTTGCAAGTGTCAAGAAACCCTGACAAGAACAAACTTGGATTTACAACATGGGGAATGTCGTAGTATCACTGCTTGCCATTTAGATGGTAAAGATGAGGAATTATTATTATTATTATTATTATTATTATTAAGCTTTATTTATAAAGCGCTGTAAATTTACACAGTGCTCTACATACAATCAATTAAAATAGATAAAATAAAATAAACCTGCCTATGGCGTACATTCTAAGAAAATAATTAAACATAATACATATTAATACATCTTAACATTCAAACAATAAAATATAGCAGTCAATAAATTAAAATAATATTGGATAACAATCATGTAATGTCTGGGAATGCTTCCCTGAACAGTACTGTCTTTAACCTCTCAGAAAAAGAGGTGGCAGCCGATAATCAACCTGGTGTTGTTGAGCACATAGGGATTCATACCCATCCTTGTAAGACTTAAGCAATGAAAGCCCTGGCCTTGGATGGATGAATCTGTTAGGTTTCAATGTCATCCATATTCAATTTCTTTAATCAAAAAAACAATAATTCCAAATTATTTCAATTCTAAGCATGAGGTAATCCATGACAAATTCTTACATAAAAGATACTGGGGGGAAATGGCCTCATTCCTTCTTACAAATAAATTGGTTTGTGATCCGAATCGATGAATCGATTGGACAGTGGAATGTGGTTCACAATACATTTGCCCCAATCACATTTTTTTCCCTGTAAAATAACTGACTTGTGGTTCACATTCATGAATGAATCGATTCAAAATGAACCCACTCCAGCCAGTCGAAGGGCAAATTTAAATCGATTCCAATCCGCATCTGGTTCACACTTGTGCAGAATCGAGTTATCCAAAAAGACGTGGCAAAAATCAGCATCGAAAAGACACGGGTTAAATGGGTCTAGCGCATGCCCCCCCTCTCTGAATTGCTTCAGCAATTTGGGTCAAGTGGAAACCAGGGTCATTAGAACCGGTTCAAAACAATTTGCAATCCAGTTTAAAAGATAGTGGGAATCAGGCCAATATTCTTATCCATCACTATCTGAGAAAAGTGTTATATAAATTTTGACACTACAGGTATTATCCAAAGCCTCAAATTAATTCATGCCAGTAATCAATCAGTTAAAGACAATCCAGGCAAGAAATCTGTATAAAATTGTTAAATATTGTATCAGTCCTTTAAAAACAGTTGTTCCCCAAGTCTCAGAGATTCTGAGTATCAAGCCCTCCACTAGGAATGTGCTTTTCTTCCACATTCCCAAATAGCTTGAGAGAGTCTCTTGACATTCAGGGCACAATGCAAAGGATTCACCCATTCAGAGCAGGAGCTTGAAGTCGGGAACAATTCATAACCCCTTTTTGTGGGATTTGGTGGGTGGAATATCTCATTTGGCCATGCTTTGATTACTGACTGGTTATTTTGTGTCATTGGAGCTCTCTGTTGTTATTTTTATGGTTTAAAGAACTAGAAAGAGGGAAGAGTTGTTGCCTACCTGGAATTGGGGAGAGGAGGAGTGAAGAGTGTAGTGTATGTGAGCGAGGGTTAGAGAGAGGGATCAGTAAGAGTTGTACAAGTTCTAGGGGATTGAGGATGTTCAGAGGGATTGAGGATGTTTTGCAGTGGACCATCAGAAACTAAGAGCTACATCAGTTAGCTACATTCACATCATTAGCTGAAATCAGGAAACCTTTCTTGTTCACCAGATATACAATTTAATGAGAAATGGAGTAGCCTCTGCCACCATGCTCTACATTCTTTACAGTGCCTGAGCACATGGAACTGATGTAACTGTTGCATCCATTTCCATGGGGGTGGCAAATCCATTTTTAGTTTTATGTTGCTCCTCCCACAGCTGCTGCAGGTTATACAAGAGCTTTTATGGTGCCAAATATCATTTGGGAAAGGAGTCCAGCACCTGGATGGCTCCCATAAAACACAGAAAAGATGCAAGCAGAACAGGAGAGTTGGTTCTTAACCTCCTTAACAATGGATACACCAACCTCTGTCTCTCAGCACTGTATTGAACCATACTGACATGAGAAAATTACCATGAATGTGATCCTATCAGCCTATCCTTTCTAACAAACCTGTTTGGTTGTCTGATTCTTTTCCTTTTAGCATTCTGTACAGATTTCCTTTCTTCCCCTAATGACTGCAGTTCTGTACCAGTCCATTTCTTTTGCCCAGATATTCTAGGAGCACAGAGCTGGAAGGGAACAAATAAAATAGGATAATATTTTAATTCACTCATTCATGTAAAGGCATATTTTCAGTCCAAGCAGATTGAAATTATAATTCTGTTTAAACCCATATTCCCACCCACCCCAAAAGCCTAATTCTGTTAACTATCCCCCCAGCAGCCTGGTGTGTCGGTCACTCTTCTGTCCTCCCAGCTTCTATTTAAATTATCCCAGTAGCGCTGCAGTTATTAATTGTTCTTGACTGACTTCTTAAGTTAATTACAATTTCACAGTGTAGTATCAAGCATGATTAAAACAATTAGATGTTCCACACCATACAGTTCATTCCTGCCTCTTTGATTCTTCTCCTCACCAAAAATTTAAGCATCCTTCTGCATCATTGCAACAAATGGGACACTGGAACCTGATATTATTACTGTATTAAAAGCATTCAAACAGTTTGTGATTTCCCATTCCCCAACTACTGCTTCTCCTAATGGGTGAGAGTTCCTGAAAGCTTGTGTATCTTGCAGTTCTTTTTATTTTCTCCAGTTCATCTCCAGTTGATGCTCTAATGGGATGGGCTCTGCCATTAGGCAGAATGAGATAGACACCTCCAGCAACATATTTAGGTTTGGGGGCATTATTGTATCTTCACTGTTAGGGATAGGGAGAGGTGCTTGTGGTCATATACCAAAATAACCTGGCTGACTTTGATTGCATCTTGATTTGGAGGCATGCAGCCTGTGACTTCCATGTCAGTGAAGTGGTGAATCCAGTCTGGATTTTAGTATGAACTTTAAATGATCTATTCAAGGTGCCAAACCTATTTTAGACATAGAGTTTCCAATATGTGGTTCAAAATTTGGACTAAATCCCAGAATGAACTCATTCTCCCATTGACAAATAAGCCACCACTGGGCACATGGGCAGCAAATTGTCTTTATACATTGTTGCTGTTGTTGATTATAATAAATAAATAAATAAATAAATAAATATTTATATCCCGCCTCTTCCGTTTTGAGGATTGAGGCAGGTAAGAGCACAATTAAACAGTAAAGTTGATGATGCTATTGAGTCTTCTTCCTCCTATTTCTACTCCTCCTTCTTCTACGTCTAAACCTGCACTTTGTATGATATTTTCTGCATTTAAGTTGAACAATAAAATGTAGCATTTTATACAGAGAAGAAAGGAATTCAAATGACCAGGAAATGTTATCAGATGCATTCTTTTTCTTTTATTGCCTGGGCATATGTTCTAGAGATAACAATGGCACATGTTGTAGGAACAACCCAATAACATGATTTGTGTGCCTGGTCAGCCTTTTCTTTGGGTGTGGCATTAATATTGCAAAGAAATGTTAGTTTTATTATGCAGTATAATCAAATGACCAGCCTGTAGAATAGATATGGTTCTGGAAAATGGTGAAGCTGGCTGTCTCCTCTCTACACCATAGCTGAAATACAGGATGAAGTGTCACAAATTTGCTAGTCTGTTCTACTTTGCCAGACTTTCCTTTTATCTTTAAACTTGTATTTTGAGTGCTCACTTACACATTCCCCCTGCAAAAAACAAACAAAAAAAAAACCACCAAAGAAGAAATAGATTTTCATAATATCTACATGCACTAATCTGTATTATAGATGCAATTTAATTTGTATGTATAAATTCATTTAAGAAATGTTATTATTTAAATGCACATGCAAAGCATTTCAGTGTAACAGGAAAAGCTGTGATGAGATTATCTGAATTCCTGACTGGTCTGCTAACCAGATTCTAACTCCTGATGATCAGTTTTGTGGTTCTTGCCCACACACACTTTTTAAACTGGCCTCAAACTGGATAACTCTTCAAATGGAGAACACCTTCAAACAGGGCTGTTGGACAGCAATTCAGAGGGCTCTCTTTTCTAAAGCAGGACACATGGCTAACCTATTTGCATCCTGCCACTTGGTTTAAAAAAAAACCTCAGAGATGCTAACACTAATTAAGAAAATAAAATCCAGTTTATGCCATGCAATAAAATTTCTATAATGTAAAACTGCAGCACCCTGCATAAAAGTAACATTTACAAAACCATACTAGTAGCAGATTTCATTTCCTGTCTGGAATCAAATCCACATCTTCTCAAATGCTCTCCAGAACAATAAGAACATTACCAGCCTCCTGCTTGTCCTTTGGTGGGCCACCTGGGGCACATATTTGCACTGAGAAGTATCACACACCCCAGACATCAGCATGCTAAGCACATATCTGAAGACACCAGCAGAGGAGATGATTGTGACAAAGTTCAAGTCTCCTGGTCTTGATTAGTCCACTGGGACTCAGGCTGGCTAGTTGCACTGGCAGGGCAGCAAAAAGAGCATTACCTTCAGTGAATGAGAAAACAGGCCTTTCAGTGTTTGGATGGCAACAGAGGAGGCTTGGCCACTGTCCCAGACTAAGCAGCCCATGAGACTTTTGTAAATGCGATCTCTCTTGCTAGCTTGTAACATTTATTGAAAGGCCATTAGATGGAAGTGCATTGATCAGCCCACCTGCAAAGAGCTGTCAGGCTCCCACATAGGCCCTGTTTCTAAATTTGATCATTTGGAGGGTAGCGGCAAGTTCCTCCTGTTTCAGTGGTACTTTTACCAAGCACTTGACTTAAGTATCACTGTGACAATGGCAGAATGCAAATGACGAAGGACTGTGATGTTTTGAAAATGCATTCAATTTGCAGAGGCAAACAGGTCAGAGTGTTACTGCCAGACTTGATGTTGACCTCAATTTATCCAGGGGATGCATGTAAATGCAAATATAAAGTGCAACAACAGGTGTGTGCATTGGATCCTAACAACAGTGGCAGCATACACCATGTCAAAAACCAGTTTGAAATTCAAAAGGGAAACCAAGTACTCTTGGAGTTAACCATCAGTGGTTACCATCCAGACTTCAAACTGTCCAGGCACACAGTACACCTAGTCACACTCTCCGCCGCTATATGGAACTGTTTTATATTTCTAAGGGGCCTTCTACACTTCCCTTTGGGACGTCCTCTCGGACGTCCCATTTTAAAAAGGGGCGTCTCTTTTAGACGCCCTGGCCTAGTACGGACTCCGTCCGTACAAGATGGCGGCGCCCCTTCTACATGGGCGCCGACCATCTTTACGTACTGGACGCACAGCGTCCAGACGTGTCGCCGCCGCTTGTGACGTAGCGAGCGCGCCCCTGGCGCCTCGCTACGTCGCAAACGCGACGCTAAAAGAAGCTGCCATTTTGGAGCTTCTTTTTTCGGTCCGCGCGGGAGTCGGGCCGTCTGAAGGCGTCCGGTCCCCCGCGGACCTACTGGGCGGCGGCGGCAGCAGACCGCCGCAAAGTGGCGGTCCTGTACCCGCCTAGTGTGCAAGCTTTGGTCCAGATTAAGGCACTTTCCCCTGGACAGAAGAGGGATTAACCTTTCACTTTGTTTCCATTACTCTTCTGGAATCCCTTCCCATTGCTGTATTTGCAGGGGGAAAGTTTTCGTTGGTGCCAAAGGGTGCTTTTCTGTGTTCTCTGTTTTTAACTTTTATAGTAACAGGGTGAAGTTTATAAGAAAAGAATGAAGATCTTGGTCTGGATTAGGGCCCTGTGTGCCATAATTCATGCTTATCATTTGTACTATCTGCAGACATCTCAGTCTAAATTATGGCCCTGTATGTTTATAGGGTGAGCTTGACATACCTCATGACTACACTCCTCAGAGCATGGAAAAGTGTCCATATCGGATTACGTTCCAAGAATCTCCCATATTTATACTGTATAGGAGATTCTGGGAAAGCAAAGTAGCTCCTATATAACTAATGTTGTGTCTTTAGAGGGCCTTATTCTCTAGCAGTATAACTAGAATCTTCTTGGTGATATACACCAATGCAATAGGGGTTTACTTTGGGAGGAATTGTAGAAGTTATCAAGTACCTCCTTTCAGAACAACTCTTGTTATGGGTATGCAAACAGTGCCTCCTGGTGCCGCTCCATCTCCAGGACACCAGATGGCTGCAACAATATGCTCAGGTCACCTTCCAGCTGTCCATAATATCTCGGAAAGAAGAAGCTGCCTTATACTGCCCTTGGGATACCAAAGCCCACCACGACAGCTAATCAATGGCTGTTGCACGGCACCCCCCCCTATTCCTTTGTACTATGGGAAAAGAAAAAAGAGACTCCACCTCTACCTAGGCTTGCCATATCCCACCTGTGGGGGGGATTTTCCCCGGTTTTGGGCAGGTCCACATGTCCCTCCCCGAGTTGGCCCCCACCCCAGGATTTCCCCCGCCCTTGGGCTTTGTTGCAAAGTGTGCAACAGCAGTGGCGGGGGAAAGAGAGAGGCCTCTGTAGGCCTCTCTCCTTTGGCGGGGGGGCTTCCTCCCCTCTTTGGCTCCGCTGGAGCCGAGAGAGGGAAAGAAGCCTCGCCTGCCGAGGCCAGACTTCTTTCCCCACCTGAATCTCGCTGGCAAAAACCAGAGCCCGGCGGGGAAAAGAAGCCTCCTTGGGTGCGGAGAAGGAATCCTCCCCTCCAGTGAGGATTCTTTTCCCCCTGGGCTCCGTTGGCAAAAACGGAGCCCAGGGGGAAAGAAAGCTCCCTGGGGGGCGATTCCTTCTCCGCCTGGGCTGCTTCCAACGGAGCCCAGGCGGAGAAGGAATCCTCCCTTCAGCGAGGATTCTTTTTCCCCTGGGCTCCGTTGGCAAAAACGGAGGCCCAGGCGGGGAAAAGAGAAGCCTCCCCTGGGTGCGGAGAAGGAATCCTCCCCTCAGCGAGGATTCTTTTCCCCTGGGCTCCGTTGGGCAAAACAGAGCCCAGGGTGAAAAGGAGCCTCTCTGGGGCGGGATTTCTTCTCGCCTGGGCTGCTTCCAACGGAGCCCAGGCGGAGAAGTGATCCTCCCTCAGCAAGGATTCTTTTCCCCCTGGGCTCCGTTGGCAAAAACGGAGCCCAGGGGGAAAAGAAAGCCTCCCTGGGGGGCGGATTCCTTCTCCGCCTGGGCTGCGTACAACGGAGCCCAGGCGGAGAAGGAATCTTCCCCTCAGCAAGGCTCTTTTTCAAATGTAGGACCCAAAAAAAAGTCCATTTGAAAATTTTGTCCTACATTTGTCCCGGTTTGGAGGTCCTGACTAATGGCAACCCTACCTCTACCTCTACCTGAACCTCCCCAATGAGTGGCATAATTACACTGGCAGAGGCTTACACTCTACCAGCCTGCTAAATGGATCTTGGCCATTATCTCTTTTATAGTATATTCTCACTTTGAATTACTGGAGGCTGAATGTTTCTATCTCAATCTCATTTTCTGCAATGAAAAGCTAACTCAAGCCTGAAGCACACTTGCCTTTCTTGTTCTAGGTGCTACTGATGTTAAGCCAAGCAGCAAGGGAAAACAGATGTGATATGTAGCCGTCCCATGAAGTGCAGCAAATGGGTGAGATGATAAAACATAGAATAAACAGTTTTTAACCCTCTGAAAATCTGATCTCAACTACACCAGCATAAATCAACAATAATTCTATTCATATAAATGAAATTCTTCCAGTGGAAAATGAAATGGAGTGCAGCAAAGGCATAGCCTGCAGAGAATAGTCTGAAAGGATGAGATATGTTTAGTATGAAATGCTGCATTCCATGTTAGTGTGGATATTTTCACATTGCCAAAAGAGAAAAAAGAAAATGTATCTCACACACATACACCAAAAAAGAGGGCAAAAGATAATACATTTTGTGTATGATCACGGTTCTTTTACACACTGCCCCACGAGAGAATTCAGACCACTTGAGAGCTTACTGTAAACAATTTGCCCAGCACTTTGCAGATAAAATCACATGTATTTCTCTGAGTTGTACACTACAGCTGATAAAGGCCAAGTGGATGTAACTTTGACCCTTCATTGTCTAGTGAGCATGGGTCCTTCAATTTGTACAGTCTGAAGATGGGAACAGGATTCTTGGAGAGGTAAGAGCCACTGTGGGGTGAAACAGATGCCCTGAAGCCAGATTAGGGCCATGGCAACCACACACCATGGCCCCAATCCTTCTCTTTGGTGGTGGCAAAAAGGCCTCTTTGACTGTTTCCCGGTCCCTTTTGCGCTAGCAAAAAGTCAGCTTTTCTGCCTCACTGTGACGGAAAGCTGGGTTTAAAGCACTCTGGTGGTGTGCAGCATGTAAACATTGTACCGCCAGACCGCCTGGAAGCCACCCCCCATGTAAATGGCAGGGTGGCTTCCAGATGGCTTGGGAGCCTGCAGCATATAAATGCCACACTCCCATGACACCTGGAAGGTGGCTCAAAAGGGCCATCTGTTTTGGCCCTGTTTTTGCTAGAACCTTGACCTTGCTGGCTCTGAAGAGCAGGAGCACCGGTCAAGTGGATAAAGGAGTGGCCAATGCCTCGTTTCAACAAGGTAGGGTTCTAAAAGAGGCAGCTGTATGACCACTGTTGTAAAAGTCCTCTCTAAATCCCACTGCAATGGATAATTACCAGCCAGTTTCAAATATCTGATCTTGGGGGAATATATAAGTGTGTGATAGCCTCCCAGCTCAAGGGGTTGCTGGATGAGCTGGATTATCTAGTTCCATTTCAGTCTGGCAACAGGCCCCCATTATTGAATGGGGGAAATTTTGTTCACTTTGGTGGTTGATATATACCAGGAACTGAATAAAGGTAAGAGTGTCTCTTTCAGTTCTGCTGAACCCCTCAACATCTTTCAGTACTATTGATCATTGTATCCTTCTGGACCACCATAGTAGGATGGGACTTAGAGCCACTCCACTCCTTCTTGGAAGGACAAACCCAGAAGCCGGTCTGAAGGTATTCCAGTTTGATTTCTTGGCTTTTGATCTATGGGGGGTCCTTAGAATTCTGTTATGTCATCCATGGTGTATAACATGAAACTGATGGGAGAGGTTGTCTGGAGTTTTGTGGTTCAGTGCCACCATATGATAATGATACTGTACATAACTTTCTTTCTCTTTCCACCTAAATCCAAGGAAGCTGTTTTATTTATAAACTAGTGTCTGCTCTCAGTAATGGATAGGATGAGAACAAACAAGTTGAAGCTGAATCCAAACAAGACAAAGGTGTCTGGACAACTGATAAACAGGTAAGTAAACAGGAATTCAACCCAAACTGGATAGGGTTATGCTACCCCTGAAGATGCAGAATCATGGCTTGGACTCCTAGATTCAGTGTTGAGCCTCAGTGTCCTAGCTTCTGCAGTGGTCAGGGGTAGTTTTGCACAGTTAAAGCTACTGCATTAGCTGCATCTGTTCCTACAGGCAGCTGATCTGTCCTGTTTGGATTATGCAATTTGATCTGTCTATGAAGAGAGTTCAGCAGCTTCAGCTGATCCAAAGAGCAGCAGTCAGATTGGTGACTGGAACTGGTTACAGAGAACTCATGACTCCCTTGTTACAAAAACTACACTGCCTACTAGTCTGTTTCCAGGTACCATTGTAAGTGCTTGTTAGAGAGCCACACATAGTTCGGGCTATGTTATCTGAAACCTGTCTAGGCTTTGAGATTATTCAAGTGAGGTCCTTTTCTTGTTGTCATAAGCACAGGTGGTAGAAAAGTGGAAGTAGGCCTTCCTGGTAGCTGCTCACAGTTTCTGGAATTGTTTATTTGTTTGTTTGTTTGTTACCATTCTATATCAGAGTTGTAAAATTCCAGACAGAAACTTTCCCCTCTTGCCCCCTTCACCATTCTGTGTGTCACTCACATTTTTTACAATGGAGTTTTAGAGTGAAGCCCTTTAGGATGATAACTGCTGTGCCACTTACGCCAATCCTTTTACATTTTACAAATGTATGTTTATATTTACAGTTATGGCAAAGCTCATGTCCAAATCATGATCCCTATGCTGCATCTTACACAACCAGAAGGCAGCCAGATGCTATCTCTGATCAAATACTTGGCTGTCATCTGCATTTGAGATAAAATGGACCTGGAGTTGGGTTATTTGAATCAAGGCATTTTTCCTTAATGAGAAACAAAGCTCCTTTCTCCCACTTCCTGCTATGGTGAAGTGACAACAGCTGGAAGTGCAAATATGTCAGCTGTGAGATCCCAGTTTCTTCTTGTTCCCATATCAGTAAAAAGAAAAAGTGGGGAATTGAAGTGGGAACACAAAGAATTATTGTTTTCTTAGTAGGAATGAATGGTATGGCATGTGAGAACTTCATGCTGACACCATCACAGATGAGAAAGCCCACCATCTAGATGCCAAAATTGAATTTTCAATTATACTGAGAATAGTAGGGCTGTGAAATTATTTCAGTCTTGATTTTGTTGAGTTTCTCTGAATCTCTTCTTCATTTTCATCCTGTCCTTCATAACAGGATGTGAGGCAATATGTTTTGTTCCCATACTGAAACTCAAACATATTTTAATAAGTTCTTTTTCTTTTCTTAATTTGCACATTTATTCACCTAGTTAGTTATTTTAGGCAACCTTCTGCTGTTGATTTTGTGTGGGGGGGTCAAGTTTACATATTTTAGATGGTTGTTATTGTTGTTGTTGTTAACTGCCTTTTAGTCAACTTCAACTCATGCTGATCCTGTGAATGAAACATCTCTAAGAACCCACCCCCATCCTCAACTTCACCTTGCTCAGGTCCAGCAGGTTCAGGTGACCTTCCTACTTGAGTCTATCCATCTGACATGTGGTTGTCCTCTCTTTCTACTGCCTTCCACCTTTCCTAGCATTATTGTCTTTGCTAATGAATTATGCCTTCCCATGATGTGGCTGAAATACAATAGCCTCAGTTTAGTCATTTTGGCTTCCAGGGAGAGTTCAGGCTCGATCTGTTCAAGGACCCATTTATTTCTCTGTTTGGCCATCCACAGTATCCTCAGCATGCTTCTCCAGCACCACATCTCAAATGAATTTATTTCATCTCTACCCACTTTCTTCACTGTCCAGCCTTCAAATTTGTACATGATGATGGAGAATGCAATGTCTTGGATGATCCCAACTTTAGTGTTCAGTTTTATAGCTTTGCACTTTAGGATCTTGTCTAGTTCTTTCATAGCTGTCTTTCCCATTCCTACTCTTCTCTTGATTTCTTGACTGTAATCTCTGTTCTGATCAGTGTTTGATCCAAGGTATGGGAAATCTTTGACTCTTTTGATATTCTCATCTTCTAGGATGAATTCATGTAGATCTTTATGTAGATTGTTGCATTTGAAAATATT
Organism: Sceloporus undulatus; assembly: GCF_019175285.1. Lineage (NCBI taxonomy): Eukaryota > Metazoa > Chordata > Lepidosauria > Squamata > Phrynosomatidae > Sceloporus > Sceloporus undulatus. The sequence goes on along the minus strand of NC_056525.1, from coordinate 33,598,296 downwards.
GCATTGTTTTGTGCACACTCCTTTTCCCAGAAACATCATGTGAATCTCACAATGTGCAAATGCTCAAGATGAAGTTTTCACAACAAGATGTGAAAATGTTTCATGAAAACTATCAAGGGCAACAAAAATGTTTACATCCTTAGAAAACAGTACAACTATGTGAAAATGTGTGAAAGGGAAGGTCTTTGCAAAATGGGGATCTATTAATATGGCCAAATTACCATAATTTCATATGTCATTTCTACCATAAATGTACCAAGTATCCAGAAGTAAACCACCTTCTCTCAACCTCAGTCTTGCATCTACAGTTGTTGTTATGTGCCTTCAAATAATTTCTGACTTATAGTAATCCTATGGGCTTTTGACATGATTTATTCACAGGAGGTTTGACTTTGCCTTCCTCTGAGGCTGAGACAGTATGACTTGCCCAAGGTCACAATATAGGGATAATAATACTGATTTTCTTTTCCTTTCCTTCATTTCAGATCTTGGTTTTATCCCCAAGGGATCCTACAATTATACACATAAACACACATATATATTATAAAGACTACGCAACTGATAAGAGCTCAAACCATTAAAAAAATTAACCTGAAAACAAAAAACAATCCAATGAGCAGGTGATTATATTTTAGAAAATCAGGAAACCATCTGCTTTAAAATGCATTTAGGGGATTATTTCATTTAGCACCATGTTAAAAAAAAACAGTTTTTTTAACCAATTATATCAACTTTGGGGGAGTATTCCAAAGTCAAGGTGGCATCAAAGAGAAGGCATCATGCATAGGGCTTCCTTTGACAACAGCTGAAAAACTCTGAAGTTTTCTAAAAAATAATAATAATGGGATTGCCTGGTCTTTTGGAAAGTGGTGCATTTTGAATAAAATATGCAGTTGGAGCTGAAATATGAAGTTTAAAAGGGTGTCTGTAATGATGATATGATGTAATGACCATGTGGTAGTAAGATGACATGGTAATATAGCGTTAGGATAAATGCCGGTTTATTGAGAGGGGAATAGGACTCCTGTGGGAAGCAAAGCTTGAGGAACAACAAGAGGGAGCAAATGGCCAGAGGCAAGAGAGATTTGTGGTTTTATGACCATGTTGTTCCTACAAGCGGATCGGGGCTGTAAACCAAGGATGGTCTCCTTCCTTAGGTATGATTGAATGACAAGGCAGGAAAGGAAAGAAGAAATATGCAAGGTCACTTTGATCTGGATCAAAGGCTTGAGATCATAGCCAGGGAAGGGGGCTGGATGATGGGAACTTAAGTATGATCTAGGGGGAAAACCTTTCAGTTTCGAAACAAATCCTGGACACAGGAACCTCTGTCTCAATTTATGGAATAAAATCTTTTGTTTTAATCATATTAAGTTGTTCTCTTGGTTATTGGGAACTGAGTCCACTGATCCTGTCAAAGGGTGGGAATTGGACAGTTGTTATGTACTGGAGATAGAGCATTTGAATGGAAATTTATAAAAACATTCAAGGTTTAACGTTTATGTAGAAAAATCCCAGTATTTGTGAGGTACCAATTTTGGCAGCACAAGTTTGATGAGGCAGCAGAAATAAATAGATAACCTTATTACTGAACTAAGGCAGTTTCATAAATGAACCATCACAGTACAGTTGGAAAGAACTACTGACTCCTATGGAAAGATCACCATTGATACAAGGTATAAACAAGAAGTCAAGCATACTTTGCAAAGGAAGGTATTCAGCCACTTCTGAATGGGGAAGGGCAATTTCTGGAAAATGAGGACTAGGTCTTTTTTAAATTAAGTAGTGCAGAGATTGTTGCACACCTTTTATATACATCTTTTAAAAGCCATGCATTCTTTCTATGGACATTCTAGTCCAGGAATCATGAATAGCACAGGGAAGTACTAACACACTGAATTCTGGTGACATACTACAGGTGTGTTTAAAAAAAAAACCAACAAAACCCTGTCCCTTAGTATTCACAGCACCTGAAGAGTAGACAAACCAGGCACCCGCAGGCCACCTGGTCAGTTTCTTCCTTATATTTCTGTTTTAGTTATAACTATTTCTTTAAGGGAATTTATGTATTTATATTGACCTGTTTGGATTAATTTAAATTTGCTCATTTTATCTATCCTCTGTTCTCTTTCTTTTTGACCATACCCCCCCCCCAAAAAAAACGCCACCTTTAGAATGTCCTTTTCTGAGATACTTGCCTGTCATCTGTTTTGATGTCTTTTCATAACTGAGTAAAAGTAATTTCATAGTTTCCTAGGCCTTTTTATTGTCACATAGTACAGCCTTGATGCTGCTACCATGCCTGCTTTTTAAACTTGTGTTCTGTTAGTATCTGGCCATTGATTTTATTTTGTATGTGATTATAACTACTACCACCTAGAAACATATGTATTGAAGGGCAGAGTATAAATCTGCAAAATAAATAAATCAGTGCACCTTGAGATTTAAATCTATTTTGATCTTAAAGGCTAAGTGTGCGTAATAGTATTAAAAAAACATGGAATCAAATTGCTATAGTGTTTTAAAACAAACTTACCAATGAAAGGATTCCTTTCCTGCTCATTGCTGGTTGCAAAATGTTTCCCTGCATAAAAAGGATATGCATGATTTTCTATAAAGCATGAAACTCAAAAGGTCAGTTTGCCAAGCCTCCATTTAGCTTGTCCTTTATAAGTGTCTGATGTTTAAAATAGAGCATCATAAGTATTTTATAGCTGCAGCTTTAGCTAAGTAGTTAACAATATTCAATTTGCCTAATAGGATATGAAAATACATGGTTTGGCAGCGGTGTTCAAGCTGTTTGTTCCAATATGTTCCCTTAGTAGCAAGAGGGGCATGGGTAAATTGCTTTACAGGGTGTGCTTTTCTCCCTAATATTGCAACAACACAGCAGTACAAGAAGCATGTGTAAATTCTCTGGACATGCATGTCCTGGATTTTATTTTAGCTGATGATGGATCACAGCACTTAACTCTTGGCCACAGTCGTAGATTAACAAGAAAGTAAATAATGCTACAGTTCCTCAAACCACCTTCTCTGCAATCCTCTGAAGCGGAAATCCTAAACACTTACCAAAGAGTAGATTCCACTGAACTCAGTGGGCCACATTTGTGAGCAAATATGCTTAAGATTGCACTATCCATTCCAGACTAGTTGAATTTTCTTTGATTTATTGATTTGATTTATATAACACCTTTCCCTCAAAACTGGAACTCAAGGCAGCTCTCAAGATTAGAGACAGCTACACATAAAAGTATGAATGGTTATAGTGCTAAAACATAAATTATAATATTAGGCTACACTTGAATTAAAAGCAATTTAAAGCAAAGCAGTGTTTTTAGAAAATACAGCACACACTCATTCTTTCTCAACAAATGACATCTCCCTCCCAAAAAGGTGGCAAATTATAAAGATATTTGCCTGCCACTTTAAGAACCAAGGGAGAAAGATACCTTAGATCTGGTACAGATGGGTGGAAAGTGTTGTAACCGGGCTGAAACTAGGGTTCGGGAACATGCAGCAATTGCACAATCCTGAACCTTAGCACGTGGCAGTGGTGCCATCATGGCAGTCTCTGGTCCACTTGGGGGCCGCCATGTTGGCACAGTGTCTACACATTGCAGACAGGAAGTGGCAGCATGGCAGCACCCTTTCCTGTTTGCGGCCCTGCAAAAAAGAAGCTGCTCTAAGCAGCTTCTTTTTGGCAGCGCATCAGTGCTGCAGCGTGTGGCTGCTGCAGCACCAACTCAGGGCCAAGACGGGTGGCATGGAGCTGTCGAGCCCCTGCGTCTGCCTTGGGCGAGACTTCCAGAGCCTGGGAGCAACTACCAAAAGGGAGCAGCCACAAAATCTGTCTGTTACAGTGGTGGGAGCAAGAAAAGACTTTCCATTCCTCCGTATTTTCAGAATCCATCGGTAGAATACAGCCCTCCAAGCAGGAAAATATAATACTTCATTTAAACAGTCTGGACACAAATCATATGGAGCTTTATAAGTAATAACCAGCACTTTGAACTGTGTTCAGAAAAAAACCAGTAGCCAGTGGAGCTATCATAACAAGAGAGTCCTGTGCCACCCCTGGTCAACAGTCTGACAGAGCTGACAAACATAAAGTGAGCAATTACAATATAGGGCAGACTGTCACTAAGTGGTAAACTATGTGCTGTGTAAACAAAAGTCCTGGTTTAATCCAACAGTGGCTGGTGGGTCCATGCCAGTGAGGCAGTGAATCCTCTCTGGCTTTGAATCTGACGTTTCAAGAAGCTATCCAAGGGACTGAACCCTATCCCCTTTAAAGTTTGGAATAAATCCACAGTAGATTCAACACACAACTGATATGGAAGCCACCAGTCATCACCATTTTAATTCCTGAGGACCTAAATATGCAAAAGACACCAGATCCTCTCTGATCTTGGAAGCTAAGTAGAGTCAGCTCTGGTTAGTACTTGGATAGATGACCAACAATGGATACCAGGTGCTGTAGGGTATATTTCAGAGTAAGAAGCTAGCAAAACCATCTTTGAATATTCCTTGACTAAGAAAACCATATAAAATTTATGGGGTTGCCATACATCATCAGGTGATTTGAAGGCGCACACACATCTCCACATAGGGCTGGGAAAGATTTCTTCCTGAAATCTTGTAGAACTGCTACCAGTCAATGAAGGCAATACTGAGTTCGGAGACATAAGGATCTGAAGTTGTCTATCATTTTCTGATTTCACTGTACATTAGGGCAGGGCTGCTACATGTTCTGATTTCAAAAATATATGGTCAAAACTAGCAGATATTGGATCATTTGCCTCTCTTTCAGTTCACTTCAACCCAAGATACACCTCTTGGGAATATGAACAAAAAGTGGGCACAAAGTGTATTCAGGCCCTATTTCCCCAGGATAATTAATTATATAAACAGTTCCATGTATGTATGTGCACTGAGGATTATTTTATATCTTCATAAAAAGAGGAACCAGAAATGAAAACCAGTTCTGATATTATTAGAGAGCAGCCAAAATCATAGGCTGTTTGTATGAAAAGTGTTGCCTGCAGCTATTCTTTTTCTTAAAACCAGAACACACAACATGACATTTCTTTATAAGGTGTCTTTCATTCTGGAATTCAGTTAGAATATGTTATTTCCAATTACATCCTCTAAAACTACAAGCAGTTAAGAGAAAATAATCCTTGCAATTTGCAAAGCAATAAGTATTATATACGGTGGCAAGAATTATGAGTAAGAGAACCGGTGCAGTTCCATCCACATTCTAAAGCAGAAAGCAGGACTCTTAGCTCAGGAGTGCCACCTCCCTGTTCTCAGCAAAGTGAAGAGTTTCTGGAAGACTGATATTTGCTTAGAACAGACCGAACAACCACTTCAGTGTGGTGGTTCCTTCGACACCATCAGGATGATGCCTTGTTTTTCTCTGCCTGGATTGGATACAAAAGTTGGTGAAGCTGTCCTCTAAATGTAGGCACAGTTTTAGCATGGCATAGTCAGGAGCAATTTCAAAGCAAAGTGATACAGATGAAATTAGTGGTAATCTGGTCTTTAGCTGTACCTTCAGATATGACTACAATGCATATGCCAATACTCTCTGGCTCTGAATGCAAGGCACTGGTGATGACATTCAAAGCCCTAAATGGTTTAGGATGCCAATACAAGATATACCGTAACACTTCTCCCCATATATGCCTGTCTGAAGACTGAGCTCTACCATGGGGACTCTCCTCTGTGTCCCAATACACTGTGTGAGGACATTTCTGCTGTGGCACCCCATTTATTGTATGTTCTCCCTTAGAGGTCTGTTTGGTGATGTTGGTTTCTTAAAACACTTAGTGTCAAATTGATTCCCCCCCTCCCCCCAAACAATGTACATGGACATAATTTTAAAATAGTTTTATCCTTCCACACTATTTTAGTCTGGCCTGTTGGCTGAAATAAAGATTATTATTACTATTTTAGTTTGTTAAATTGTTTGCAGTCATTTTACTCTGTTTACATTATTTTCATTGTTTTGAATTCTGAATTGCTTTAAACTGGTTCAATGGATTTTATTTCTATTCCATCCTGATATTCTATCCTATGCCATAGTAGAACAGTCAAATGCCATACAAGTCAAACGAAGCCATGTAATAGAATGTGTTTTGTAGACTAAGGGGCTGTACAAACAGCCCCTAAAGGGCAGCATGCAGCTGCCCCTTTATTGGTCAGATCAGGGCAACAGCCACCGCACACCGTGGCCCTGATCCAACCACTGGAGGGCAGGAAAAGGAGCCACAAAATGCAGCTCCTTTTTGTGCCCTCTAAAAGGTACCACAGCTGCAGCAGCACAGCTTTATGAAAGCCTTTTGGTGCTGCATCATCTAGATGCACCTCCAGGGTCATGCCATGATGCTGCGCAGTGTCTAGAACGGTGCGCAGTGTCATGGCACAAGTGGGGCAGAGTCACGGTATTGAGCATGCGGATGCTCTGCTGTGACTCCACTCACAGACCAGCACTTTGTGCCCGTCTGTACTGGGCCTAAATCTCTTAAGCAAGTGAGTAGCCATGGCAACACAGGGGTTGTATTTTGGGGACAAGGGATAGAGTAATTCTGCATTTTCTGTTTTGTTTAATGTTTTTAGCACTTATTCATAGCTACCTAGCTGGGCGATTCTGGGAGTTATTAAGATATCCAATCGTCGTCTGTTCCCATATTGTTGAGTCGGTAGTGTGGGTGTTCTTTAGGATCAGTTTATAGCAGATCAAATGGATAGGCCCGCCAGTATTTAGCATTTGGCTATTTCACATTGCTTCAAAACCACTGCCCAGTGTGTACATTTGGCCACAAAATGAGAGTAGCCTGTAGACTGAAAACAGGTCCTGGTGCTTTCAACATTCTTCTTCCATATATGAGTTGAATAACTTCAGCTATCCTGTCCTTTAGATCACCTTGCTAATTGTCCCACCCACCTCCATTCTCCACTAATTCACCTTAAACTTTTTATTTCAAGAAGAATATATCAAACCCACCACAGGAACCAAGTGAAAGAAGGTACTTCATATTTGAATACATATATTAGTCACTTCTCACTCCGAGCCTGAAAGTGTTGTTCTTGTTAATTCTCAGGAATACTTTGTAAACATTCAGGTTTACCTTGGTTCCTCGGCATACCAATTTAGGCCATCTCCCTCAGCACAAATCAGGAGTCAGTCAAACTCAGTTCAGTTGAAAGAACTAGAATCATAGAATCATAAAGTGGGAAGAGACTGCAAGGGCCATCAAGTCCAACCCCCTGCCATGCAGGAAATCTCAATCAAAGCATCCCCGACAGATGGCCATCCAGCCTCTGTTTAAAAACTTCTAAGGAAGGAGATTCCACTACACTCCGAGGGAGTGTGTTCCACTGTCAAACAGCCCTGACTGTCAGGAAGTTCCTCCTAATGTTGAGGAATTTCTTTTCCTGTAGCTTGCATCCATTACTCTGGGTCCTAGTCTCTGGAGCAGCAGAAAACAAGCTAGCTTCCTCCTCAATATGACATCCCTTGAAGTATTTAAACAGGGCTATCATATCACCGCTTAACCTTCTCTTCTCAACGCTAAACATCCCCAGCTCCCTAAGTCATTCCTCATAGGACATGGTTTCCAGACCCGTCACTATTTTGGTCACCCTCCTTTGGACACACTCCAGTTTCTCAATGTCCTTTTGAGCTGTGGTGCCCAGAACTGGACACAGTATTCCAGGTGGGGCCTGACGAGAGCAGAATAGAGTGGCACTATTACTTCCCTTGATCTACACACTATACTTTTATTGATGCAGCCTAAAATTGCATTGGCCTTGTTAGCTGCCACATCGCACTGTTGACACATGTTCAATTTCTGGTCTACTTGGATTCCCAGATGCCTTTCACGCATAGTCTCATTCAGCCAGGTGTCCCTTAGCCTATATCTGTTTGTTTCATTTTTCCACCCTACGTGTAGTACCTTACATTTCTCCATGTTGAAATTCATTTTGTTAGCTTTGGCCCAGCTTTCCAATCTATTAAGATCATTCTGACGTTTGATCCTGTCCTCAGGAGTATTAGCTACTCCTCCTAATTTGTTGTCATCTGCAAATTTGATAAAAGTGTGCCCCCCAATTCTGTCATCCAAGTCATTAATAAAGATGTTGAACAGCACTGGGCCCAGGACAGAACCCTGTGGGACCCCACTGGTCACTTCTCTCCAGGATGAAAAGGAGCCATTACTGAGCACCCTTTGGGTTTGGCCAGTCAACCATTTATAAATCCATGTAACAGTTACGTTGTCTAGCCTATATTTCACTAGCTTATTTGCAAGAATGTCATGGGGAACCCTGACAAAAGCCTTACTGAAATCAAGATAAACTGTATCCACAGCATTCCCTTCATCTAACAAGCTGGTAATTTTTATCAAAGAAAAAGATCAGGTTTGTCTGGCATGACTTCTTTCTCTGAAACCTGTGTTGACTTTTTGTGATTATGGCATTACTTTCTAAGTGTTCACAGACTCTCTGTTTAATGATCTGCTCTAGAATCTTTCCTGGTATTGATGTTAGACTAACTGGACGATGATTGTTGGGATCCTCTTTTTTCCCCATTTAAACTGGGCAGTATGTATCCTTCTTCAAACTTCTTTTTGACACATTATCTCCAGTCTTTGTCATGGTTGCCACCACACATTTTGCTATGTGGAACATACACAGTGTTGTATTTTCACCAAGGTAAAGTCACCACTGGGGATTTTACCATTTTTCAATGTTTATGTGCTAATATTATGTTTGAATCCACACTCATAAAGCATAAAGTTAAGTTACCAGTGTATGGCATTGTATGGTCCTGTGAGGAAAGAGGCTAAGATGGCAGCAGTGCTACTGGTGGGGTCTCCTATGTCAGACAGGCTTTTAAGACTAAATGTTACTGGGCAGCAGCAGTAGAGGTGGACGCACTTGTAGAGGATCTCTCAGAGACAACAGCAGAGACACCAAAGCTAACACTTGTTAATACTGTACAATGGAATGCACAATATACCTCCTTTTGAAGATAAGACTACCCAAAACAAAACAAGAGATAGTTCCAGAAGATGGAGTTCCCAGATCAGATAGCACTTAATAAACTACTGAGATACAGCAGTGGACAACTGTGAGTAGCACTGTGGCTAATACACAACTGGACTCAAGCTGAAAGGATGTTCAGCTGTTGACATAGAAGATGTTCATATCTGGCATAAACATGGCTCAAACATCACTGAAATGTCCTGAAAAGGTGGTGGAAGCGTGCATGTCTGAATGCCAGATGCACTTCCTTAATCATCAGGGAAATGGGGCTCCCTCTAGCATCCCTGAATCACTGCAAGGGGAGCGGATTTCCTATGAATGCAAACTTTGCATTCATAGAAGTTTGGTCCCCATGAACAATTCAGAGATGCAAAAGAGGGAGTGATGATTGAATGATAATAGTGGAAGCATGAACACACATGCTTCCGTCACCTCTTCAGGACATTTCAGCCATGTTTGAGCCACATTTATGCCAGATATGAAAATCTTCACATTCAGAGGTGAAAGGAAAGTCTGAAGCTGCACAACATATATTACAGAAACATGGCATGTTAGAAGCATGACTGAGGAAGCTGGACATTGTAAAACATGAAATAAAACATATAAATATTAAAATACTTGTGGTGAGCAAGCTAAAATGGACAAGAATTAGACTTTTTGAGTCAGATAATTATACAATGTTTTACTCAGGAAATGAAAATCGAAGAAGAAATGGGGTGACATTTATAATGAGGAGAGATGTAGCAACAGCAGTCAGATGATATAATGCAATGAAAAATAAGATGAAACTGAAAGATTCCATGCAGGAGGAAATTGATCACACACAAAAACAGGATTTCTTGTTAATTACAGGCAATTAGAATGCAAAAGCAAAATCCAAGATTCTAGGAAAATTTGGCCTAGACATCAAGAAATGAAGCAGGAAAGCAACTGACTGAATTTTGCAAGCCAACAGTATGTTCACTGCCAAGACATTCTTCTAACAATAAAAGAGACAACTGTATACATGGACATAACCTGATGGCCAATATAGGTATCAAATAGATTACATAACTGGAAACAGATCATGGGGAAACTCCATTCTATCTGAACAAACAAGGCCAACAGCAGGTTGTGGCATGGACCATGAACTACTAATATCAAAAACTTTTAAGAGAACATTAAACCAACCATTGTGCCAAAATACAATCTGAAGAATATCCCCATAGAATTTAAAGATAATGAAAAATATAATTTTGTACTACTAAACCTAACTGACCAGGAACTAGAACAACTCAGGACTGTAGCCAGGGGCATTGTCAAGGAGGAATGGGGGAAATAACACTATTTGTAGCCAAGAGAGAGAGAGAGAGAGAGAAATCTCAATGAATGACAGAAAAAACTTTTCAACAGACCAGAAGCAAAAGAAACTACTATAATAATCAATGCAGAGACATAGAAGATGACAACAAAATAGGGAGAACAAGAGACCTCAAAAATCAAAAGGTAATTTATACCAAGAGGTGGATGCTATACCACCACTTTTCAGATGGATAGATTCAGTCAAGGAATCTGCAAGATCTGAGCAGGGCTGTTTATGATAGTGTGCCTTAGAGTTCTCTCATTAATCAGGTTGCCATAAGTCAAAGCTGATTTAACCAGCAATTAAGGACAACAAATGTCACTGACATGGCAATGATTGTATTCACCTTGGAGATGTGACTATAGCTTCCTTTGAAGGCGTGGTTATATATTCTGGGCCAGTCCCTGGAAGAGAACCTGACAATTAAGAGGCTGTCATGGTGAACTGCTGCACTTCAAAATTTACTGCTTCATGAGACAAACCCTGGAGGAATGGCGCCTTCTGCAGGTGCAGCGGGATATGGTACAGAGGGCCTTGGTACAGTGGGCACTTGGGTTTAGTTCCAGGACCTGCCATGGATAACAAAATCCATGGATGCTCCAGTCCCATTAAATACAATGGCTTAGCAAAATGGTGTCCCTTTTATAAAATGGCAAAATCAAGGTTTGCTATTTAGAATTTATATATTTTTTAAATATTTTCAAGCCGTGGATGCTTGAATCTGTGGATAAAAAAAATCTGTGGATACCGAGGTCTGACTGTATTTGCATTGAGGAAGCCAGGTGAGGAGTATCAGGCTCTGACAAAAAAAGCACACTTGCACATTTGTACATACATTTTGATGGGCAGATTTTATTAAATGCCTTGCCTTATCTATGGAACAGAAACTTGTTACAAGAATCCCAGCATAAACAGAGACCCACCTCAGGGCAAGGTCAGAAGTGCTAGGTTTTCCTCTTCAGCATTTGCAATATGAACTTCAAGTTTCTGTGATGTGAATTATATACCAGTACAGTGCATATTATTACTTTCTGTCATCTATACTTCTAGTCTCATTGACAGCAGCCTAAACTCTGCAAGATGAGCGAGTATTGATTTAGAATTTTTTCCCCTTCAATTAATGCACAAAGGCACCAGTTTCAGACTCCTGGCGGCCTTTTGCTTTCAAGAGAACTTGGCTAGGATACAGCCACTTACTTTAGGTGCACCCAAGGGCTTGGAATTCTGCATGCCCTATGGAATGTTTGACTTTTTGCTTTTGAATGCCATGTCACCATTTGATTCTGAAATTTTCCCTCCATTTCAAGAACAGACTTTCTGTGAAGTACAGGGCTTTGCTTTGAGAAATAAAAGTTCAGACTTCACTTGGATGCACAGAACTAGTGGCACAATTCCTTGGATGCGGGCCCAGGGAAAGAAATGTGGAAAACTGCAATTGACTCATCTGCTGTGGCCACACTGCAACAGTTGTATGAACAACTATCCCAGTCATTGTAAAGGAGCTGAGTGCTGCTCATAGCCATTTTCAGAGATAGCAACTACAATAACAGTGTGTATACATTACTATACAGCAGGGCTAGCCCAGGACATGCTGATGCCAGAGGCAGAAGAACAAATGATGACTGCCCCAACCCATCCAAGACGAAGAGCTCATTAACCAACACCAGTCAAGTTATGCTGGTATAGGAAAGAATGAAACAAAAATCACACAAGATTCGTTGTCCTCCCTGGCTGTTGTTGTGTGCCTTCAAGTCATTTCCCACTTATGAAGACACTAAGGAGAACCTATCATGGTGTTTTCTTGGTAAGATTTGTTCAGAGGTTTACCATTGCCTTCTTTTAAGGCTGAGAGCGTGTGACTTGCCCAAGATCATCCAGTGGGTTTCATGGCCAAGATGTCAATCAAACCCTGGTCTCCAGAGTCATAGTCCCACACTCAAATCACTGTGCCGCCTTGGGAGAAGTACGGTAAATATGTAATAACAAATTGAGGTGGGAGACAGATTGCCCAAAAAGGGCGGTTTCCCGCCGCCCTGGTTTACTGTGCGAAGGAGCCGCAGCAGAAAAACCGTGTGGCTCCCTCGTGCAGCAAAAAGAACCCTCAAAAAGCAGGTTCTTTCTGCAGCGTGGTTGTGATGCCACAAGGCGCCAATGGTGCACTTGTGGCGTCACAAGGGCGCCGAGATGTGTGGACGTTAGGCATCCATCACGTCAAAATGGTGGCGCCCATATGTACAAGGCACCGCCATTTTGATGCCCTCATCACGTGTGAGGGGCGAGGGGCATCTGAAAGCGCCGCCCCTCACACGTCACAATGGCACCCCATAGGGCCCGTCTAGCCAGCGCCTAAGTATCTGAAAATTTATTTTCCTTTCTTTGCCCCTAAAGTCTGCTGATTGAGGCAGTTGCATCATTCTGTCTAATGAACGGTTATACAGTTGGCCCTCCATTTTTGCGGGGCATCCGTTCCGGACCCACCCACCCCCCACGAAAATGGAAGCTCATGTATATTCAAGCCCCATAGGCATGAATGGGGCACCCTCCCCCCAGCACACGCACCACTGAAGGTAGCAGAAGTCACCCCTCCATGGATATTTAAGGGAGCAGATCTCAGATCCACGCGTTAGGAGGAGCAACTATATACATTTGCTTGTTGACTGATGTCTGTTGGAAGGTCCCTCCTCTGTGTCCCACCCTGGAAGCAAAACACTGTGAGGAGTTATGCAAACAGATCTTCTGCTGTGGCAAGCCAGTTGTGCAACATCATTCCTTTAGAGGCCTCATTGGTAAAAAGACATTTTTTCTTGGCACTAAAGTAACACCAGAAGTGATACCAATCAGGCCTCTAAAGGGAGGATGTTCCACAACTGGCTTGACACATTCTGTCTAATGAATACATTTGCCTGTCTTTTGGATTAATTGGTTTCAGCCAAATCTGGACATATGCATCTTTTTTTTAAAAATCAATTTGAACTGAGTTTTAAGCTGTCTTGAGCTACTGTTTTAAGCTATTTAAAAGTGATTTTATTGTGTTGTATTCTTGGATATAGGGTGGGATATAAATATTTAATTATTTTTAAGTACATAATGATAGCATTATGCAACACACTTGAATGAGTATTGTTATATACTAAACTTTACTTTCAACAAACCATGACAAACTACCTAAATTTTAAATAGCAGTAGTATTTGTTGTTATTGTGTGCCTTCAAGTCATTTCAGAGTTATGGTGACCCTACAGCAACCCTATCATGGGGTTTTCTTGATAAGATTTGTTCAGAGGAGGTTTGCCATTGCCTTCCTCTGAGGCTGAGAGAATGTGATTTGCTCAAGGTCAACCAGGAGGTTTCCACGGCCCACTATAAAGCTATGCCAAAAGTGAAAACTGAGACATGACAATCCATATAAATGAAGTTGATGATCCAAGGGTTTCTCAGTGGTGATGTCACTTTTGTGAAACACATGAAAAGCATTTTTTTAAAAGCTAGTTGTTTGATATGCTGATATTTTATTGATTTTGTTTCACAGCATAGACTGTTAATTAGTTTGGTAAATGTATTTTTTTAATGGAATATGACCCAGCCATGCTTTAACCTCTTTAAGTTCAACAAGGGACTTAAAAGTGTGTTCATATGCACAGTTATGGCTCTTTGGTACTGTCAAGGACCCACTGGGATTTGTTGTTGAAACTTCTAGTGAAATCCATGAATTTTTAGCACTAGAATTCCATAACAAAGAATACTAAGTACCTCACCAAACTACAAATCCTAGGATTCCAGAGTATGGAGCCATGGAATTTCAAGATGCTTGAAATCAAAGTGCTACAATTGTGTTGTTTATAACTGGATATACCTATCAAGCCTGCAGTGCAATGAAACAAAAGTAAATGCACAAACCAGTGTAGATGACATGCCTATCTTGGTACAGGCGGAAGTGTCTTGAAATGAACTGGGCAGTGTTTTTCCCACAGCTCTGCCCTGTAACATGTCACATCCAGATTATAAACAGCTGGATGCTTCCTGGATTTTTGAATTCACTGCTATGGATAGGAGCATGTGAAATTTTCATACCTCTTCTCAGATTGAGAGTGGTAGACAGTACTCGTTCCATATGATTCCATAGGCTATACAGGCTTCGTGAGAAATAAGGCTCATCCAGTCCAATGGGATTTAGTTCTTTAAAAGTGTGATTAGCACCGCAGCCTTAGAAATGGTATTTAGCTTTCCAGGATCCTCACTGCAATAGCTTCCCATCAAAATGTTTGGATGTGCATTTCAGAATATCATTTATCTTTAAGTATGTCAGCTCTAAAAACATTAGCACTTGTCACTGTCAATGTAAATGCCAGAAATTAGCTTTCTTTCATTTGAAAAAGGAATGATTAACTTAGCAAGTGTTTCTAAAAGTGCTAATTAATGGGTTTCACCAACATGATCTGTCAGGATGTATCTTAGTCTGAACACCAACTTGGCTTCTATCAGCTTCTTCTACCTCTTTATCCTTGAGGATTATACTTCCTTTTAGTCTTTTTTTTCCTAAGACACAAATTTACAATGGGCTTCCAAGTAACTTTATAATGCCATCATACAAAACATGAAAAGCAAAAGGAAACAGTGTTGCTAACTAATGGTTTTGCATCTGATTCCCATTCCTATAAACACACTTGCTTACAATAGATCTATCACAGTCTCCTGACTTCAGTCCCACTAATTTCAATGTTTGTTCTACAGATGGCTTTGGGGAAAAACAGACAGCCCTGAAGGGGTGATGTGTTGTTGTCCCTGACAGATCCGGATTGGGGCTGCAGCAACCACTCACTGCACCCCCAATCCAGCCAGCCTTCACCCCAAATAGGAACTGAAAAAGTCCACTCCTATTTGGGGTGGGAAAAAGCCACCCTTTCTGCCACCGGTGTACCTTTTCGGTTTCTGTGGCACGACACAACACATGTAAATGTCATGCCACCAAAATGCCAGCCCATGTGAGGTCAGCCTTGTGTCTTCATGGTGGCATGGGGGTGGCATCAGAGCATGCAACATCTAAACACCATGCACAGATGCTGCCTCCAAGCCAGCACAAAGGGGTAGTCTCCTTCACCCCTATGTCTCACTCCAAATCATACCAGATCTATGCATGTTGATTCAAGGTAATTTCCACCAATGATATTTACTCCCAAGTAAAGATGCATGTGGATTTCAGTCTAAATTAAGAAGTTTAAGAAAAAGAGCCCTCCTTCCAGTCCATCTGCCTTGGTCCAGGCCTCAAAGGGAGAGAAGAACTGCTGGACCTGATCCCCTTCCCCACCACTATTCCCTTCTCGTTTTGTGTCATGTCTTTTTTAGATTGTAAGCCTGAGGGCAGGGAACCATCTAATTAAAATAATAATTGTAAGCCACTCTGATGGCTATTAGGGCTGAAGGGTGGGGTATGACTAAATAAATAGATGACAAGCTTACCCTCTATAAGTGAATACAGATTCCTGGGGCTATGGTGCATGCTAGAGCAATGTTAGTGAAATGAAGACCTGAGTCTTCAGCAGGACAATGAAAAATCACTTGACTCAAATCTACAATGCCTTGAGTTTTGTGAGAGATGAAAGGTGAGCTATAATTGTCCCATATTTAATATGCTGCTACTTAAACATTTTGGGCTTTATGTTCTCAAGTTTGGAAAGCCACTTCTGAAAGTAATTAGTTGCAATTATAGATACAAGAGCCTCAACACAATCTGTTAATATCATCATTATTGAAATACAAATTTATATTAAGTCTTTACTTTCTCGTTTATCAAAAGTAACTAGGAGACTTATATTTGACTTTTTTAAAACTATCCAACCACTGCAAGCTACCAAAAACTCTCTTCTCCCACCTATTCAATTACCCCACAGCATCCTCTACAGACCACATGTCAACAGCAGGGTTATATGATTTATATAAAAACTGAATAAAAGGTGGGCCAAAAAACATCCTTGTCGTACTCCTTTTTCTTTGGGGATATTATCAGATAGAAGTCCATTAGGGCCACGTCTAACTCTGAGGGATGTATCCAAGTGTAACATTTTAATTAGAAGGAGTAACCTTCTGTCAATATTGGTGGATGCTAATGTTTGTCACATTTGTTCTCTCTTAACTAGGTCAAAGGCAGAGCTAAAGTCTATAAATGCAGCATAAATTTCTTTTCTATCTTTTTGAGTATATTTTTGTACCACGTGTTGTAAGATAAAGCACTGGTCTGTTATGGATCTACCTTACAAAGATAACTAAAAGTTAAATTACAAAGCACAAGAAGTTATATTCCTTGTAAAGTTACCTGTATAACTTGGTTATTGAGGAAAGGCATTCATGACATGAAATAAATGTTTATCACTTTCAGAGACACAGGTATGATAAGCCACACTAGAGAGCTCATTGTCCTTATTGCAGAGATGCTAGAAACACAAATCAAGATCTATTAAAGGTTAAACATATTGTTAGTGCAATCTTATACAACATATTTGGGCCAACATAGATTACCATTAGAACTTAAGTGTGGTAGGAGTCCACCAGTAGGCTCTGGCCTGAAACAGATGGGCCAAAAGGTGCATCTTCTGGCCACTTCAGGGGCAGGGCCTGCAGACGATGCACACCCCTGGAGCAGCTGAAGGCTACTGAAGGGTCCAAACAGACAGGCCAAAATAAAGCTGCTTTGGATCACTTTGGAGGTATGCTATTTAAATGAGGCATGCATCCTAACAGGTTGGAAGCCATGCCAAAGCCATGCTCCAGTCCAAAGGACTGGAGCACAGCTTTGGTGTAGCTTCTGGCATCTTAAGATGTGTGTGTAATTTAAACAGCATACCTCCACAGTGATCTGAAGCAGCTTTATTTTGGCCTGTCTGCTTGGGCCCTAAGGCAACCTGGAGCCACCAGAAAAAAGCAGTGCAGAAAAAGTGCTCCTTGCCAACAGCTCATTTGGCACCACAGCAGGCCATCTGGTTGCCACAGTCCTAGATTGACTGGGGACCAATATGGGCTGGAGTGGCCAGAGGCCACTCCAAGCCACTGGTCTGTTTCAGCCCAGTGTTAAAGTCAAAAAAGAAAGATTTAAGAGTTTTAAGCAATCTGCTACTCCCCAGTAGTTTTTTGTTTGTTTGTTTTGTTGTTGTTGTTGTTATTGTTGTTGTTTTGGCTAACATTTCCAGATGACCTAAACAATATACAGTACAGTGGACCCTTGTTATACGCTGGGGTTTGGTTCCAAGATCCCTCGTGTATAACAAAATCTGTGTATGCTCAAGTCCCATTAAATATAATGACATAGAAAAATTGTGTCTCTTATAAAAAATGGAAAATCAAGGTAAATTTATACTTTTTTGGAACATTTTCAAACCGTGTATGCTTTAATCCGTGTATAAAAAATCCGTGTATAAGAAGGACCGACTGTATGTTACAGAAGCTTTAATCCAAAACATTTGGAGGGTCCAAAATTGCTTGTTCTTGAAATAATGCTTAATGTTTCCCATGGAAACCAAAGAAAATTAAAATTGTCATAATAATAATTAATTAATTTGTTTTATTTATATACCGCTATTCCAAAGATCATAGCAGTGAACAGCAAGTAAGCTAATTAGCAAGTAAGCTAATTTGCCCCTAACAGTCTGGGTACTCATTTTAGTGACCTCGGAAGGATGCAAGCCTGAGTCGAGCTTGGGCCCTTTTGCTGGTCTTGAACTCGCAACCTTGTGGTTTTGAGTGAATGGCTGCAGTACAGGCATTTAACCACTGCACCACCAGGGCTCCCTCATTTCTTTGGGATGGATAAAACCTGGTATTATGAGGATGAGAAGTATCTGTTTATTTGTCTATTGGCAATACCATTCAATCTTATAATTGAAAGTGTACTTTGAAAGCACATTTTTTCTAGTATACTAGCATAGAAATCTATGTTCTGGCCAGTGTATCTACCTAAGGTGGTCATCACTGAAACTGGTTCCTTTTAACAGCCATTGGACCCACATGTATCCAGCGACTCCATTAATTAGGTTCATTTGGATCAATTTCAGTCTCTGAGTCCCGATGATGTAGAAAAGCTGCTTGAAAGGGTTAAAAAGACCACTTGCCCTCTCCACCCTCTCGACATGGCTAGCCATTCAGGGAGGGGAGGCAACTAGGACTCTTTTAAGAACTATAATCAGTGCCTCCCTCAGAGAAGGTTGTTTTCCAGCGGGTTTAAATGGCTGTTGTTAAACCAATTCTTAAAAAGCATTCCCTTGACTCCCTAGAGAGATCCAATTATCAGCCGGTATCACTTCTACCATTTTTGGGTAAGGTGATCGAGAGGGCTGTTGCCAACCAACTCCAAGCAATCTTGGATGACACTAATTATCTTGATCCATTTCAAACTGGCTTCAGGTCAGGATACGGAGTGGAGACTGCCATGGTCACCTTGGTCGATGATCTCCGTCTGTGCATTGACAGGGGAAGCGTGGCCCTGTTGGTGCTCTTAGACCTCTCAGTGGCCTTCGATACCATAGACCATGGTATCCTTCTGGAATGCCTGAGAGGGTTAGGAATCGGGGGCACTGCTTTGTAGTGGTTCCGGTCCTATCTCTCGGGCAGATTCCAGATGGTGTCGCTTGGCGACAGTTGTTTGTCCAAGAGGGAGCTCAAATTGGGTGACCCCCAAGCGTGATACTGTTGCCAATGCTCTTCAACATTTACATGAAGCCACTGGGTGAGATCATCCGGAGACATGGGGCGGGGTGTAATCAGTATGCTGATGACACCCAAATTTGTTTCTCCATGTCTCGGACTTCTTCAGTGACCAAGGATGGCATCTCTCCTCTGAATGATTGTCTGAGGTCAGTAATGAATTGAATGAGGGAAAATATACTTAAATTGAATCCAAATAAAACAGAGGTACTCGTCATAGGCAATCCCAAACTGGGTATGGTGATAAGCTCCCCAGTTCTGGACGGGGTCACACTTCCCCTAAAGGACTGTGTTCATAGCTTGGGGGTGCTTCTCAACTCGTTGCTTCACCTGTCGTCCCAGGTTGATGTGACAGCCAGGAGTGCCTGTTATCAGCTTTGGCTGATACGCCAGTTACGCCCCTTCCTGGAACTGAAAAACCTTGAAACGGTTGTACATTCACTGGTAACCTCTCATCTCGATTTCTGCAATGCGCTTTACATGGGGCAACCCTTATGCCACGTTTGGAAGCTGCAACTGGTCCAAAACATAGCAGCCAGATTGGTGACTGGGAGTTCCAAGTTTGATTCTATCACACCTATCTTAAAATCCCTACACTGGCTGCCTACTAGCTACCGGGCACAGTATAAGGTGTTGGTTATTACCTATAAAGCCCTACATGGCCTGGGTCCAGCTTACCTGAGGGAACTTCTCCTCCCATATAATCCTTCCTGCACTCTCAGGTCCTCAGGGAAGAACCTACTACAGTCACAAAGAACTAAACTGGTAACTACTTTCCAGAGGATGTTTTCTGCTGCTGCTCCTAAAATCTGGAATGATCTGCTGGATGAGACCTGCCAACTAACATCTTTCGAGGCCTTTAAGAAGGCAATAAAAACAGATCTCTTCCAGCAGGCCTTCCCAAACTGATCCCCTAATTTCACTCTCCACATGCCTAAATTGTTCTCTTCGGACTGATTCGAATGCCTTTGATATTATTGTTTTTCTCTTTTTATATGCTGTTACCCGCCTTGATCCAACACAGGGAGAGGTGGGTTATAAATAAATATTATTATTATTATCATCATCATCATCATCATCATCATCATCAATAGCTGGTGATGTGTCTTTCCACCCATGCAGCAGAAAACTTAGTTTTTCTGACCACCCATCCACTCACTTGGTGTTTGTTGATCACAGCTCATACACCTCTGATTCTGACCAGGTGGGTTCCACTATTCTAGAATGATACATAAAGGCAGAGCATTTTCTTGCAATTCATTGACAGCTTTCATGTTCTTTCTTCCTGTTGTTCCACTAAACCCACTGGGGCTGCTGCCACACTGCAGAATCAATGCAGTTTGACACTGTTTAACTGTCATGCCATATTACCGCACTACACTCTTATAGTGCTGCTATTCCACTTTAACTGCTCTGGCTGCCTCCTATTGCATTCTAGGATTTGCAGTTTAGGGAGGGGAATTTAGAATTCTCAGCAAGAGAGCTCTTAGGTCTCACTGAACTATAAGCCTCAGAATATAGCAGGAGGCACCCAAAGCTGTTAAAGTAGAATAGCAGCACTATAAGAGTGTAGTGTGGTGATGTGGATGGTTCCATCCTATGGAATCCTGGGCTTTATCATTTGTTGTGGCACTAGAGTTCTCTAACAGAGAAGGCTAAATATCTCACAAAACTGCCAAGGCCCTTAAAATGATGTCAAACTGCATTAATTCTGCAGTGTAGATGCAGTCCAAATTAAATGAAATAATGCTCTGAATTTCATAGTGCTTTCTAGTATTCATGACAATTCAGATAATTAAGCAGTTGTAAACCTTACAACAGTCTTGTAAAGGTGGTATTTTCATCTCTGTATTTCATGTGTGATGTTGAGCTGCAGGAATACTGGTGAGCCTTGGGCTATCTATTAAGTTCATATTAAGAAGGAAATTAAAAACAGTATACATGTCCCACTCTTTTAGCCACTATGTTACACAAGCTCTCAAATAACCTGTGGGTTTACATTTTTAAAGCACAAATATGTTTCCCACAGTGCATTTATGAATCTAATGCATTCATGCAGTGGCTTTCAAGACAGAGGAATTCCTTACTAAATCTGACACAAAGAATCGTAAGGTAAAAGTACCTCTATGCATTTTAGTTCAAGACCAGTGCAGGAAAAATACCTTTTCAATTACAAATATCAATTACAAACAGACTGTGCTGTTGACATTTAATTTTGTTTGGTTAATCAGAGGAAGACAGTGTCAAGCTCCTTCTGAACAAATCTTGCCAAGGAAAATCCATGATCCCCACCTTGGCTCACCATAAGTTAGAGAACAACTAAAGGCACACAACAACAAAATGGAGTAATCTGCATGTGCTCCCTCAATATACAGTGAATATCTGATGACTGAGATGAGGAAGGGTTACTGTTGCTCATAGAATTAGAGGCAACCAAAGTTTGGGGGAAATAGTTTTTTGGAATGCAACTCCCCAACTCCTCCTGTCCCAAAGTGTCACAGATTCAAAGCAACAGGCATTCTGTTTCTCAGCTACCATGACCATTACCACCAGCTCAGAAAGAGAAATTGATTCCACAAGCAAATGAAATTAAATGGGAGGAAATGGAATAGTCCTGTGTTCTCTTTTACCATATGAATGGCTCCCAGAAAATAGTTCTTCACCTGAAGGTGCTTTCTAGTTGACGTTTTGCTCAGTCCAAGTCTGTTTTGATAAATAATAAAAATAATAATAATAAAATAATAAAGACTCTTCATGAGTGTCTTCAGGGAGCCTTGAGTTGCCCATCAGTAGGTAGAACCTGTAATGTTTTACAGATGAAAATGGAGACATAGGTGTAAATCTGGAAGCATTGTTATCAAGCAAAAGCAGAGTGTGGCAAATGAACCTAAAAGCTTTTGTGTGTTTATATTTCCTGGGGACTACATTGTTGTAGGCCAATCTCTTTAAAACACGTCTGGCCAGAATACACTATGTAGTACAAATGTTACCATGCTACACAGTGCATAACAGTCATACAGGATTCCACTGGATATTTCTTCATGTTGTTGTTGTTAACTACCATCAAGTTAACTTCACCTTAAGGCAACACCATGAATAAGAGACCTCCAAGTCACCTTATCATTAACTCAACTCTTGTAGAGTCAGGGCTGTGGCTTCCTTGATTGAGTTCATCCATCTGGAATTTGGTCTTCCTCTTCTCTTACAGCCTTCTACCTTACAAAGCATGATTGTCTTTTCTAGTGAGTCATGTGTTCTCATAATATGGGAAAAGTACAACACTCAGTTTAGCCATCTTTGCTTCCAGGGAGGGTTTGGCTCTGATCTACTCCAGGATCCCCGCACTGGTCTTTTTAGCAGTCCACAGTATTTGCAGAATTCTTCCTGAGCACCACGTCTCAAATGAGTTGATTTTTCCCCCCATCAGCTTTCTTCACTATTCAGTGTTCACAACTATTCACAGAAACTGGAAATATGATGGCATGGACAATCTGACCTTAAGTGTTCAATGATATATCTGTACACTTCAGGATCTTGTCTAGTTCCTTTATAGCTGCCCTTCCAAATCCTAGTTTTCTTCTCATTTCTTGACTGTAGTCTCCATTCTGATTAATGACTGAGCCAAGGTATAGAAAATCTTGAACAATTTCAATGTCTTCATCATCTGCTTTAAAGTTATGTAAATCATCTGTGATCATCATTTTTGTTTTCTGAATATTCAGCTGCAAACTTGCCTTTGCACTTTCTTCCTTGACTTTCTTCAGTAATCTTCCCAAGTCTTCATTATTTTCTGCTAGTAGTATGGTATCATTTGCATATCTTAAATTGTTGATGTTCCTTCCCCCAAGTCAAATTCTTCTTTACTTATGATATTTGTTCAGTATACAAATTAACCAGATAGGGTGATAAAATGAAGCCTTGCCTGACCCACTTGCCAATTGGAAACCATTCAATTTCTCCACATTCTGTCCTATTTCTTTATGGAAATATTTATTTGCACAGAAGAAACTGTTTCCTGTGAAGTAAATGCTGCAGTTGGGGACATTACATGAAAAATTCACATGTAGTTGATTTACACTGAAAGCAGCTTTTTCTGTGTAAACAAAAAAGCTATTTCCTGTGCGGATAATGCTATTTTTATGCTAAACAACTACGTGCAAATGTGTGCAGAATAAGTCCAGTTTATGATCTTTAGCTATTGAATAGGATGCAGTTTATGATCTTTAGCTATTGAATAGGATGCCAGCCAATGTTTTCTATAGAGTGTTTACCGTACACATTTGCAACAAGAAAACACTCTTACATTTCCTGTCTCTTGGTTATCGTGGGATGATGGCTGAGAGACATTATCTGTTTAGTATTTATTTGTTCCTTGCCTGAACATGAACTGATGAAGTGGTGAGTTACATTCTTTGCTGCAAGAACTTGTATGCAGATGACAGCTATTGTCCCTGTTTAGTGGCGTGCATCTTATAACTGTATTCTCTTGCCAGCTTCCTTTCCCCCTCCTTCCTTCCCTGCAGCTTGGGCTCATTTACTAAAATTTCATTGGAAATTGGGGGGGGGGGACTTTATTAGTGTTACATTATTATTTTTTTCTCTCCTCCTCCTCCCCCTCCCCCTTCCTGCATGATGAATTACCTTGTATTGAGATAGTAGCTTCAGCCCAGGGACTTAGCAATCTCCTCCTGGTCCCTTTCACAGACAGATGGGACGGCCCATGTCTTGACCATGATTGATTAGCTGGAGAAAGCCTGTTGAGTGGAGTTCCATGAAGATTGATGCTTTCTCCTTCTAACAGCATTTCCAAAAAGTTTCTATTACATTTTGATTATGTTTATAGAATCTCACTAGTCTTCAGGAGGATTCAATCTTTTTTGCCCTCCTCCTCCGTGTATGTGTGTGACAGAGTGTGTGTGTTATCAGAAAGAGTGTGCATGTGCATATACTCACCTGCAGTACTCTCCAGCTTAACTGGAGGAAAATATTTCTGTCTTACACTGCTGTCAGGTCTACCCAGTCTACTTGTTCATCTGGATCTAGCCATGACATTGGTTTGAGTGCTGGATTATGACTCTGGAGACCAGGGTTCAAATCCGAGCTTACCCATGGAAACCCACTGGGTGACCCTGGGCAAGTCACACTCTCTCAGCTTCATGGGGAACAGCAAAACTCCTCTGAAGAAACTTGCCAAGAAAAGACCATGATAGGGTCACTTTAGGGTCACCATAAATGGGAAACATGAAAGCACACAGCAACAACAGATATACCTCAGTTAATGAAGTAGATGTGGTCCTGGGCTTTGCTTCTTTAACAGCGGTCCAAAAACACACTGCAGAAATAGTCCAGTTTGAGACTACTTTAACTGCCCTGGCTCAATGCTAGGGAATTCTGGGAATTGTAATTTTGTGAGACATTTAGTCTTCTCTGTCAGATAGCTCTGGTGTCGCAATAAAATTCAATTCTCAGGATTCCCTAGCACTGAGCCAGGGCATTTAAACCAGTCTCAAACTGGATTGTTTCTGCAGTGTGTTTTGGACTAGAAATTTTGATACCAGAGGTAAAAATAACACTGAAAGAACAGAGATGGGTTTCTACACCACAAAAAAGAAAAGAAGTTCAACATGTTTCAGCAAACTTATTATTCGAAACTAACATCCTGCAGATGTGAAATGAAAGAAACAGGTCAGGTAAAATGTTTTGAATCTTCTACCATTTGAAAGCTTCTTCCAAAATGCATCCCAGCACTATTTTTGTTTTCTTTGAACAGTCTCCACTTTTCTTATGCTTTCCATATTGGTGGCAAAACTTATAGCTATGCTTTTTCAACATGTCAAAAGGAGGCAGAGTAACCTTCTTTCCCTTTTTCTTTCTGTTTTGCTCTTCACACATGCTAAATAAGTAATTCTTGAGACAGCTGTTTACCTTTCATGTTGTGCATAAGCACACACAGCTACAGTAAGTTCACCTAGAGTAAAATCCCATTCTTTCCCAGATCTAGCTTTAGTGCATTGTTTACTACAGTCACACTGCTGCAATCCAGCACTGAAAATGGGCATTCACATTTTTTATCCCAAGGAGATCCAGATCTCCATAGTGATGCAGTACCATATTGATGTTCCCACTACATTTCCTATTCCCAAATTGCTCCGTGCCATTTTAACCCTGTTGACATTCATATCTATTTAAAATTGAGTTGCCTCCATTTCCAGGAACTATGCCACTTGATCCAGTTCGATTCAGTAGTGTACTCACACTACCTAAGATCCTGATTGTTGTGGAACTTTTAAAAAGATGCGCTTAAGGACCCAGTGCCAAATACACCAGGTTAAATTTTTTTTTCCAATGCCCCCCCCTACAAATGGTGACGGGTGCATTTGGGGCCAGTGGGAACGTCATGGAAATAACTCAGTTTTACTCCAGGTTATTTCCATAGTATGAATGGGCCCAAAGTGTATCTTTTTTCACTCTCTGCACCAAATGATAAATGGCCATAAATCAGACATTAGGAATAGGAAGACACAAAAAGTGGTTACAGAACACATTCACCTTCCTGGGTATTCCATCTCAGAGCTCAGAATGGCTGTCCTTGGACAAAAAAAAACCTACAAAGGAAGGTTGGAAAGAGAAACAGCAGAATGGAGTTCATTAACAAACTGCAGTCTATCAGCACTGGGTTAAACAGAGACAATGATTTCCTGGCACACTAAACACATTATAGCATTAGCAAACACCCCCTCCCCAGCCTCATGGGGCTCTCTTGGCCAATTCATCATAGTCTAAAACACAGTGCAGAAATAATCCAGTTTGAGACCACTTTAACTGCCTTGGCTCAATGCTATGGAATTCTTGGAACTGTAGTTTTGTGGGACATTTAGCCTTTTCTGTCAGAAAGAGCTCTGGTGCCACAATAAACTAAAATTCCCAGGATTTCCTTGCACTGAGGCCAGTTTTAAAAGGTCTCAAACTGGATTATTTCTGCAGTGTGTTTTGTACCCATATCTCTTTTCTGGTTCCCACTACAGTCCAGTACTCATTCATATGGTTATCTAGTAATCTTGACTTTAAGCAAAATCCTTCCACCTGTCTTGTCCCGCAACGACTACAGTTAAAGCTGAACGTATCACCTCATCTCCACACTGTTAGCATACCCTACACTCCTCCCACTGGGTATGTGGTTTCATAACTGATATCTGGAGTTGAGCATGTTTCAGAGTTGCAATGAGCTGTGGATACTAAAAGGTCTATAAGTGTAGGAGTCAGGCTGACCAGAGGACATGCAGAGACCTAAATAAAACTAAGATAAATGCTAAATGGTTTTGCTGATCTCCTCACCATCTCCCCAGGCTCTTTGCATTTCTGCTTAAAGTGGAAGCAAAGGAAGCAATTGTAAATCAATCAGTGGCCTTGCTCTTTAGCCCATCTTATGACAATATTCTTATATACCTTTCCTGCCTGGTGGTTAAGGGATTGTCGCAAATCTAATCTATGTATTGTCACTCTGGAGCTAAAGCCATTCTGGACCATTTTATCAGTCCCCTGACCTTTGTCATACCAAATATCACACAGTGTACCCCTCAAGGGTATGAAATGGGGTATAAATATCCACCCCAGTCCTAGCCACATTGTTCACAGACCAGGGCTCCTTCTGTGTAACCCTCAGATGGAGTTGGAGCTATTCTATATTTTCCACAGACTTCTCTTCACCTCAGTTTTTGTATGTCTGACTGCACCCTTGCACATTTTATTTACTGGAACTGGAGCACTATCTGCAGTTATTACCAGTATACACTGGTGAAAAGATCTCCAGAGTTACCTTCCTCTTGCAAGCCTCCTTTGAGTGATAATTTCTCCAAATTTCAAGGAGACACTGGCATTGCAGGTGGGGTTCCTATCTTTTAGGGTAGCAATGCCCACAATGTTTTGCATTTCTATAAACATTCTAACACACCGTCTGCTTACATAGATCTGTCTCTGGATTTTCCACTCCACCTCATGCCTCTGAGGAGCTAGACCAGGGGTAGGCAACCTGTGGCCCGCAGGCCGGATGTGGCCCGGCAAGGCCTTGGGACTGGCCCCAGCCCACTCCTGCCACTGATTGCCACCAGAGCCTTTGGCCTCTCACGTGAGGGCGTGGGGCCTTTGGCCTATCAGGAGGAGGTGGGCAAGGGGGGCAAGCGGCGGGCAAGGGGGGCAACTGCCTCCGAAACATGCATTTATATTAACATTTTTTAAAAAAATCAGCAAATTTTTTTGGGTGTCCTCCATTTTTTTTAAAAAAGTGTCCTCCATTTGAAATTTTTGTCCCACATTTGTCCCAGTTTATTTATTTATTTATTTATTTTTAAAATTATTTAATTATTTATTTTTTGGCTTCGGCCCCCCAGTTGTCTGAGGGACAGCAACACGGCCCCCGGCTCAAAAAGGTTGCCTACCCCTGAGCTAGACTCAAGTCTATGAAAGCTCATGCTACCAATTTCTCTCTTACAGTTTGTTTCAAAGGTGTTACAAAATCCCTTTGCCTACTTTCTTCACCTTCCTTCACCATTCTCATAATTCACTGCTGCAAAAGAAAACCTTCCAGCTAGACAGATGACAAGAAAAATGGGGGCTGGGCTCAGCTGGGTTCCCATTAAAAAGTCTTTGTAAAAAACCAACTTCTTTGTCAGAGGTTTTGTTAACTGAGGTACGTCTGTAAATACATGCAGCAAAATTGGACGGGTCAATCTAGAAGTGGTGACCATATCCTCTGATGGTTCCTGTCCCACAAGAACAGCCCCTATGTTCAGGTTTCTGTACTGGATAAATATGAATCCCTTTACTTTGAGTTTAAGAAGATGCTTTCTTAAATCAAGTTATTGCAACTCCCTAGATTTCTTCTTCTTCACAGCTGACCCAGGCTTACAGAATTCACTTTAAAGTTTAAATAATGCATAAATTTCAAAAATTAGGCAAATGAGGGACAGGATCCACCCCCTCAAAAAAGAACAAAAACAAAGATGGACATGGACTGGGCAGGAAGGTGAGAAAAGAAATGTGTCCAGTTCTGGGCATCATAATTCAAAAAGGATAGTGACAAGCTGGGGAGAGGGGACCAAAATGGTGAAAAGTCTGGAAAGCATGCCCTGTGTCATGAGGAGCAGATTTGGAAGCTGGGTATGTTTAGTCTGAGGAAGAGAAGGTTAATAGGTGACATGACAAACATGTTTAAATATTTGAAAAGATGTCATTTTGAGGGTAGAGCAAGCTTGTTTTCTGCTGCTCCAGAGATTAGGACATGGAGCAATGGATTCAAACTATTTGAAAAGAGATTCCACCTCAATATTAGGAAGAACCTCCTGAGAGTAAGAGCTATTCAACAGTGGACCATGCTGCCTCAGAGTGTAATGGTGGTTTTTAAACAGAGCCTGGACAGCCATCTGTCAGTAGTACTTTGTATATTTTGCATGGCAAGGGGCTGTACTTGATGTCCCTTGTGGTCTCTTTCAACTCTATGGTTCTATGACTGATTCTATGAAGGAAGTCCCAAATGTGGACTCTGTAAATGGGTGCACCCATCTGGGATTACTGACTAGTTTTGGCTGAGAAAAATATTTTGGCCGATTCTTAGAGCAGGGCACATGGGCATCTGGTGAGTCTCATGTCAGTGACCCCATCACAGATTTTTAGGAGCTATCCAAGGTACTGAACCTTGGAAGATAAGGTTCTACACCTTGGATTTATTGTTCTTCTATACCTTCTATGTTAAACTGAAATATACCTTCTTGCTTCTACATTTACATACTTTCTCACTTCTAAATGTCCTACATTTCAACTTCTGTCCAGGAGGAATTTCAAAAGTCCTCCATTTTGAGCATGACTAAGAAGCATGGATTTATATTTTTGTGAGTGGTTTTAGCTTTTATTTTGTAATGTCCTACATTCTTCTTGATTGCTCTACATTTTGTGGTGACTTGTCCTCCTTTCTGCTGATGACATCTAGTCATCCTGTGCAAGGAGATCATGATGGAGATTGCTCAGCCTTTTCTCAATCAACATGGGACCAGACACCCATCAATCCTAGTGGCTGCTTACTAGTAAGTGGGGATTGGAGGATGTTCACAGTCCCTACATAGTCCCTGCTTTAAAATATCCCAGTTTCTGCATCCTCCTGCCACCTTTCTATCTTTGCCCCCAACTTACATCAGTCACTGCAAACTGAATCCAAACTGCAACAGTAGTTTACATTCAGTTAACTCAGTGGAGGAAGAGAAAGGGTGAAATCTTTCCCTTTCCAGTAGAGTCTGGTCCCATCCTGGCTTCTGAGGGAGAGAGAAGGTAGGCCAATCCCACCAGGCCTCCCCAAAGGAACTGAGCCCTTCTCAAAAGGCATCTGGCTCCATCCTCCACTCCTTTCCCCTTTTGTGTTATGTCTTCTTAGATTGTAAGCCTGAGGGCAGGGAACTGTCTAATTAAAAGATTGTATGTACAGTGCTATGTAAATTTACAGCGCTATATAAATAAAGCATAATAATAATAATAATAATAATAATAATAATAATAATAATAATAGAGTCAGGCAAAAGCAAAGTGCTGCAACCTCTCCCAGTTTGTGTATCCTTCATCATTAATAACTTTTGCCACTTTGACCACATTCTAATGTTGTGTGGCCACATGTGTCCTGGTTTTCAACTGTGAATTCTTCAAGGGTATAGGCAGGAAGCTGACAAAGAGAACAAGCTTGAACAGGCTCATATAAGCTTTTGAAATGCCCAGAAAAATGATCAGGTAGGGCTTTCTAGATCATAGCCAGAAAATGGAACAGGACCATTTCATAGAATCATAGAGCATAGAATGATAGAATCATAGAGTTGGAAGAGACCACAAGGGCCATCCAGTCCAACCCCCTGCCATGCAGGAAATCTCAGTCAAAGCATACCTGACTGATGGCCATCCAGCCTCTGTTTAAAGACCTCCAAGGAAAGAGACTCCACCACTCTCTGAGGGAATGTGCTCTACTGTTGAACATCCCTTACTTTCAGGAAGTTTCTCCTAATGTTGAGGTGGAATCTCTTTTTCTATAGCTTGCATCCATTGTTCTGGGTCCTGTTCTCAGGAACAGCAGAAAACAAGCTAGCTCCCTCCTCAATATGACATCCCTTCAAGTATTTAAACAGGGCTATCATATTACCTCTTAACTTTCTCTTTGAGTGAGAACTCTTCTTTATCAGCATTTCTAATTGAATAGGGGCTTCTATTTGTGTTCACGAGTATCTGAATAGACATCCCCTTCACAGCCTCCTCAGTAATACAGGAAATTCCAGGATTGAGGATATGGGGTCACCTTTGCATAACTGTGATGAGCACCTTCATACAGCTGTGGAAACTAACTTATGTTAGCTGCAGGCAGCCTGTTTGACTTCTGAGGCCCTCATGTCACTCTCATTGCATGGCTATCTTTCCTGTTCAAGCCTTTCTTGAATATATAGACTCATTCAGGAATATGGTTTTCCCCCCCTTTTTAAATTTCTGCATTTATTACACATGCAAATTACAGATGAAAGCCTCAGCTACACAAGCCATTACTCAGAAGAGCATCTTTCCAACTGCTGGACTTGGACTGAACAGCTTGTGGTTAATTTGCTATATAATCACTGCCTGCAACAGGAAAAGCAAGTGCTTCAACTGTGCTAATATTATGAAAGGGGAAGTTAACCATAGAGATAAATCCTGAAGAGCTGCAGCTGGGATGAAAGAGAGGGAAATCAGTGAAGCTAGAGCCAAGGCTACAGGCCTGCAAAAGTGGCCATTTGGATATTTAAAGGATAAAAGGTACCCACTAGTGCTGAAACATGTTTTGAAGTTGTCATTGGCCTCATTTTAGAGGGGGCTCAACCCTGCCGTTCTGACTGAACTGAAAATTAAAAAGAAACCCCATAGTGTGTTTATAGCTGTGATTGTGACTGTGCGTGTGTGATGATGACTTTGTTTCCTTCACCCTTTATCTTTGAAATACCAAATGTTTGCCGAGTTAACTATCCTTTTCTAAGCTGGGGTGGCATCTCATTTTTCAGGAGAGTGTAAATATTCATATGGCACTCTGCTTTACTCTGAGTCAGACTACTAGTCCATCCAGCCCAGTAATATCTATCAATTAGCAGGGGGACTCCAGTGGAATACTCACTTCTACATTTCTCTCTTGTTCTTGCTCTCTCTTTCTCTCTTTCTTTCTCTCTCTCTCTCTCTCACACACACACACACACACACACACAGGGGAAACACATCACTCTCTCTTCCCTGCACAAAAAGGGGGGATACAAAAGAGAACTCAGATTTGTGTAACAGTTATGTTTGCTAACATCTAGCTATAGATCTGCTGATAGACACAAATATTATAATTTAACCAGCTTCAAAACGGAGTTGAAGATCGTCCTGTTCCGAGAAGCGTTCCCAGGCCTTGCATAATTGTCGCTTGCCTCCCTGGATGAAGATTAACCATCCATTATGAAGCCAAGCCCTCTCTCCAGTTCATCTGCCTTGGTCCAGGCCTTGGAGGTAGAGAGGAGCTGCTGGACCTCATCCCCTTCCCCACCACTACTCCCTTCTCCTTTTGTGTGGTGTCTTTTTAGATTGTAAGCCTGAGGGCAGGGAACCGTCTAATTAAAAAGACTGTATGTACAGCGCTGTGTAAATTTACAGCGTTTTATAAATAAAGGTTAATAATAATAATAATAATAATAATAATAATAATGCTATATAGTGAGGAAGGCTGTGGTCAGGTGAACTGCATATCTGTCATTGATGGACAGTCTCTTCCCTTCTTAAGACAAGTTATAGATCTTGAAAAGTTGCTTTTTAATTCCTTGATGTGCTTGAAATATAGCTTATTGGTATTACTTATTACAATGTTGGTAAAGTAACTCGTTCTGCTACTTACTGCACCACACATTGCTTTTCCATTACTTTTTTTTTTTTTTTTTTGGAGGAAATGGTTTGTGGGTGAAAATAAAATGGCATAGAACTGGAAATGTTTCTGTCAGAATGCTCTGTAAAAATAACTTATGCAAAAAAAATACCACTTCTGGAAGTAATTAGAAACTCATTACACCAGTGAAGTAACTTCAGTCTTCATCATTACATTGCTTTTGAAAGGCAGATTCTTTGTATCCTAATTACTCCAAAAAGTAACTAGTTACAGGTAACTCTGTTTCTAGTAACTCTTTGCTTTCATTCTTTGGTTCCTGATCTGGGCTGCCCTTTAAACAGGACAGCTTGAACTAAAGAAATACTTCCCAAGCTATCTGATGTGGGGGAATGACAAGTTTTGTTTTTTTTTAGCGTGCCAGGGATCAATATCTTAGTTGTGGCCATTGTCAACAATATTTCTTTCTTTCCTGGAAACATGCCAGGGACCAACAATCAATGGCCTTTGGACCACCACTTTGAGTAGCCATGAACTAGAGAACTGTCTTCTTTAAAGTACAACTCGTGGCCATCCTGATTTTCCACATACCTTTCAGATATGATTAGGGTTGCCAAATGTGATTAGGGTGCCCAGTTACACATTATCCCCCCTGCAAAAAAAAAGAGAGAGAGAGAGAGAGAGAGAGAGAGAAAAGAAAAGAGGATGCAGAGTTATGTCAAATACATGCATGTTCATTTACATGCACATTTGGAATAACTGCTGCAGTTTAAGTAAAAATACTCTTACCAGACAAATACATAATCTTGTCAAAGACTGCAATTAGTAAATTGTGTACCTGTTCAGGTGAGATTTACATGCAACTTCAAAGCCCCTGTTTGTGTCCTTCTTATGTTGTTTTTCTTTAAAATCTTTAAAGCAGACCTGAACTGGACAGATCTTGGACTGTCTTCTGTAAAATGGGACATATGGCCAAACTAAATGTGATCAGAATTCCTTACACTTATATCACCTATAAACTCTGTAAGCTAGTTAGGTGCTTTGTGAAGAGGTACATAGTTCTATGTCTCTTGAAGTGACTCTAATCTTAATTGAGTAACAATCATGTGCAGGATCAACCTTTGCCATCCCCAGAAGTTGTTCCAGGTACCATGTTCTCCTGAACTATCATCTTCAATAGTCTTCTGATAAACAGACAGACCTTTACCTCAACATTATAGCTACCCCTCTCTCAAGACTAGATGTTGGAGGGGCCAGGCACAAAACATCTTCTTTGGCTTCAAATTGTATTGCTTTCCTGAAAAGCCTCAAGGTCTGTCTGTCAGCAAAATTAATTCTGTGCCCACCAGTTAATAATTGAACAGACAGGATGAGGACACCCTGGGATAGTGTTTAAAGAACAACAAGTATAAAACTCAAGTGTGGGAGGAGAATGGGAGGGGGCTAGGAGGAGTCCAGGAGGAGTCCCTTGTGCTATTGAGAAACAAAAAGGAAAAACTGAAAGGAGAAGTGATGGAGTTGGTTGATCTGATAATGGCCTGATGAGGATGCTAAAATGCTGGCTTAGTAGTTTCCATTCCTCCATCAAAATAAGAGACAGGGGCATGAAATTTGAGATCAATCAAGTAAGAATTCTACAAAATGCCAGAAGCTACACTTGAAAACAAATTACATAATCTTCTCCCTTAAACAGTTTGAAAAGGTAGCATCTACATCTCTACCCTTGCATTCAAATAAATAAAATGGTGAAAATAAGTTGTGGGGAAACATATTTCTGGTACTTGTTTTATTTTTTCTATGTTTTGGATCATCAGAAGGTATGACAAGTCCAAAGCAAAAACAGATGCTTGGAAACGGGCATGTTGGGGAATATGCAAAGGATATAGCACACTGTCTGACAAATCGGTCATCGCAATGGTTGAGAAAACCAGCTTCATATGCTGCCTTTAGACAAAGTTATACATAATTATGTTAAAATGATGGAACTGGTTTGATGCAGACATACCATTTTTTAACTGGATATGCCCTTTGAAGGAAATGCACATTTTTTCAAGATTTGTTCGTGGTAAAAACACAAACTTCAAGATTCCAGGACTAACTAACTCTCTATTGTAACCGCTTATCCATTCAGTTTCCTGGAATAGTGATGCAACTTTCTTTTTCCAAATTGGTCTCAGTGTTTAGAGGATCATCTATATGAACAAAAGAGCATATAGATTTGAATAGGTGCCTTTATGATGGTTCAGCTTATAACCTATGTGATGAATGAGTTGACACAACATAAAGGGAACATATCTTGGCAAGAGGAGGGAGTCAGTCAGTCCACACAGTACATATATCTCTAACATAACTTATAATATGGGTTTTACATTACAAGTGTTAACAAGACAATCCTATTGGTGGCTCTAAAGATCATAGGAGAAGGATATGCATGCTGAGTATTGTGCCACTAGATGTGAAACAATTTCCTTTGGGATATCTGATCCAACAAGGGCCCTGTACAGACCAGCAGGGAAACGCCAGCCTTCTTTGCTGTGCAGCATTGTCGCAGCAACCAAACCACATGGCACAGCTTCTTTTTTGAGGCGTTACAAGGGCTGCATCGTAATGGGTCTGCTTAGGAAAGTGGTGTCTCTTTTATGATTTCATTCTGCTAATACAAGTTCTGTTAAGTTGCCAGGGCATCCTATTCTGAAGTCTAACTCTGCCTTTAGGTCTCTTTTAAACTACACAGTTTTAGCCATATGATTCCATTTTAACTACCTTAGCTGCATCCTGTGGAATCTCAGGCTTTGTAGTTTGGTAAAGCATTGGAGCACTCTAGCTCAGAATTCAAAATATTATTCCCTCAACTATAAATCTCAGAATTCTATAGGATGGAATCATGGTAGTTAAAGTG
Source organism: Sceloporus undulatus (assembly GCF_019175285.1). Classification (NCBI taxonomy): domain Eukaryota; kingdom Metazoa; phylum Chordata; class Lepidosauria; order Squamata; family Phrynosomatidae; genus Sceloporus; species Sceloporus undulatus. The sequence goes on along the minus strand of NC_056525.1, from coordinate 33,563,410 downwards.
GAATCATAGTGCTATAGCTGTGTAGTGTGAAATAGTCCCTGGTCATATTCAGCTACTGCACTACTACACCAACATGGCATAGTAGTTTGAGCACAGCGTTGCATAGTGGTCTGAGTGCTGGACTATGACCCTGGATACTAGGGTTGGATTCTCCGTTCAGCCATGAAACCTACTAGGTGACATTGGGCAAATCACAAGCTGTCAGACTCGAGAGAAGACAATGGCAAACATCCTCTGAACAAATCTTGCCAAGAAAACCCCGTGATAGGTTCACCTTAGGGTTGTCATTAGTCTGAAATGACTTGAAGATACATGACAACAACAATATTACACTCTCATTTTGGAAACAAACTATGTACATGCTTCAGACTGACCTGTCCTGTAGATCATTCCCTATAACAGGAGAGGATAACCTCTGGGCCACAGGCAATCTCCCCCTCTACAAATTGGGAAGGAAAAAAGGGAGTGAGGATGGAATCACCCAGCTTTTCTTTCTTAATAGGTTTCTTTTCTTTCTTCACCAGCATGTTTGGCAACAGATGAGGTTAAAGAAACTTTAGAGAACACAGTGTAGGTTGCTTTTATCTCAGCTGCTGCAAAGCAGATCTGTAAAACTACACAAGGTGATTCACTTTTGAGGGGGGAAACAGTGTTATTGAATCAAAAAATTTAAATGGCTTGTAGAAACTTGGAATAGTCTGATCCTCCTCCTTCTATCTGGCAAGAGAGAACTTTAACCCAGATCTGTGTTGATAGGTTTGGCAGCTCAGTGTAACTGTGGAATATCAAATGTTTGGGATTTTATAGAGGATGTTTTTTTGGCATATCCAACAAGTCATTAGCCTGATATTTAAGAAATGAAGTGAGAAACTTGCAGCTAAAGAGATCATGGTGTCACATCCAGCTCTCCCTTCAGGCTCTCATCATCTCACTGCCTCTCCTAAAATTATGCACTGTTAAAGTTATATAGCTGTCATGTCAGGAACTTCAGGATTTGTACCATCTGGCAGTGACCGTGTAATGGGATAGTAGGGTCAGAGCACTGTGAAGGGGGCTGGGGGGGGGGGTCAATAAAACAAATTATTTTAACTGTGTGCTCTCCCTGCTTGACAAGGAATAAACTGTATAACTAGGAATTTGTGGCTTCTATGGAATTTATAGTATAGGTTTAGCAGCAAGTAAGTGGTGAGTAAGGTCTAATTTGATGCAGCTCTCTTCAAGAGTCAACTCTCCTTTTTATTGTAAGATACAGGACATATGAAGAGAGAAGCAAATGCTATAAATATTGGCCAGAATTCTCTATCACAGTTTACAATCATGACTTCACATATATGTAGCTATGCAGCAGAGGCACTGAAAAACCCCATTAGTGAATTGTGAAGATGCAAAACACATCAGTCCCATTATGCATTGGTCCCATTACACATCAGTCACTTTGCTGGCTCTCCTATGTAGCACTGACAGGATAGCCCTTTCCTGATACACGTGTTGCAAAACTACTCAATTCTATTTCCTGCAGATGTAAGTGCATTTATGAAGGTGTCAATCCTTTCCTGAATTCCAGTCATTATTTCCTTGAGCTAACCACTGGGCATGCTGGCTAGGGAATTCTGAGACTTTCAGTCCAAAAAGAATAAGCCTCCCAACCTCTGGGAAGAAAAAAAAAAGCATCTCTGAGCATTCCCAAAATACATTTACCTCCCAGAACTAGGCACTGAATCTGGGATCAAGGAAAAAATTTTGGTGCTTCCCTTGAAGAAATTGCCCAAGGTTAGAAAATATATCACAACTTTCTGGGGAGAAAAAAAAGAATACCAAACCAGTGTGGGGAAGAGCCTTATTTTTGCTCAAACAATTTTATTTGGAGCAATTTTATGTACCTTTGTTTAAAGAGGTAGTAAACTCTCTATAAAGAGGCAGATGTTAAGATGCAGTGCATCTTCATGGTCTCAGCAACCAGTCCTATGCTCTATTACCTAATTCATTGCTGTGTAGTTGACTGGTTGAGGCAGAGTGTGGATGGAGAGGAACCCTAAGATCTACCTCTTGAATGCACATTCCATTGAATGCAAAGGGGTGCAGGTGGATAACATCTGAAAGGGGAGTGAATATCATCTATTTTCATATTCACTGCACTGCTTTCAATGGGATGTTTAGAGTTCAGAAATTGAGAGGACTTTCATTTGCCCTCAGTGAGGTTATCACATAGTCAAATCACATCATCACATATCAGGTGATTTCTGTTTTCTGCAGAGACAGTATGGTATAGCAATTTAAATATTGGACTAAGTTCAGGAAACCAGGGTTCAAATCCCCCCTATCAGCCTTGGGAACCCATGATTCAGAGCAAATCTAACTGTCTCAAGGGAAGGTGATGGCATACTCTCTCTGAACCAGTCTTCCCAAGAAGACCCCATGATATGGTCACATTGGGGTTTCCATAAATCAGAAACAATTTGAAGGTACACAACAACAACAACAACAACAACAACAACAACAGCAACAACAACAACAATCTAATCTCTGCTGGCTCGGGCATTGTGATGAAAAAATGAAAAAAATATTTGACAACCTAGGAAACAATGAACAAACAATTGCAAAAATATTGTAAGAATAGAAGTAAGAGTGTAACACAAACATTTCACACCACAGAAATGCACTTTTTGTATCATTAACCAAGATTAAATAAAATTAACACAGCTAATCTTTCAGTATAAAGAGAATCAAATATTGTTATATCCCTCAGGCTGGACTCCCTTCAGTTTGATGAAATCACAAATAATGCAAACCTATTCTACTGATATTTCTTAACAGTCTAGCTCTATATCTTTCAAAGGAGAGTCACATGGAGTTCTGTGATCCTGATTTCTAGATAGGTGAGTAATATTGCTATTGCTGTTAACAGATTTCAGTGTAAAAGGAATTAACACTCAGGATAGGAACAGAAGATAATTTAGCCTTCTGACCTGTAGCATAAAGTTTCACTGGTTACTATACAAGAACTATACAAAATAAGTCTGTATACTGCAACCCATAAACCTGCTTTTTTAGACTCTCATGTACAACAAGAAACTATTTTCAGATCTTATGATTTATCAGTGTTTAATTTATGGATAGGATTATGACACTGGTTCAAAGCTACTGTAATGACCAAAAGTCCCACTGGAGTGGATTAAACTCCAATAAATGGGCAATCAGAGTGAGGTTTAGATATAAGATTCCTCTCTGCTACTGCCAACAGTGAGGACAGTGAATGCATCGATGCTATTAAAATCTTTAAGAACACTACAAATATCAAAGGATTCCCACCCACTCACAGCCTTCTATGTCAGCAAGTATTACAGCAACACAGAGACTTGGAAGGAGTTACTGTTGACGCAAAACTGAATGGTTCTGCATCAGGCAATACAGGCTGGTGGCAGTCTGGCATCTCACTGACAGAACAGACAAGCATTGTTAGGTTCAACTGTGGACAGCTTCCTGAACATGGCAGCATGGGGGCTTCCTACCACAGCAGTCAGCAAACTGTACCTATTAACACTTAGTTAATTGTTAACCATAGAGTCAAGAGGAGGAAGGGAAGGACAGAAGAAGCCATCAGTGGAAGAAGAAGCTGAGAAGGATGGGCAAGCCAAAATAGGACCTACTAAGCCTTCAAAGTGTCATTCAGCACCATGTGATGAATAGGCCTGTACATACTATTGTTTCCAGCCTACGGCAGGTAGCCTAATGGGATTAGCAGTATCCCAGCAAGACATGCTATTCTTCAATCCTAGATAAAGACAGAAAGCTTCCTCACTTGGTAAACCTTGCATTTTGATTAACACGAGTTTTTAGAAATCAGAAAATCCATAGAGAGTTGGAAAGCTGAGCTGCAGCTAAAGATGTAAGATCACATAAACGGAAATGGTTGTACCTAGAACCAGCCCAAGAAAGAGATAGAAATTAAAAATTAAATAAGGGGATGTATTTTACCAACACAGAGTAATGACAGCATGTCATGCCTTGAGCATCCATAAACATTATTGGAGAGATGCAAAGAATGACTCATAGGACTGTCCTTAGAATACTGTGATTTTAGTTCCATTATTAGGGTACACTAATACAAGTTAACTTTCATAAGGAGCTTCAGCCATAGATTTCATTTGCTCAGTCATTGCTCTTTCTTGACAGTACAAATGAAAGAGTGTGTATATGCTCTTGATTTCTCTCTGCAGATTCAGGGGCTAAACAGACTGCCCCTTTGGAGCAGCCTGCCACTGCCCCTTTTGTCGCCGGATTGGGGCCATAGCAACTATATACTGCACCCCCAATCCAGTGTTTTTCTGGCCCTGGAAAGAATGGCAAAATCCCACTCCTTTTGGAGCCAGATAAAGGGTGTCTTTGCAGCCGCCGTGGCACTTTCCGGCACTCCTTTTGGTGTGTGCCACCTGGATGTCACCCACCATGTGGTTGGGCACATGGCATGATGCTGGCATCAGGGCAGCTTTAAGGCATGCATCATGTGGTTGCCACACACCCACTCTGCCCCAAGGCCAGTGTTTAGTGCCGGTCTGCTGAGGTCCTCAGAGTTTGGTTTGCATGGCAAATTGGCTCTGCAGAAAATAGCAGCCACTGACTCAAGAGGGAACTTCCTTCCTGTAGTTCTTAAACTTTAGGATGGCATAAATCAACATCAAAGGTAGATAAGAAGAATGCAAAGCAGGTGTAGACTATAAACCACCTGGAATATTGTGTCCAGTTCTGGGCACCACAATTTAAAAAGGATGTTGAAAAACTGGAGCGTGTCCAAAGGAGGGTGACTAAAATGGTGAAGGGTCTGGAAACCATGTCCTATGAGGAACGACTTAGGGAGCTGAGGATGTTTAGCCTGCAGAAGAGAAGGTTAAGAGGTGATATGATAGCCCTGTTTAAATATTTGAAGGGATGTCATATTGAGGAGGGAGCAAGCTTGTTTTCTGCTGCTCCAGAGACTAGGGCCCAGAGCAATGGATGCAAGCTACAGGAAAAGAGATTCCACCTCAATATTAGGAGGAACTTCCTGACAGTCAGGGCTGTTCAACAGTGGAACAAACTCCCTTGGATGTAGTGGCGTCTCCTTCCTTAGAGGTCTTTAAACAGAGGCTGGATGGACATCTCTCAGGAATGCTTTGATTGAGATTTCCTGCATGGCAGGAGATTGGACTGGATGGCCCTTGCGATCTCTTCCAACTCTATGATTCTATGATTCTAAATTCCTCAATGAATGCAGGTAGCCGCATTCAGCTTCTTAGGAATTTCCGTGTCATTTTAAAACGCCAACCAAAAATAGTTTCTAGCCCTTATGAAAAAATGTGGAAAAAATGGTTGAAAATTGTACAAGCGACACCTGCTGAAAACTACAAAGATATTTTGAAATAGTTAGAGGGTGCATCTATATTGTAGAAATAATGCAGTTTGACACAACTTTAACTGCCATGGCTTCATCCTACAGAATCCTGGGATTTGTAGTTTTGAGAGGCACTGGCACTCTTTGATAGAAAAGGTTAACATAAAACTAAAATCCCAGGATTCCACAGGACTGAGCTACAGTACTTAAAGTGGTGTAAAATGACATTCTTTCTACAGTGTAGATGTACCCAGATACAGAACATGGAAGGATCTATGGTTATATGTAGGTCAGTGAAGAGGAAAATCTAGATTCTAGCTCATGGGATAATCCAGCCTAGAGAAGCCTTCAATCTGGCCCTGGGACAGTCCCAAAAATCAATTCCTACAAAGTTCACTCTCTCCAAAGCTCCATGTGCTAAAGAGTCCTCTGTATGCCACTAGCCATAGCAAGTGGGAAGAGAGGAAGCCCTGATTCAGTACCCTGAATCATTCTTAATTCTTTCCCATAAATAGCAAACCATAATAAATTATGCAAAATAATAGAAACTGCACAGATAAATTATGCAAAATAAAGAGAAAATTATGCAGATTTGTTAAATTTGCATAATGTATACTGATCATTGGATACCGTTTTTCTTGGCAAAGAATTTGTATTGTCTGGGTGTAGAATTTAATTGGTTTGGTTTGGTTTAGAGTACAGACTTCTAGATGATGCTGTGTCGAGAAGTTGGGTAAGAAGTCCAAAAGAGCATGAATTGCAAGGCTATCTGGATTTGGAATCATGTGAGCCCCAGAGTCTACAGAAGGAAGAACAGAAGTCAGCATGCAAATAAAAATGCACTAAAAAGAACAGAACATGGCATGAGCAGTCAATGAAGTGTAAAACATATACTGGTTGTTTAGGCAAAGCAACAAACAGAAGATCCTGGTAGTGTTTCCAAAGCAGAAGTAGGCAACCCAGTTCCATAATTCTTGGTCATTGGCCATGCAGGCTGGGTTTTAAGAGGGCTGTAATCCAAAATATCTAGGGCACCAGGTTGCCTGCTTCTGTATTCAGTTAACCAATATGTGTTGTAGACACTCAGAATCTTATCATCTTAAGAACTGAGGAAACATACCCTTCTTGGTCATTAAGACAAATAAATAAATAAATATAAAAGCCAGCTTAATCATTATTATTAAAACAATAACATATATTGCGCTAAATTGTTGCTAAACCATTTTTCAAGGCATTTAGCATATATGGTCTATTTCAGTGATTCTGAATAGATATGTCAGGATTTGTATCACAAAAGTTACTGGGTCATTGCAGTACTTCTACCACAATCTTGTTTTATCAGAGCCCACTGGAGCCCATCCTTTCCACAAAACAAGTTGATGGTGATAGTGGATTGTGGATGTTATTGCACTTTGCTACATGATCAACATGCTGTCCCTGGATGTGTATTTCTTAATGTTCAACTGAAGTTCTCAGTTAGTGCAATGCTAGAAATTTGGAGGGTGAGGAAGAATTTCCATTGGTGGACCCTGCTGGACAACAATCTCCTGGGTTTGTCCTACCTCTTAATCTCCTGCATCAGGCAGGGTTTACACTGGATGGCCTTCGACAATCTTCTCCAAGTCTAAAAGTTCTATATTCAGGAGGCAATCATCAAGGACCCACCTGTTGCAGTCACAACTGATGTGCTGATGGTATTCTGGAGATGATTCTCTTGGTTGATTTTAGACACTGGAATGAAATGTGAAACAGATTTGTTACACAGCAGCAGTCACAGCAGCTGGAGATGAAGCAGATGGTGGCACCTGTATCATCAAGTGCTTTTTATCACCTATTTTTCCTTATTTAGTTTTCAATCAAGCACAGAACTGTTTGAAAGCAAAGCTGAGGACAGCATGGGAGCTTGAGATGGTGTGAAAATCACAGGTAACAACAGCAGTTCCATTCAGAGTTCATATTTCGTTTGGCACAAAGTTCAAAAGCTCACATGCCAAGAGAAATAAAACACTTGGAAAGAGAAAGCTATAAGAGAGGGGGAAACGGGGAGGGAGAAAGAGAAAGAAAGAGAGTTTCATAATTAAAAGCTCTTCAGAACTGTCTGCAAATGATTGCTGTTTGAGAATTCAGTTTCTGAAAACTGTTTCTAAATGGGCAAATCAACACTAATATTAACAACAGTTACAGGAGGGCACAGAGGTTTTCTCAAGGTTAGGCAAAAGAGGAGGTGTATTTTTACAGTGTGTTTAGGCAATGCAAAGGAGCACATTTTGAAGTTCAGGTACTCATCATAACAGTCCTCATACCCCAGTCTCTAAGGAAAATCCAAAAGTGCAGGCAGCTGTGTCAATCAATATCAATTAGCCACGATGCCACCATGAACAACCACTGCCCCACTGTGCAAACAATTGATCTGCTTTGATTTCATAACAATCTTGAATCAGACTAGTACATAGTTTAGAGACACCAGGAAATATCATAAATATCCAGGTTGGGCTAGAAGAGTATACTACCTGAAATCCTCATCAGCCTTAGCTGCCAATCAGTGTTCATAATACTAAGCTAGATGGGCAAGGGTATCACTCAGTAGAAGCCAACATGGTGTAGTAGTTCAAGAATCTGGAGACCAAGGTTCAATTCCCCACTCAGCTATGAAACCCACTGGGTGACCTTAGGCAAGTCACATGCTCTCAGCCTCAGAGGAAGGCAATAGCAAACCTCCTCTGAACAAATCTTATCAAGAAAACCCCATGATAGGGGTTGCCGTAGGGTCACCATAACTCTGAAATGACTTGAAGACACACAACAGCAACAAGTCTGAGTAAATTATTTGTGTTGCTTTAAATTGTTTTAATCTGCTTATTTTGAGTTTACTTGCACACCACCCTAAGATTTCATTATTTAGAGTGGGGG
>NC_056525.1:33503366-33555122 GCF_019175285.1 Sceloporus undulatus | reverse complement strand
GATGATGATGATGATGATGATGATGATGATGATGATGATGATGATGATGATGATGATGATGATGGATCAAAGTAACTGGTTGGTATCATGTGAACTGAATATTAATCTAGATAGACAGTCTGATTAGGCTTGGTTCTTCTTATGTACTTATGGGTCTGAACAAACAGGCCAAAATAAAGCTGCTTCAGGTCACTTTGGAGGTATGCTGTTTAAATGACACACACATCTTAAAAGGCCAGAAGCTGTGCCAAAGATGCGCTCCAGTCCTTAGGGCTGGAGCATGACGTTAGAGCAGCTTCTGGCCTCTTAGGACGCATGTATCATTTAAACAGCATACCTCCAAAGCGACCCAAAGTTAAACTCTCTCAGCTTTGCCCACCAGTGTTCTCTGTTCTTTGGAGGTGAGATCTGGGGGGCAGGGAGGTGGAGTTGCAGTGGTCTATCAAAATTCCATCTCCCCCCCCCCAAAATCAGGTGCCCTATCGTACAATTGTCTGGGTTCAGGTGTGTTTAACTGAAGCTGGGTGGCCGGGACAAATTAGGGCTTATGTTGGTATACTACCCACCCAGCTGTTCAACAGTCTCTTTTCCTGAGCTAGCTTGGGTGATCTTGGGGTTGGGGTTGGAATCCTTGGTGCTGGGGGATTTCAACATCCATGCTGATTCTGCCCTATCAGGAATGATTCAGGACCTCATGTCTGCCATGACAACTATGAGTCTGTCCCAAGTGGTATCTGGCCCTACTCATGTTTCTGGGCACACTCTGGGCCTTGTTTTTTGTAGTAGGTGGGGTGAATGTGATCTGGTTGTGGAAGAACTATCTATAGTTCCATTGTCATGGACAGATCATTACCTGATGGGGTATACTTGCTGTAATTCTGAACCTGGCCTTCAAAAGCCCAGGAGGCTTTTGAATCTGGATGAACTGCTAATGGCTTTTGGGGAGTTTCCTGCTCCCTTGACAGGTGCTCCTAAATTCTGACTGATCTTTGGAATGGAGAAATAGCCAGGGTGGTTGACATGATCGCTCTCAAGCATCCCCTCTCGCATCCCTGGTTTTCCAGGGAGCTGGAAGTGGTGAAACAAGTGAGAAGGTGATTAGAGCAGCATTGGTAGAAAACTAAGAGTGCATCCAATAGAACACAGGATAAAGTTTACATTAGGTACTGTTCTGCATCAACAGTGTGTCCTCAAGTCATTTCTGATTTATAGTGACCTAAGGGAACCTATCACAGGGTTCCTTGGCAGAATTTATTCAGAGGGGGTTTGCCTTCCACTGACACTGAGAATAATAATAATAATAATAATCTTTATTTATACCCCGCCTTTCCACAATGTGATCAAGGCGGCTTACAGGTAAAAGACAATAAATTACAAGTTAAAATATTACATATAAAAATTAAAACATCGATAGAGGAGTAGGGACGGGAAACAAACAATCAAAATATCAGGGCAAGAATAGAACAACAACTTTAAGATAGTTGGGGCAAAAACAAATTACTAAGGTGGGAATGCCAGCCGAAATAAGTGAGTTTTTAGATCTTTTTTAAAAGAAAGTAACGATGCAGAGGAACGAAGCTGTGCAGGAAGCTTGTTCCACAAAGTGGGGGCAAAGATAGTAAAGGCCCTCTGTGAGGTCGTTACAAAGCGAGACTTAGGGACCTCCAACAGGTTGGCCCCAGATGTTCTGAGTGTGCGGGGCGGACTGTATGGGGAGAGGCGGTCCTCCAAGTACCCTGGACCCAAGCCATTTAGGGCTTTATAGGTCAACACCAACACCTTGTATTGAGCTCGGAAGCGAATAGGCAGCCAGTGGAGATCTTTTAATATAGGTGTTATATGGTCTGCCCTGGATCTACCAGTGACCAATCTGGCTGCCATGTTTTGAACCAGTTGTAGCTTCCGAGTGTGGTACAAGGGTTGCCCCATGTAGAGCGCATTGCAGAAATCCAATCGAGAGGTTACCAAAGCATGTACAACAGTTTCAAGGTCCCCCCGGCTGAGGTAGGGACGCAGCTGGCGTATCAGCCGAAGCTGATAACAAGCACTCCTGACCGTCGCATCCACCTGAGAAGTCAGCTGGAGCGACGAGTCAAGGAGCACTCCCAGACTGCGCACCGAGTCCTTCAAGGGGAGCGTGACCCCATTCAGGACCGGATGACAAATCTCACCACCCGGAGCAGGGGAACCTATCACCAGTACTTCCGTTTTCCCTGGATTCACACTGAGTTTGTTTTCCCTCATCCAGCCCATTACTGACGCCAGACAGGCATCTAGAGGAGAGATACCAGCCTTAGTTACTGCATCAGTCGGAGATACAGAGAAAACTATTTGGGTGTCATCAGCGTACTGATAACACCGCGCCCTGTATCTCCGGATGATCTCACCCAGCGGTTTCATGTAGATGTTAAATAGCATAGGAGACAAAATCGCTCCTTGAGGGACACCAGATGTAAGGGCCCTCTTGTCGGAGCGACAGTCTCCCAGCTCCACCATCTGGAATCTGCCCGAGAGGTAGGACCGGAACCACTGCAAAGCAGTGCCCCCGATACCCAGCTCCCCCAGGCGTTCCAGAAGGATACCATGGTCAATGGTATCGAAAGCCGCTGAGATGTCCAGAAGCACCAACAGGGACACGCTTCCCCTGTCCATGCTCAGACGGAGGTCATCAACTAAGGCGACCATGGCAGTCTCAACTCCATAGCCCGCCCGGAAGCCAGTTTGAAATGGGTCTAGAAAATCGGTGTCATCCAGGATCGATTGAAGCTGGAAAGCGACTGCTCTCTCGATCACCTTCCCCAAAAAAGGTAGCAGCGAGATGGGCCGATAGTTATTATAAAGCAGGGGGTCTAGGGAGGGCTTTTTGAGCAGGGGTTTAACCACTGCTACTTTCAATTTTGATGGAAACTGGCCCTCACCTAGAGATGTGTTAACAATGCGGTGTAACAGAGTAGACACCGCATTTCCTCCCTGAGCTGCCAACCATGAGGGGCAGGGATCAAGAGAGCACGTCGTCTTCCTAACGCTTCGAAGAATCCTGTCCACTTCATCAGTACTAACAAACTCAAAGTGATCCAGTACAACAGGGGCCACGGACGCTTCGGAGACCTCTCCTATAGGATCTGCATGAATGCTGGCGTCGAGATCAGCCCTTATCCGAGAGATTTTATCCGCAAAGAAGTTGTTAAAATCGTCACAGCAGGCTTTAGATGGTTCCAAAATAGGGCTCAGGAAGGGAGGGAGCTGAGTTAGCTCCCTCACAACCCTGAACAGCTCTGCTGGATGCGACTCTGCGGACGCAATACGTGCAGCATAGAACGAGTTCTTCGCTGCACCTATTGCCACTCCGTACGCCTTCAAATGAGAGCGAAGGAGTGTCCTGTCGGATAAGCGCTGATGTCTTCGCCAGTTGCGCTCTAGTCGTTGCGCAGCCCGCTTCCTTTCCCTGAGATCTTCCGTATACCAGGGTTGTTTATTGGAAGCAGGCCGGAAAGGACACTTGGGAGCGATGCTGTATATAGCCCTGGAAAGATTAGTATCCCAGATGTCAGTCAGGGCATCAACAGAATCGCCGTCAGTACCAGTCGTATATCCCTCTAGGGCTTCTTGGAACCTTTTGGGTTCCATCAGCCTTCGAGGGTGGACCATCCTAATAGGTCCGCCACCCCCGGGGGGGGCTTAAGGTAGAAGCCTTGATTCGAGCCTCAACCAGGAAATGATCCGTCCATGACAGGGGAGAGATTTGAGAGATCTCAACCCACGGAGCCTCCATGTCCGAACTAAAGACCACATCAAGAGTATTACCAGCGCAATGCGTTGGCCCTGAGACTAATTGAGACAGGCCCATGGCTGTCATGGTAGTCATGAACTCCCGAGCTGCACCTGTTGGAACATCGCTGGCCCCGAAAGGGATGTTGAGGTCCCCCAGGACAAGAAGCCTCGGGGACTCCGAGAAAGTATGACTTGCCCAAGATCACTCAGTAGTTTCCCATGGTGAAGCAGGGATTCAAACCGTGCTCTCGCAATATCCTAGTCCAACAGTTAAACCACTACACCATGCTGTCTGTCTGATGCACAACAGAGGTAATCAAATTTTGCAGCAGTTCTAGTTTATCCAGCTTAGCTGTCTTTTAAAACTACAACATATTGAGGAAGAAATAAGTATGAAAGCATTTAGGATGTTAAATCACTGTAAAAAGTGTTACATTAAGAGCATGGGGTTATACAGGGGGCAGGGGGACTCAAAGCAAATACATTTAACATGCAGTAATTTCACTTTTTTGACAATGAGTTAACATCAGGATACGTAGACTACACAAGACATGCATTAATACAACTTTTCTGAAACTTTACCATTTCATCACAGATAATTATGTGAGAGCTACTACAATTGACATTTGTGGTGTTGTAGCACTACATCTGTGAAAGCTAGTATAAATTAATGAGTGCAGTTAATTAGCCATATAAACAGATGCTAATGTATCTTTCCTATATTACATTAATCAATTAATGAAGAAGTAGACTTTTAAAATTATAATTATTATCTCACACAAGCTTTACAAACACTGACAGCAGAATAGACAAATAAATACATATAGAGGAGGGTGTGTGCTTATGCACATACATTACATCAGAGCTTGGGAAAGTTACTTGTTTGGACAACAGCTTCCAGAATCCCCAGCCACGTTGATTACTGACTGAGGGATTCTGGGTATTCTAGTGCAAAAAGACAAGAGTAAGCCAAAGCATGCCTGACAAAATTGTTTTGTTGATATTTAAATTTAAGTACTGTATTTCTAAATTTATGTATATATAATCAGTTTGTGTGAATTTGATGCAAATTTCCTTTTTTGGTCTCTTTTTGATGCCAGATTTTATCTTTCTTGGTGATGTGGGGCTATCCTCTCTACATTGGACTGCAACAGCCATTTCTGCTTTGTTCTGTTCAAATGAGTGAAAGCCAGAAAATGTTTCCTCTGTTGTTAATAATATTTTAAGAGTTTCTTAAAGGTGATGCAGGTTAAAATATTTTAATGAGAGTAAAACATGCTTGCTCTTATGAATCAGTCATAAACAGGAGCTCCAAAGCTGCTGGTCATTGCCAGGGCTTATGTATAGAGATAACAGCATAAACATGGTTATTATCATAATCTCAATTATTTTCTATGTATAATTCTGCTTCCAGTACCTTGGGCACATATTTGTGAGAGCAAATTTCTGATAAACCCATCCCCACTCGATCTCAATGTTTCTGTATGTCATACCCTCCAATATTTCACAGAGGAACACCAGGACATGAGTGGCCAAGCAATATGAGAGTGTGGTCAAAACGGCAAAGTTATTAATAAGGAATAGCACATAAGCTAGAAGGGGTGTGGCAGATTACTTTTGCCTGAGCCTACTGGGAAGGGTAAGACTACCCCTTCTTTCCTCTTCCCCTTGCTGAGTTAATTGGTTGCAAATTACTTTTGCACTTTGAACTCAGATTGAAACATTTTAAAATCAGTTGAAACGTGGAATGACAGAGTATTAATCAGGACTGAAGGGTATGTTAAGAGTACAAGTAATCAAAGAGGAAGCTTTACATTCGTGTGCAAAATGGCTGACCATGTCTGTATCTGATAGGAGTATCAGGCATTTCACTTTTACCAAGTGATTTCTCACAGTAGCTTCCTGTCTCCCAACTTTGATCTTGGTGGCCTCTTTTGAAGGTTGCACGTATCTCATTCTAGGCATGCCTCTGTGCTTGTGACTCTATATTAGTCTTTATAGGAAGTCAATGAGATGGAACTCAATAGGAAAAAAAGGAAGGCTTAAGGGCCATTTGAAGACAAATGGGAAGGCCCAGCACTCAATAACTTTACTGAATCATATTTTTCAAGACTACACAGACAGAGCTACCTATTATGAACGGGAAGGAAAGAACACAGGCCTACATGCTTCCAAAGGACATTCACCTTCTCCTGCTAAATAGCAAGTGTTTTATTCTTGTTCTCATGTAAACACATGCTCCAAATTGCAGGAGGCCCTAAAGGGGAAAGAATGAAGGGGACTGGATGACATTGAAATCAAGAAAGATATTATCCCCCATGTCAGCATTAATTCTCCTCTCAGCCCTTGTTCTGAGTACTGTATAAAGTTTATAGAAAGTAAGAAATTGACAGTAGGAAACAGGGCTTTACTCTATCTGTAAGACGAATGAGTGAGTTCTGACTTAAACCCAGAGCTGAAGTACCAAGGAATTGTGCTTTAAACATAGCTAAAGGACCAAACAAGATGGTTCCGCGCAAAGCATTGATGTGACGAAAGTATTTGGCAACTGAGGCGAGGAAAGTCTGAAAACTTGGAAGCTGAAGCGGGGTGCCGTCCAGGTGTGACGAAATATGACTGGGAAGAACCTTATCTCCTGAGTCGCCATGATGAGGAACTGACAGGACAATGGAGAGCTTTGAACAGAATGAGTTGCTTTTAACACGGACTGATCTGAACAACCTGTCTCTCCTCCCAAAAGAAGAAGTTGAGTAATGGGCTGCAATATTGCAAGACTTCAGCACCAAAAGCCAGAGAGAAGAAAAAGTATAAAGACCCTGGACTTTCACTCCTTTTGTTGGCATCTACCGCGGCAACGGTGTCATCCCCAGCCTTCGAGAAAAACTGATCATGTTCGGCGGAAGGAAAGTGTGTGTGAGTATTGTATGAATGTGTGAGTAAAAGAGCTCTTGATAATCAATGTTTGTGTTACTTGTGTGATTCAATAAATGTTACATGCATGGTGTTTAAAACCAAATTTGGTGTCTCAATGTCTTTCTCAGCCTTGCTGTGAATAGATCCATGGAGGGAGAGGTTCTCATCACACGCTCTCAGGATAAACAGGTTGCCCTTACAATCTTGGGCATAACAATCTGCCCCACAGTAAACAAATCTCTCCCAGATGCTCATAATTCTTCCAGAATTGTCCTACCTGGTTTCTGTTTGGCTTTTGGCCAGCTAGGGAACCAAACTATAGAAAACACTGCCCTTATAATTTGAAGGTAATAACATATTATCCCTCCAGCACGATAATTCCTTCAGAGTTTTCTGACTGACCAATCAGACTTGAAAAGGGAACTGGTGTTTATCTTCTAATGACCAATCATCAAACAAAACAATCTAATCTGCAAAATATGGGGGTGCTTGGGCTGGGACAATTGGGCATCTTTCCTCTCTTCAGGGAGTATGACTTCTGAACAAGGAGACCATCTCATCCAATTCAACCCTTGCTTGAAGAAGAGCGGGAGAAGAGTGGTCTGCTACAGAACGGCATTTGTGCCAGTATTTCTACCTAATCATAACTTCCTAAAGTCTGTTGCTTAGGATTTCCATATTAAAACAGAGAGGCAATAGTCCAATGGAAACTATTTTCCCATCTATGGTATGGTCTGTGATCTCATCTTTTTATTCCAATGCACACAATATATAGGCCAACATTCTGTTAAGGGAATAGACATGTATACGTTTCTCTTATGCATGGGGTTGTTCTTTTTGTGCACTGTGGGTGCTGATATTCCATTCCTCCCTCCACAATACCCAAAGTCCACCTTGTCAGCTTACTGAAAAAAATCCTGAAGCTGTCCACATTGCCATGCCACGCTTTGTAGTAAGCAAACAGGACAAGAGAAGTGTCTGATTACATCACCAAAGTTAGATGCAAAATGATGACATCAGTAAAGTGATTTGTGGGATGGCTGCAGGAGCATTTTAGTAAGCTGTGGGGAAGGGATGCAGCTCAGTATAGTATAGGTTCTCAAGCAGATATTTAGTCTATGTTGAGGAGATTCAACCATAATTTGAATCACTTTTCATTCTCCTGGTTCTTTTAATGAAACAACCTGTTTGTCATTCTCTTTAAAGGATATATGCAAACTCCATTGAACATGCTAATGAGCATGATCTGTCCTCCATACATCATCCCACACATAATTAGTTAGTAATTACCAATTATTATATGCAGTTACAGAAACACTTCATTATGAATGCTTCCCCTCAATCGCATAACTGTAGATAGCACTGTAAACCATGGAAATATTAAACTGCACATTGAACTAAGGAGAGTAGCAGTTTCATAGTCTAGGCAAAGACTAGAATTCAAGCTTCTTCAGTTTGCTTAGAAACCATTTGTCAAGTGATTTTATCAAAGCTGGATAACAAATAAATCTTTATTTATGAATTTTATTTCTAGTATTTATTTATTAATGGTATCAAGTAAGGGAAGACTATATTAGCATTAAAAGAAACAACCATCTTACTTTCAGAAAGTCTGTTGTTGGCAAAGTTCAGTCTGCCTGTTTCCTAGTGAAAACCAATAAGACATAGGTAGCAGCAGTGTTAAGTAATATGCTTCCATGCATCCATCCATCCAAAACCTCATGCTCTAGAAATATGTTGTGGCCTTTGTAGTTGCTTTGGTTATATCAGCATCTAGTTCTGAGAGCTCATTATAAAGTCTTAGAAACATCCAGCAAATTCTTCACCTGTATTATGGGCCCACTTTCAACCAAAATCTTCAGCTTTTCTTAAACACCTGCATTTCTATTTGAAAAAGGCTGAGTCAACTTTGTGATTCCTTGCGCATTGCGTGCCATATCTTTTGTAAAAAAGCTTAAAGTCTCTTATGTTCAATGTGAAGACAAAGGCTTTCACAGCTGGCATCCATAGTTTTTGTGGGTTTTTCAGGCTATGTGGCCATGTTCCAGAAGAGTTTATTCCTGATGTTTTGACGGCATTTGTGGCTGGGCATCTTCAGAGAATGCCAGCATTGAAGTGAGTGTGGTGTGTGTGTGTGTGTACACACACACACACACACACACACACACACACACACAGTGTGACCCTTGGTTGGGTGGAGTGCTTTACATGTTAATCTGTTTATTGTTCTATTGTTGAATGGCAGGGTGGTAGGATATGTGAGGAGGATTGATTTGGCATTGGCTTCCTCTGAAATACCTGGTATTCTTTGGTAGCCCCCAATCCCAAGCACCAAACAGGCCTGACCCTGTCTAGCTACCATGAAATGCCTTCAGGGTACTTAGGCTGTCAAGAAACCTATTTTTGTTATTGTTAACTTCTCTCGAGTCAGTTTTGACCCATGGCGACCCTGTAGATGAAACCTCTCCAAGACTCTCTGTCCTCCACTGTTCTGCTTAGTTCCTACAAACTCATATCCACAACATCCCTAATAGTGTCCATCCATCTAGCATGCAGCCTTCTTCTCTTTCTCCCCACCTTTATTGTTTTTTCCTGTGAGTCATGCCTTCTCATGATGCGGCCAAAGTACGACAGCCTCAGTTTTGTCATCTTGGCTTCCAGGGAGATTTCTGGCTTGATTTGCTCTAGGACCCATCTGTTTGTCTTTTTGGCTGTTAATGGCATACTCAGCACTCTTCTCCAGCACCACATCTCACATTAATTGATTTTCTTCCTATCTTCTTTCTTAACAGATGTTATGTCCCTCTCAAAATGGTGGCAGAAGGGAGAAGCTAACAGGGATATAGGAACTGACCCCTTAGCTGACCACTCAGGGGCTAGAAGATAGCCCTTTGCTTCATATCCAAATAAAGACATACATACATGTTGGGGGGGATTACAGACATGCAACTGCATGGGTGGAGTATCACATTCTGTCTGTTTCATATGCCTTCTCAGCCATGTTTTAATTCCATCTGAGGGCAATGCCAGTCCTCTCTCTATGATGTTACATCTGTCCTCAACTTCTGTTCAGATGTTATGCATTGACTGAAATCTTTTCGTTCTTTTTCTGAATTGACTCCTCCTGAACTTCTGCTAGCTTTGCTTTTAATAACAATAAATCAGCTGAGAAAACAAATAAAACAAGGAAATCTGGCATGTTGCCATCTATCATCTTTCTCCACAAACATTTTAACAGGGAACATGTAGGTGCTAAGTGGATTTTCTCTCCATATGTAACTGATCAAAACAAGCAGATTGAAACTCTCCACAGAGGTCACAAAGACAATTTGAAGACCATACTAAGAAGATTTCAGTACCAGTCTGTGCCAGCATTTGATATAAGGCAATTCTTTTTATTGATTCCACCCGGCATTCTGTATTGGAGTTACAGATTTGTAATCTTGGATTACGGATCCGTAATACTTATAATACATACTTATTTATACCCCACTCTTCAGCCAAGGCTATCAAAGCGGCTTACAATTTGTTGATTAGACATAACTACTCCATATTCTGTAAGGCTACATCTACAGTGAAGAATTAGTGGAGTTTGACATGGCTTTAACTGCCATAGCTCAATGCTATGGAATTCTAGGTTGTTGTTTTTTTTAGTTTTGTTAGAGACCTCTGGGGCCTCAACAATCTACAAATCCCAGGATTATATAGGATGTTAAAGCGTTTAAAGCTGTGTCAAACTCCATTAATTCTGCAGTGTGGCAGCAACCTACAACTACCTAGTAACAGTTGTGGCACCATTGCCATGATTATAAATGTCCCACCAGCCCAGCTTAACAGTCAGTAGCCACAATAAGCAAAGGAGGTCTATTCAGCTGTCAAGACAGGCCTGAGGATGAAGATACTTCCAGACCCATCCACCACAACCCTGTGAATGAGGTTGTGACAATCAGAAGCAGGAACCCTGTAGCAATTCCTTGTCACAACATCTCTCACTAATGGAGGGGGGCTGGAAACACCATCATCTTTGCACCTCAATCAGCAGCTGAAGATATCTCTGCCTGATGGCTGATGGCTGTCAAGCCACGAAATGTTATTTAGTTATGCATTCAAAACTAAGTAGCCAGTGTAGAATCATAGAATCATAGAGTTGGAAGAGACCGCATGGGCCATCCAGTCCAACCCCTGCCATGCAGGAAATCCAAATCAAAGCATCCCTGACAGATGGCCATCTAGCCTCTGCTTAAAAACCTCCAAGGAAGGAGACTCCACTACACTCCAAGGGAGTGCGTTCCACTGTCGAACAGCCCTTACTGTCAGGAAGTTCTTCCTAATGTTGAGGTGGAATCTCTTTTCCTGTAGCTTGCATCCATTGTTCCGGGTCCTTCTTCTCTGGAGCAGCAGAAAACAAGCTTGATCCCTCCTCAATATGACATCCTTTCAAATATTTAAACAGGGCTATCATATCACCTCTTAACCTTCTCTTCTCCAGGCTAAACATCCCCAGCTCCCTAAGGCGTTCCTCATAGGACATGGTTTCCAGACCTTTCACCATTTTAGTCGCCCTCCTTTTCTCAATGTCCTTTTTAAATTGTGGTGCCCAGAACTGGACACAATATTCCAGGTGGGGCCTGACCAAAGCAGAATACAGTGGCACTATAACTTCTCTTGATCTAGACACTATACTTTTATTGATGCAGCCTAAAATTGCATTGGCCTTTTTAGCTGCCGCGTCACACTGTTGAGTCATGTTCAACTTGTGGTCTATTTTGACTCCCAGATTCTTTTCACATGTAGTCTCATTCAGCCAGGTGTCCCCCTTCCTATATCTGTGTATTTTATTTTTCTGCCCTAAGTGCAGTACCTTACATTTCTCGGTGTTGAATTTCATTTTATTAGCTTTGGCCCAGCTTTCTAGTTTATTCAGGTCATTTTGAATGTTGATCCTGTCCTCTGGGGTATTAGCTATTCCTCCTAATAGCTAATACTGGGTTTCGTAGTTATCGCACTCTTCTTTTTTATCTAAGGGGATTGAGGTGGAAAATATGGATCTCTCCCACATCCCCAACCAATGATTATGGTTCCAACCACTGGTTGTCCTTCCAACAACCCTATGATTTAATTTCTGTCTTAATATCATTAAAAGTAGAATTTTTACACAAATAACATTAACTCCTTAATTTAGAATTGCTAATGGTTCAGGACATTTTGGGTCAAATTTTTGTGTGTTTCAAAAAATAAAATTAGAACATTAAAGCCAGACGTCATACAAATTGCTGTCCATTTTAGATGCTTAATTCAACAGACCAGCAAGGCAATCTACTCATTGTATTCCTTGCTGTTATCCATTGCTTACAGTGGGGCTGTCTAAAAAAATAAGAAAATGACCTAAAGTTTGAAAATATCCTTTATGGATTTCTAGAAAGTGTCTGGGAGCCTTATTTTGCCCCCTCCCAAAGTAACAAGAAAATAGCATCCAGGTCCAGTTGTTAGTCCCTGAAAGGGTAGGGCCCTTGAATCAATGTAAATCTGGATAATCAACAATTATATAAATGCTATTGATTCAATTGATCTATTTGAATTAAAACTAACAATTTGATTAGGACCAGGTGTTCCTTGTAACACAGAGAAAGCAACAACATTATCAATTGTTACAATATTTTAAAAAAGGAAGATAACTATACCTTTATTACCCTCAAGAGTAATGTTACTTATCATGTCCTAATGTGTAATTTATTTAATTTATATCCCATCTTTCTTCCAGTGTAGATCCCAAAGCAGCTTACAGTGGAATTTAAAGAAAACAGATGTTAAACAATATATGATACAAAAGCTTGTACTCAATTAATTTGAGAGGAGAGGAGAAGAGAGAGAGTATTGTCCTTCCCAGGAGACTCAGGCAAAAGCAAACTGCTTTAGCCTCTCCTAGCTTGTGGGTTCTTCCTTATTAATCATTTTTTGCCATCTTGACTACTCTCTAATGTTACTTGATCACACATACAGTATTATTGTCTATTTTAGCTGGGCCTTTCACTCCAGTGTCTGGATCAAAAAACTCTTTCCCCATCTCCTACTGATCCATTGACCCAGAGATGCCAATTAAAAGAAGTTCTGCTTGAAATGGATATCCTCATCCTGAACTGTTATCCCTCCTTTAACACACAGTGCATCTTCTCACTGCAATTTCTGACAATTTATTGCTGGGAACTATGAGCTTTAATCTATAACAGTCTTGACTCAGAGATGTAAGAAATAAACTCTGTCAAGAAAAGCTCTTCTCTTACTCTTCCCCTAAGCCTCTCCAAGTCCTAAAACAATTCAATAACAAATAGAACATGAGCAAAGGGATCTTGTAATACCTTTGAGACTAACTGAAAGAAAGAAGCTGGTAGCATGAGCTTTCACAGACTTGAGCCTACTTCCTCAGATACATAAGGTGTCATTGGAGGAAGTAGACTCAAGTGTATGAAAACTCATGTTACCAACTTCTTTCTTTCAGTTAATCTCAAAGGTGCTACAAGATCCCTTTGCAAACTGATTTTCCATAATAACATGGCAATGTCTTTGAATTCTAGAATATGTGCAGTTATAGAAAACAGAGAGCTGACACTGCAATCCACTCTGGTGAACCTTTGGCTCAAATTAAGCCCAGTTGCAATACTTGTATACAACTTCTCTGACTCATTTCCACTGCTAAACACATGTACGTGGTCCAGTTCTCTCCGGTCAAAAGAACATTAATGATCCTCTTAATATTCTCCAGAGTCAGGAGTCAACACTGCTTGCACAGTTACACTCCGATTAGACCCAGAGTGCTGGTAACCTTACAGTCATAAATGAGTGGCACATATATAGTTGGACAATTATATGTATTGTGACTAAATTTCCCCCTGAAGAGCTCATTCAAGATGTTGGAGTGAAAGGATCATAAAATGAATTAATAGCTGATTCACTGTATAATTTCCTAGTTCAATATACTTTAGTGTACCAGCTAAATGAGGCATACACAGCATTCAGCCTGGCCAGTTAACAGCTTTATCATTGCGATTTCAGGCATAGAAATAAAAACGATTCTTCTGAAGTAATTGCGTCTAATTAAAAGAAACATTTAAAAAGTGTAACCAAAAGGAATTCATTTCAAATGGAAAATTAATGCTGAAAAATCGCCCTAAGCTCTCTTGTCTCTGCTAATAGCTGAGCATTCTTGGAATAATTAAACTGTTTTGAAATGTTGATACCTTGCTCAGTTAGAAATTATGCCCATTGCTGAGTCTATTAGGAAGTTGTCAAGGGGTGTCTAGCAATAAAAGAGGCAAAGCGTGTAGAGAGGTCTGAGATGGGATGGGAGGACACAGTAAGAGATGCGAATGTAAAAATGCACACATGGTCTTGCTTGTTTTGAGCATTTGATCCTAATGGATATGATGGGACAAATTTAACTCCAGGCCCAGTACAAATGGCAGAAAGCCACACCAGAGATTCTCTGCCATGTATGTGAACAGATATGATGTTATAACAACAAAGAATCTTGCTGGATGTTAAAGATGAACAAACCAAATGAACTACACTTCACTATATAATATGCATTATCATAATCCTGCGTAGCAAGTATATATACTCACATATTTGAGGGGAAATCTTAGGAAAGTGAGAAAAAAATGACTACAACTTCCAGAATCCTACTGCCAGAATGGCCACTGGCCATGCTGACTAAAATATTGTTAAAATAATAATTGTCCAAGCATCTGGATGGGGTAGATTGTAAAGAATGAGGAAATCTTCTTCTTCCTCTTCTGGAGCATAGTGTAATGGTAGCACACATGCTTTAAAGCACAAGCTCTCCATTTCTGGCATCTTCAGATGGAGTTGGGAGAGTCTGAAACCATGGAGAACTGTAACAGAGAATACTGAACTAGATAGACTAACAGCCTAACTTAATATAAGGCTGATGTTCAAGACTTAAAATAGGTAAGACTAGGCAAATGGGTGAAATTACCTGAGATCTTGACCACAGGCTCAGCATGTCAACACACATAAATGAGAAGAAAAACTGTGGGGGGCAGGGGCAATGAGAGAGAAAAAAGAGCAACTGGAGGAGGAGAAATTGTGCAATGAAAACTAAAATAACTGAAAGGAATACATTTGGAGATGTTTCTTTAAAACTGAGAGGGATCTGATAGATAAGATCTCAGCTACCAACATTCTAGATATAAAGAATAATAAGAGAAAACAAGAAAAACCAGTAAGGAGAAAAGGTGGGGGGACCTGACTTTGCAAGCCAAACAAGAAGTCTGCAGAACATTAAGAAGCATGGGTATAACACTGATGCAAATCACAAGGAATTGAAATGTATGTGAGTTGGAGAATGAGAACGCAGCCTCCACTGCCACACCTGTGTGTTTATGTGAGATTTGTTCAAGAACTATTCCCAGTAGATTGTGCCCCATCTCTGTGTACAGCATGTGTGCATGAGAGAGTGTGGGTTTAAAATCCCTTGGTGGTTCTAACTGAACCAACATTATTAGATTGTGTGTGTGTGTGTGTTTTAAAAAGCTGCCCAAATTCTCTTTGCATCTCAGCAGCTCCTTAATATGCAAGGCAGCAAAAGACGAGCTTGGCCTAATTATGAGTCCCAGGAGTAGCCAGTCAGAAAATGAATTGATGCCTTCTTCCTTATGAACAATGCATGTACCACAAATTAGAGGCACCATCACCAGAGATTTAATTACAAAATATCATTACTTTCACACATCATTTCAGATTTGGCTGATCAAATCAAAGTTAGAAAGAGGGGAGGGCAGGGAGAAAAAGAGTCAGAAAAAAACTGCACCACTAGCAGGGTCATTCGTTCAGGGGTAAGTTGAAACCAGAAGGGAGTTGGTGTTATTGAAGGTTCCCAAAAGACATCTTTGCAGAGAAATTGCTTGGGGAGAAAAAGAAAGAGGGGGAAGAGAAAAGGCTTCTTTGCTTTCAAGAGGCTCCCAAGCAGTTTTTCTTCCCCAGGTAATCATATCATGGTAAAATGGATCAGGTAAGATTGTATGTACAGCGCTGTGTAAATTTACAGCGCTTTATTAATAAAGGTTAATAATAATAATAATAATAATAATAATAATAATAATAATAATAATAATAATAGGTGGATTCTATGCAAAGGAGGACAGGACTTTGTGTATTTAGAAGGGGGGATTTCAGAAAGTGTCACTTGCTGTACAAGTCTATGGCCTGTTACAGACTGCCAAAATAAAGCTGCTTCGGGTCTCTTTGGAGGTATGCTGTTTAGATGATGCATGCACCCCAAGAATCCGGAAGCTGCACCAAAGCTGCACTCCAGTGCTTAGGAATGGAGTGTGGCTTTGGCACAACCTCTGGACTCTTAGGACCCATGCATCATTTAAATAGCATACCTCCAAAGAGACCCAAAGCAGCTTTATTTTGGCAGTCTGTAACAGGCCTATGAAAACCTATTTCTGCTGAATTTTGCTATTAGGCATGAGAGTACCTGAACTATCTACCTTTGTTTTGCTATTTTATTTTTTTTATTTTTTAAAAAAAACATCTTTTAGAACCAAGGTGCCTTGCAAAATATGAACAAGGGTTTAAAGCATTAACATAACATTTTAAAATCTATAATAAAACATAGAGGATAAACAAGAGAAATTACAAGAAAGGCTGGTGGAGTAAAAGGTCTGTTTCAGGGTCCATTTAAAAACTACCCAAGAGATATGGTTGCCCTATTCCACTTTCTCAAATCTGGATATCAAATTTACATATATTGCAAATTATTCTAATTGTGTAAATTATTTCTTTCCTCCTTCCTTTGCTTGACCTTGAGCCCTTGCAAGGCATCCCTCCCTTGCCCCTTGCACTCTGCCATTGCACCTCTCACCCTTTCTTCTATCCCTTCCTTCACTGTACTCTCCTTTCACCCTTGCAATGTAGCCATGTTTTTGTTCTTGTACTCTGCTGCTCATACCACTTACGCTTCTTTCCCTTCTACTCTCTTTCTTGCTTTCTCACCCTACTTTATGCCCTCAAAATGCACATGTTGCATGCTTCATGCACTCAGTCACCTGCACTGTTCATTCTCCCTTCCCTCATGTTTGAAAGGGAAGGGCAGATTTGTTTTATTTGTTTTATTTATATACTGCTATTCCAAAGATCATAGCGGTGAACAGCAAGTAAGCTAATTAGCAAGTAAGCTAATTTGCCCTCAATAGTCTGGGTACTCATTTTAGCGACCTCGGAAGGATGCAAGCCTGAGTCGAGCTTGGGCCCTTTTGCTGGTCTTGAACTCGCAACCTTGTGGTTTTGAGTGAGTGGCTGCAGTACAGGCATTTAACCACTGCGCCACCATGACAGTTTTCAAGTTTTTCTTGAAAAACTGCCTGTTTAATTTACCCCATGTTTTGGCTCCTGCAAAGGCAGATACCTACTTTTAAAAAAAACGAAACCTTGAAATCCCAGCCATATGATGATGATCCAAACAAGCATTGGCTGGCATGCCTTAGAACTGGGTAAAACCTGGACAGCCGGGTGGTATGGCAACCCTATAAAAAGCAAAGTTCACATGGAAATGACCTCTAAATATGTAAAACCAGGGCTGTAATTGAAGAGTCCCTGTGCCTCCTGACAACTAAACTGATCTTTCTTAGTACTGGCTCAGAGAACAGGGCCTCTGTAGCCCATCAGGCTATACAAGGAACAGTAAGCCATAGGAGTACATTTCTGGAGAAGATGGGATTTCTATTTCTATTATTATTATTATTATTATTATTATTATTGATATTATTATTATTGGACTTCAGCTCTCAGGATTCACCTAGCTTTTCCACATCTAGGTAGCTTCCAGTTCTCAAAACTATTTTATTATGTTTTCTCTGGAGTATTTTTGTCCCTATGGTGATCTCCCACCAACCTATGTGATGAGTTAACAAATGTGGTAGGAAGAGTTTCATCCCAACTAGCCATGCTGACTAGGGGTTTTCTGAGCGTTATAGTAGTTCCTCCTCCCCAAAAAAGAACTCACTGAAGCTCTGTTCTTAGTTTGACTTTTTGTCATCGTGGTTTCTGACAGAGATTAAATGTATGCACATAGACACTGGCATCTACTTGGTTGTTACACAGATGCCTGGTCTTTAAATAGTTCCACGTCTCCCTATAAAGTAGAGTGACAGATAGGGGTGGGGTAGGAGTTGCGAATGGCCACAAACCCTTGAGAATGATTTACAGCTGCTGCTTTCAGAGTAGGCCATGGGCTGTGATTATTTCTCTAGCGGACGTGCAAGCCAATCATTTCAGGAAGCAAAAATGCACTTCAAAATTGATGAGGAAAATGACAGTTTGTTGAATACATGATGTTGCGAGATGTAGTTTTACATTAACTTAAGAGGCACTTATGGGGCAATATTCATCGTCCCTATATTATAGTGAGTATAATAGCAAAGGACGCTGTGTCAGCAAGTTCTTATACCTGATTCCCTTGCAGTGGGTGTGACACATAACAGCACAGTGGTGCCACTGCAACGAATGAATGATAGAATCATGTGTGGCTTAGATGAAAGAAAAATGGTTACATCTGCATTGAGAATAATGAGATCATGTTTTTCTTAAATGGCACAATTGTACAGGCAGCTATCATGTTTCTGTGTTATTATTTTGGTGCATATTTGCTTGGTTCACATTTGGATCTAGTGCTGCTGCATTACAAAGACACTTAGATATCTGTACACAATGCATGGTGCTGGAGCAATGAGGCAGTCTTTAAGAATGTAAGGATGTGATTTGGCCTCTGTACTCTAAATATTCTAAATGCAACAGATCCTGTCTGATCTGAGTCAGCTCTGGTTAAAATGTGAATGAATTTGCTTACTTTTATTTTGCTGTTCCTGCATACACCTGTAAAGAATTTTGGAGACAGTTTCGCACCTGGTACAAGCAAGAACACAGCTATGGTAAGATCAGCTAGAGTAGAAACCCACTGTTTCCCAGATCAAGCTTTATTGCATGATTTCTCACAGACATGGCCCTACAACCCAGCACCAAAGGTTTGTGTTGCTCCTCCACCATCCCCTCCATGCTTTTAAAAAACAACTCAGCTAGGCAGAGGACAAGGGACTAGGTGGGTATAAAAAGCCTTTGTAAAAAGGAGCCTCCTTGTCAGAGGCTTTGTTAAATGAGGTGTGCCTGTATAAATGTGTTACAAAGTGAATGACAATGGGTGAGTGGGCAGAGATGCACCACAAACTTCTACAGTGAACTTCACTAGGGAATCCATCATCTTCTCACTTCTGTTAGTTACATGGCCTTAGCAGCAATCACACAAAAGACCAATTTGCAGTTACCAATGGGACCCTGGAAGACTGAGACAAAATCTTCTGGCTGCAGATGAAGGGATAGAGGCATGACGTATGGCACCCATTAGCCTGAGGCGAAATTAAAAGGATTGATTGATATCAATTATTGGGAACAATTTGTTGCTGTGCAATTGACACGTTAATCACCCTCCCATGCTGCATTTTGGCATGCTGGATTTTTGACCAATCTGAGAGGTTTACAGCAACAATATGATCCTAATTTATCTCTCCTTAATAAAAAAGTGATCAGCTGAAACCTGCATCCATCATTCTGTTTATCACTCATGGTGATTTATTAACTAATTATACTTACAGTGGGTCTTTTTCTATAAGTATGGATAATAGAGTGATGTACTAGTGGTCCAAGTCATAAATAATGCTGCAGTACAGTCTGTTTAATACTTAGACAGAGGACCTGCCCATAATACAGTGCTTTGATTAAGGTAACCAGATGGCTTCATACATTCATTCACACACACACACATTCATTTCTCACAATTTAAGATATGGTGTGTAAAAGATAACTGATACTGATTTCAGCAGGGCAGCCCAGTTTTTCCTCAGCTATTACTTCAAATATGACTGACATGCTCCTAAAATATTGCCCACAACATCACAACTTTGTAAAAGCAGAACAGGAAAATATTTGGGATTCTTCTGGAGTTTTGGGGGAGTGAGTTTCAGAAATGGTTACTAGAATCTTTAGTTCCATTTAAACTGATTTGAAATAAATACAATGCAGAAGTAACTTTCATTTAAAATTAAAAGTATACAGCGCTTTGTGTTTGTGTGGAGCATAGAATTAACTATTAAAATTATGTGGATTAACTCCAAACAGCGATTACCAGTTCTCAAAGCTTGAGGGCCATTTTTAGTCTCCTCTAAAACTCATTAGAAGTACATCCTAATGTCAAAAATATTAGCGAAAAACAGAAAAAGGCTGCAACACTTTGTTTTTGCCCATGTCTACTGGGAAGGGCAGGATTAAAAGCAACTGAAAAAGCAGGGCAACAGAAGATAAATTGGTACTGTCTCTGTCAAAGCAGGGCATTAGGTAGGTATGTGGGTGGCTATGGGACCAATACAAGCTCTTGGAGTAATGTTCGGGGCTGTTGTGAGGATAAAATGAAGAAAAGGGCCCATACATATCTTAAAAGAATGGCAGCTTATAAAAGCAAAGGGGCTGGATCTGCTCTCCTTTCCAGGATGCAAAGGCCTCCACTAACAGAAGATGCCTCTGCCTGATTCTTGCACCTTCTTTTGCCCTGTAGCCCATCTCATTCATCCAGGTTCTCTAACACATTTTCAAGAAGCTGAAGGAACAGCCACAGGAAGAAGGGACCAGAAAGTTCCACTTCCGCTAGACCAGTTCATGTTGTTATGTGCCTCCAAGTCATTTTTTACTTATGACGATCCTAAGGTGAACTTATCGTAGGGTTTCCTTGGCAAGATTTGTTCAGAGGGGGTTTGCCATTGCCATCCTCTGAGGCTGAAAGTGTGTGACTTGCTCAAGGGAGGCTCTTAATTTCGAAAGAGAAGATAGTGAAGTCAATTTGAAAATTCACGCAATTACGTGATTACTTATCATACCTTAAATTCACTGTAATGGCCTCCCCAAACACAACCCATATTCTGTGCAAAGTAAGCCATCACATCAGTGGGTTCTTAACTGCGAATTGGCACCCTTGCGCATGCTCAGTGAGACTCCAGATGACTGGAGCATAGCATATTTAGGCGAGTGAGAGAGAGGAACCCCACAATTTACAAAAGAGGTTGCGGGGGGGGCGGGAAGAATGATTGAAAGAACATGCTCTATTCATGTTAAAACGAGCATATATTCA
This sequence comes from Sceloporus undulatus, assembly GCF_019175285.1. Classification (NCBI taxonomy): domain Eukaryota; kingdom Metazoa; phylum Chordata; class Lepidosauria; order Squamata; family Phrynosomatidae; genus Sceloporus; species Sceloporus undulatus. The sequence goes on along the minus strand of NC_056525.1, from coordinate 33,534,244 downwards.
CTCTTGTCATACTAAAACGTTAATATAATGGTTAGCCAATAGCTCTGGGTCCATGCCTCTTAATTAGCAGGCAGCAGCCCCCCCCCCCAGCAATGCTGAAGGACATGCGGTACGACGCTCTTCCGATCTTTTCAGTAGGGTCTTTTGGGACCCCCCCCCCCCCCATTCCGGATTGGGGGAGGACCAAGACCAAAAGAGACATTCACATCACACCAAACAGCAGCACACTGAATGCGAAGTTGCCTAGGAATAGGGTTTGTGACATCGCTAGTTCACTACTTGTGGATTGACGCGTGATTGTGTTCAGAGTGTGTTCGGACTGCCAGCGATTGCATGTGGTAACATTTCACGCAATAATGTGAATACGCATGATTGCGTTCAGGATGACACTGGATTATACTTCCTTTTTTAAAAAATAAATTATTTTATTATTAATATATCATACAAGTATATACAACACACAACAAAAACAAAACACACAAAAAAATAAAAAAGAAATTACCCAATCAAAAATTACACAATAACTTACACTTAAATACACACAAAATTTAAAACAAAAAACAAAAAGAAAAACAAAAGCAAAAAACCCTTAAAAACAACCTTCCCATCCTTTAAACTGAATATATATAATATATCACTTATATGACTTTCCTTTAAATTCTCTTGAGTTTCCTTACAAAATGTTCCTTATTCTTTCTTTAATTGAATCTTCTATTTCATGTATAGATACATAAATACTATTGTTAACACTATTGATGTCTACGCTTAAATATCCTATTTTCTTAATAATTTTTATTTAATCAATAATAATCCTTTACACTTACAATTACCAATATTTTCTTAACATCTTTTTTTCTTAGCAATTTAAATCCAATTTATTAATCCTATGCATTTCTAGTAATTCTTAATCAGATTTCATTTTTTTTCTATTAGATACTTCATAACTGTTTTCCATTGTTTTTCAGCTTCATTGAAAGAATCATTCTTAAGTAGATATGTCAATTTATCTGAAATCATCATGTCATATATCTTATCATACCATTCTTCCAATGTTGGGTTTTCTTTACATTTACATTTCCTTGCAAAGACCATTCTCGCAGCGGTTATCATATAAAATATCAATTTACTGTACTGTCTTTCAATGTTTCCATCTGTTATTATTCCTAACAAAAATAACAATATATCCTTCTTTATTTTAATATTTAATATTTTCTCAATTTCCATATGTATTTCTTTCCAGAATTTTCCCGCTTTATCACAATCCCACCACATGTGTTTGAAAGTTCCTACATTTTCTTTACAATTCCAACATTCTAGTTTCTGATCTTTATTTATCTTACATATTTTCTCTGGTGTCAGGTACCATTTATATTGCATTTTGTAGTAATTTTCCCTTATATCAGCACAGAGTGTATATTTTATTCTTTTATTCCAATTTTTCTCCCATTCATCTAACATTATTGGCCTGCCTATATCTTGTGCCCAAGTTATCACAAAATGTTTTATTGTTTCACTTTCCATTTCCAAATCTAATAGTAACTTACATAATTTGGATATTTTGTGTTCTTCATCATGAATTATTATCTTTACTAATTGTGTCTCTTCCTTTTCAATTTGTGATATTTTAGCGTCTAATTTATACCTTGCCACCATTTGCATATAAAGAAACCAATTGCAATTTGAACCTTCTTCCATTAGTCCTAATTCCTTTTTTTAATAAATCTTCATATGATATCCAATCTATTTTTTTCATTTTTTCCCTTCTAAAAAACGCTTCATTAATTGATGTTCATCTAGGAATTTTTTGTATGATATGGGGTTTATATTTTGTCCAAATTCTAAATAGAGATTTCCTTACCAGATGATTGTTGAAATTTTGATTTACTTTGATCTTATCATATATTAAATATCTGTGCCACCCATAAACATTATCAAATCCCTCTAATTCTAATAATTTGTTATTTTTAATTTGTATCCAATCTTTTATCCAATTAAGACAGCATGCGTTATAATATATCCTGAAATTTGGCCTAATCCTCCTTTTTCTTTTCTATCTTGTAAGATTTTCAATTTAACTCTTGGCTTTCTATTGTTCCAAATAAAATTGACTATATCCTTCTCCCATATTTTAAAGTGTTTGTCGTTTATAATTATTGGTATATTTTGAAGCAAAAAGAGTATTTTAGGGGTTACTTTCACTTGTATAGTAGAAATCCTTCCTAACCATGAGATATTTAAGTTGTTCCATTGTTGCAAATCTTTCTTTATTTCTTTCCATAATTGTTCTTAAACAGATCTGAATTTTTTCTTGTAATTTGAATTCCTAAATATTTAATTTTTTCTTTTATTTCACAGCCTGATACTCTTTGAATTTCTTCTTTGTCTTTTTTATTTATATTCAGTGTCAAAATACTTGTTTTATTTTTGTTGATTTTCAAACCTGCCAATTCACCAAATTCCTTAATAATTCCAAATGTTAGAGGTATTGTTTCTAAAGGGTTTGATAATGTCAATACTACATCATCTGTGTATGCTTTTAATTTAAATTCCGAATTTTTAACTTTTATACCTGTGATCTCTTTATTGTTCCTAATTTTATTATTCAATATCTCTATAGCTGTAATGAAAAGTAATGGTGAGAGTGGGCAGCCCTGTCTAGTTCCTTTTTCGATTTTGATTGTTTTGGTTTTCTGTCCGTTGATCAGTATTTTGGCATTTTGTTCCTGATAAATCGATTGTACCCAATTTACAAAATTTTCCCCCAGTTTCATTTCTTTTAGCACACTAATCATATACTCCCAATTTAAGTTATCAAAGGCCTTTTCTGCGTCTAAAAATATTAAAACTGCTTGTCTGTCCTTTCTTTTTTCAAAATATTCAATTATATCTATAATGTTCCTAATATTATCTTTTATTTGTCTTTTAGGTAAGAAGCCCAATTGATCCTGATTAATCCAATTACATAATATATATTTTTAAATCTTTCTGCTAATATTCCTGTAAAAATTTTGTGATCTGAATTTAAAAGAGAGATTGGTCTATAATTTTTAGCATCCTCTAAATCTTTTTCTTGTTTTGGGAATAAGGTTATGTATGATGTTTTCCATGAATCTGGAATTTCCTTTTGCAAAATTTCATTCATTACTATTTGCAGTGGTCCTATTAATTTTTCTCCTAATTTTTGATAATATATTGCCGGTAATATAATAATAATAATAATAATAAGTTTATTTCTATACCACTATTCCAAAATTAGATCACACACAGCGGTGTACAAAAAAAATCCATCCGGTCCAGGTGATTTCCCTTTTTTCATCTTACTAATCATATCCATAATTTCCTTTACTGTTATCTCTTTATTTAATCCTTCTTTTTCTGCATCACTAATCTGATTTATTTTCTCCTTCAAAAATAGATCTACATCCTCCTTCTTTATTACCTTTTTTGAAAATAACTTTTCATAGTAGTTTTGGAACACCTTCTTAATTTGATTTTGTTCTACATGTAAAGTTTTCCTCCCTCCTTAATTTTCCAAATTGTATTCTGTTCTTTTTTCTTTTTCAGTTTCCAAGACAGCCATTTTCCAAGTTTATTTCTAAATTCAAAATATTTCTGTTTTGTAAATCTTATTTTAGTTTCCATCTCCTCCACCATAATTTTGAAGTTTGGCTATTTCTCCTATTATTTTTTGGTTAACTCGGGTCATTTTTGAGTATTTTCTCCTTTTCCTTTATTTCTTGGCACCTCTTTTCTTCCTCCTTTCACTACTTTTCTGGATAAAAAAACCCCTCATAAATGCTTTGGAGGCATCCCATACTGTCTTTGTTTCCACTTCATTATTTAAATTAAGTTTAAAAAACCATTCTAAATTTTTCTTTGCCTGTTTTAATATGTTTTCGTCTTTTAATAAATTTTCATCCAATCTCCAATTGAAATCTTTATGTCTTCCCTTCATTTCCATACTTATGGGGCAGTGGTCTGAAATTAATTTTGGGAGAATGTCTCCTTTGTTAATTTTAGAGGCCAATGTTGACATAATGAAAAACATATCAATCCTAGACCACGATTTGTGACAGTCCGAATAAAATGTAAAATCTTTTTGTGTTCCCGATTTCTCTCTCCTTATATCTATCAATGCCAATGTATTTTTCATATCAAAAAAGTTTTGGGTAATTTGCCCTGATTCTTTTTTATTAATTTATCTGATCTCCTATCTTGTTGTGGGTCTATTATCCCATTCCAATCCCCTAACATAATCATATTTTCATAATCAAATTGTTCTATCCTTTTATTTTAAATTTTGAAAAAACTTTTGTTTTCTGTTGGTGCATAAACTCCTACAATTAGAATTTTTCCCTGTTGACAGTTTATTTCTAATCCTAAATATTGTCCCTTCTGATTTTTGAATACTTCTGTAGCTTTTAATTTTTCCTTAACATATATGACTACTCCTTTTTTTCCTTTTCTCCCCACTTGCTACATATTCTTTTCCTAATTTATTACAAATTAAATATTTTTGACTGCCTTTTTAATCTTAGTTTTTTAATTTACCAAAATAATGATTTACTTTTTTTCTTTTCTGCGGACTATTAAGTCCTTTCACGTTCCATGAGATAAATTTAATACAACTATCCATCCTCTACACCGTTCTCTCCTGAACTTAAAACGTCTGCTTTGGGTTCTTTCTCTTCTTCTCCTATTGGCAAATTTATCATTGAGTCCATTTTTCCTCTCTTCTTTTCTTCCTCTTCTTCTTGTTCTCTGTCTTTTAACAAATCTTCTAGAAATTCTTTAGCCTCCGACAATGTCATAATTCTTACTCTTTTTTGTCTGTATCGAAACGAGATCCCTTCTGGTACCTCCCATCTGTATCCGATTTCATTTTCTCTTAAGATTTTTGTCAAAAAAGCATAGTCTTTCTGTTTTCTCAATATTGCACCTGGGACATCTTTCAATATTTGAAGTTCCACATCGTCCACCACTAGCTTCGCGTTGAAATATCTTTGTAATATTGTTTCCTTCATCTGAGTCCTTACGAAATAAATGACGATGTCCCTGGGCAGTTTCTTCTGCTTTGCCACCCACGAGTTCACACAAAACACTTTATCCAATTCCATTTCCATTGATTCTTTTATCTTTTCCAATAAATTCTGCCAATATTTCCATCATATTTTCAAAGATTTTTTCACCTTCCATTTCTGGTAGCCCTCTAATTTTCAGGCTTCTCTCCCACATTTTCTGTTCCCAGATATTCCTCTCCTCTTGTAGTTCCTTCCTCTTTTCTATTTCTTCTTTTAGTTTGTCCTCCAGTTCCTGGCTTCTCTTCTCTATAACTTTCACTTTTGTTTTAACCTGTCTTACATCTGATACAACTGATTTAATTGCTTGATTAATCTCACCAATTTCCATTCTTATTCCTTATTTAATTTCTGTCTTCATTCTTTCCATGTCTTGTTTTAAGTCTTCCTGGTCTCTTTTCATATCCATTCTCAAATCCTCCTTGCCCCTTTTCATGTCTTGTCTCATTTGTCTCATTTCCTCCAATAATAATGTGTTTGTGTCTTGAGTTTTCGGAAGTTCTAAAGATGGTCTTCTTTGTATTTGAAGTTGTTGTTGTTGTTGTTGTTTTTGTTGTCTTGTTACCGTAGACATCTTCTCTTTATAAGATTTGCTTGGTCAGCAAACGTTTTAAATCAGTGAGAAACTTTTACAGCAATATCTTTCTTTAGTCTCTAACAGTTCCCTGTTTATTTTCTAACCTAAACAAATCTCTATTTGCTTCCTCTACTAACACCTTCAAACCACCAGGAGTCGCTGTCCTAACAGAACTTCCCTTTTTCTTGCTTCTCAAGTCTCTTCCTTAATCCTTGCTCAGCCCTTTCCTCACTGTCTCTTCCTGGCTAGGTTTTTAAAGGGCAAGGTCTTTACAGGAAATGGAATGAAAGATATAAAATAAATGAGTGCAATTTGAATGACAACACCAACTTTCAATCTATTCCCGTCTGCACTTTCAACAGGGCTTTTCAATCCCTCTTTCTTCTCTTTATACAGAGTTTATACAAAGTTTAGACAGGTTAAACAAGCAGGAACTGCTATTTCACTTTTCAAATTCCCCAAACTGTCTCAATTTCTTTAGTCTCACTTACTTACAAACCTTTCTTTCCCAGTCCCTGCTGTCCTCCCCGCCCCCTCTTTTATTTCCTGTTTCTCTGTTTTTGTCTCTCCTTAACTGCCCTTCATGTCTCTGGCTGTCTCCGCTTGGATTCCTTCTACGTTTCCTTCTCTTCTCTGCGTTCTCCGGCCTGAGCACCTTGTCTCCCTCAGGCCTCTCCACTCTCCGCTCTCTCTGCCCGTCTTTCTCCTAGCCTCCCTCTACGTCTCCATCTCTCCTCTGCGTTCTCCGACCTGGTCACTTCGTCTCCCTCGGGCCTCTCCACTCTCCGCCTCATAGAATCATAGAATCATAGAGTTGGAAGAGACCGCACGGGCCATCCAGCCCAACCCCCTGCCATGCAGGAAATCCAAATCAAAGCATCCCCAGCAGATGGCCATCTAGCCTCTGCTTAAAAACCTCCAAGGAAGGAGACTCCATTACACTCCGAGGGAGTGTGTTCCACTGTCGAACAGCCCTTACTGTCAGGAAGTTCTTCCTAATGTTGAGGTGGAATCTCTTTTCCTGTAGCTTGCATCCATTGTTCCGGATCCTGTTCTCTGGAACAGCTGAAAACAAGCTTGCTCCCTCCTCAATATGACATCCTTTCAAATATTTAAACAGGGCTATCAAATCACCTCTTAACCTTCTCTTCTCCAGGCTAAACATCCCCAGCTCCTTGAATCGTTCCTCATAGGGCAAGGTTTCCAGACCTTTCACCATTTTAGTCACCCTCCTCTGGACACACTCCAGTTTCTCAATGTCCTTTTTTGAATTGTGGGCCCAGAACTGGACACAATATTCCAGGTGGGGCCTGACCAGAGCAGAATACAGTGGCACTATTACTTCTCTTGATCTAGACACTATACTTTTATTGATGCAGCCTAAAATTGCATTGGCCTTTTTAGCTGCCGCATCGCACTGTTGACTCATGTTCAATTTGTCTCTCCTCCGCGTTCTCCGACCTGGTCCCTTCGTCTCTCTCGGGCCTCTCCACTTTCTCTGCTCTCCATCTCTCCTCCGCACTCTCTGGCCTGGTCACCTCGTCTCTCTCGGGCCTCTCCACTCTCCGCTCTCCGTCTCTTCTCTGCGCTCTCCGACCTGGTCACCTTGTCTCTCTCAGGCATCTCCACTCTCCGCTCTCTGTCTTTCCTCCACACTCTCTGACCTGGTCGCCTCGTCTCTCTCAGGCCTCTCCACTCTCCACTCTCCGTCTCTCCTCCGCACTCTCCGACCTGGTCACCTCGTCTCTCTCGGGCCTCTCCACTCTCTGCTCTCCGTCTCTCCTCCGCGTTCTCCAACCTGGTCACCTCGTCTCTCTTGGGCCTCTCCACTGTCCACTCTCCGTCTCTCCTCCGTGTTCTCCGACCTTGTCGCCTCGTCTCTCTCGGGCCTTTCCACTCTCTGCTCTTTCCGCCGAGCTCTCTCTCAACTCCCTTCTACATCTCCGGCTTTCCTCCGCGTTCTCCGACCTGATCTTTTCGTCTTCTTGGGCTTCTCCTTTCTCCATTCTCAGTTTCAGTCTCTCCTACTTTCCGCTGTCCTCCACTCCTTAGAGCAGGTCTCCGACTGTCCTCCACATTTTTGGGCACGTCTTTATTCTTAGTCCTTCTCAAGCATCTATATATTTTTCCTTATTTAATCAACCTTTTTAGTCTCTTTTCCTTCTCTGTCTGATATTTCTCTTAATCTCCTCTTCTTCTTCCAGTTCTTTATTTAACTCTGTTATAAAAAATTATCTGTATGTTATCTTGATATTTTTTTTAATCCAAATTGTATATCCAAGAAATAAAGATATATCAGTTTGCAAAATTTTCTCAGGCAATTTTTAAAGTCGAAAGTAAATGTTTCAGTTTAAAGGTTTTCACGATTGCTGTGGATTACCGTTCATTTGTAGTTGGCTGCGTCTGTGAGTCCTTATGGCGGCATCAGCGTGGTCACGATTTGTCCTTCGGTCTCCTCCACTTCTATTGGCAATTTAGTTATTTATCTTGCCTTAGAAGTGGGAAACAGACCCCTGTAGGACCCGTCCGTGTTTCCCCTCTGCAGGGATGCAAAAATTGGCTGTCTTCTTGACAGCACAAACCATGCTGTGCGAGCAGCTCTTAGCAGAACGCTAAAAGTTTGCTCTTGGCGACGCCATCACCAACCGGAAGTCCCTGGATTATACTTCCAATTTCAGTCGTGTGATATCCTCCAAGGTCACCCAGTGGGTTTTTATGCTCAAACAGAAAATCAAACCCTACTCTCCAGAGGCATAGTCCAATATTCACACTAGGTCTACACATCTAAATTTATGCCAACCCATAAACAGTTCCTATCTTATTTATTTGATTTATGTCAAAGCTGGGAAAAGGATGGCACTGTGTGATGTGCAGTTTCCCAGGGTTGTTTTTATATTTTAAAAATTCCCCCAAATTCCCCCCCAAAGCCCCCAGATGCTATCTAATGGGTATGAGAGGCAATTGTAACCAATATTTAGTCCTCACTCAGACATTTTTTTAGTCCCTGCAGAGAACTTTTTTTCCCAACAGAAAATGCCTCAGAAATCATCCCAAAGTCAGTAAACTCTGGGACGCTGCACCTGGGTGGGTAAAATGTGCCCTAGCAGCCAGGCATCCCTCTGTTTCACCTCAGACACGCCTTCCTAATACAAATGAAGTTGATGATGAAAGACAACATCCCTCAGATGAAAGGGATTTGCCAATTAAAAGAATCTGCCAATTAAATTTTGATTCCTCTCTGACTTCCTATTTCTAAACAAAGGCTATTCCAGGCCATAAACAGGCTTGTGGGAGCGAAGAGCATACCATTCAAGTGTTCTGATTTGGTAGGGACAGTTTTTATTAATCCTCTGTCCTCCCACTTTTTCAGGCGCTATTAAAATGTCCCAGTTTTTCCCCCTCCTCCTTCCACTTTCCCTGTTTGTTGTCAGCTTACTTCAGCTGCTGAGTTCAAAATGCATCCAGTGGGTTTCGTGGCTGAATTGTACTCAAAGGCATCTTCTAGAGTAGGATCAAAAACAATAGCAGTAATAGATAGATAGATAGATAGATAGATAGATAATTCAGGGATCAAATTAAAATGCAAAAACAGAAGGACACATAACACTAGTTATGTATATCTAATATCAGTTAAAAGAGCATACATATTAAAAAAATAATTGATTCATAAGTTAAAACTCAAAATTTAATAATAATCTGATCTTTATTGCTGTCACCTTGTCTGGTTCAAAGGCATTTTGATGCAACTCTGTTAACTATTCCTAATTGTGTAATTCTCAAGGAGAAAAGGACATACCTGAAAAATGCTGCACACTCACATCCTCAAAGGTGTCTTCTAGGATTTTATTGAATCATTTCCTATACTGCTATGTATTTTATATGTATTATCCTACTAGAAAGGCCCCTTCCCCACCACCACTCCCTTTGTGTCGTGTCTTTTTAGATTGTAAGCCTGAGGGCAGGGAACCGTCTGACTAAAAAATTGATGTACAGCGCTGTGTAAACTTACAGCGCTTTATAAATAAAGGTTAATAATAATAATAATAATAATTGGATCTAGATACTATATTATCTTAGCAAGCCCACATTCCAATATCACATCTTCTAAAGTTGCATGTTATCAAGGGGGAATACTTTATACAGGAGGATTTCAGTGTGTGGTGGAAGACGTAGGGCTTAATATCTCTCGTTCAAAGTTTTACCCTGAAAGTGCCTGGCCCTGGTTGTGCCATTCCCCTCCCTCCTTTAGCTGGGCTTAATTCCTGTGCTGAAACTGATTCAAAAAATAATAATTAAAAATGGCTAGGAGGGAAGAATTGGCACTTGCTCATTCAATCATGCTCTCCTTGCCCACCACCACCTACTAGTACATTTATGGGCTTCCAAATAACACATTTAGTGACCCATCTAGTGGGAAAGATTCAAAAAGGAAGGAAGGAAGGAAGGAAGGAAGGAAGGAAGGAATAATTTTGCTGCAGATGTGTATTCATGGGGGTGGGGGCAAAATGAGGACATTGTCCCTCCCAAATAATAATTCTGTGCTCTTTGAAGTTTTGTTGTAATCCTGAAATTTCCAGCAATGCAGAAAGTGAGACACCGAAAATAGTTTGCACAAAGAACTCTTATGGCCCCATACAGACAGACCAAAATAAAGCTGCTTTGGGCCACTTTGGAGGTATGCTGTTTAAATGATGCATGCATCCTAAGAGTCTGGAAGCCATGCACAGCGTTGACGTGGCTTCTGGCCTCTTAAAATGTGTGTGTCATTTAAACAGCAGACCTCCAAAGTGGCCCAAAGCAGCTTTAATTTTGCCTGTTTGTACAGGCCCTTACATTTGCTGTGTTTCCATTCCCTCATTAACTCTGCATGTCCCTTTTCTTTGGATGCCTAAATGTATTTCTAAATGATCCAATGGAGTTTGAAGTTATTATGGTGCTAGAAATTTGGGCATTGAATGAAAATTTAATTTTAGGAGAAGAAGTCTTATTGGGAGGTGGCAGTGCTAATTTGGCTTCCCCCAATATCTACACACCTGTCCTGCTTCCTTTTTAACCAGTATTCCCCAACCTGGTATCATCCCAATGAGTTGGACTATGAGAGCCATCACACCGAAACCATGCTGGGTGTAAGTGATAGAGCTAGTAATCCACATGTTTAGAAGATGCCATGTTGGAGAATACTGTCCAAGTATCGGGACTGTTAGTGTTAGCTGTTCCAACTTAAATCAGTCTGTAGCCTACAGTACAGTGGGCCCTTGGTATCTGCTGTGGTTTGGTTCCAGGACCCTCCATGGATACCAAAATTCATGCATGCTCAAGTTCCATTATATACAATGCCATAGTAAAATGGTGTCTCTTATATAAAATGGCAAAATCAAGGTTTGCTTTTGTGTGTGTGTGTGTGTGTGTGTGTGTGTGTGTATTCTTTATTATTGTTAAAACAAATAAATAAAATAATATCTGTTTTATACAATTGTATGCATCTTGAATCTTCTCTTAACATTTTCTTCATTTTACATCTTCTTGTTTGATTTCCAACACAAGTAAATAAAAAAACCATATGTTTATATTATACATCCTTGCAATGCGTTCTGTTATCTACCTTAATATCTTAACCTTTTGTATTTCCCACTTCCATTGATAGCTCTTCACATATCTATATAACTTCTGACAATGCATTTATTTTATCGTTCTATGATAATAACTTCCGATATTGCGTCCTATTATTATTATTGACAAGGCATTTACGATTTGATATGTTATCAAGTAAATTTTTTTTTAATCTTTCACATCTTAATATTCCAAATCTTACTTATGTATACTTCTAGAGCAGTGGTTCCCAACCTTTCTAATGCCGTGACCCTTTAATACAGTTCCTCATGTTGTGGCGACCCCCAACCATACAATTATTTTCATTGCTACATGCAAATATGTGTTTTCCGATGGTCTTAGGCGACCCCTGTGAAAGGGTCATTCGACCCCCAAAGGGGTCCCAACCCACAGGTTGGGAACCACTGTTCTAGAGGTTTCCAATCCCTTCCTCCTCATTTTTTGCTGTGTAATAATACAGTAAGCTTATCCATTTGTCTTAATTCCCAAATTAACCGTAACTTTTGAAGTTCTTCTCCAGGCATTTTCCCAATTTTCCATTAATATGGGGTGTCCAATCTCCTGCGCCCATTTTATCATATTTGTTGTTACTGTTCTAATTGTCTTGATAGGAGTAATTTGTATAATATTGATATTTTACCTTTATCTTTTTCCCGTATTATTTTATCTAATTCTTTTTGTTTGTCTTCAAAAGTTTGCTTTTTGGAATTTATATTTTTTAAAACATTTTTAAACCATGGGTGGTTGAATCCGTGGATAAAGAATTCATGAATATGGAGGACTGACTATACTGTACTATCTTCAGTCACTAAGCAAGGGTCAGTCCTAAGACATCCTTTTCTCCAGATGGGAAAAGTGAAGAGGGAAGAATGAACAGCGGAAAAGGCTGGGGGGAAAGTGGAGGAAAAGAAAACAAAGAAAAAAAGTGGAGCAAGCAAATAAAAAGAGTGCAGGAAGCAGAGAGAGAAGATAAAGAGCAGTAGAAAGTAGTATTGTAGGGAATATGTCTAAGGAGTTTCTAATACCTGGAAAAGTGAGTACTTCTGCTAGTAATCAGTCATGCTGTCTTTAAAATGCCACAAAACTCTTTTTGTGTTTTTGTTGCAACAGAATAACCCAAGTGTCCTATTAGAAAGTAGTGGAGAAAGTAATCATGCCAGGCAACTATGTAACAGAGAGGTTGAGGAACTGGGGAGAGTGTGTTTCAACCTTCCCAGCCCCAAGATCAGATCAAGGGAATATTATGGCGTAGTAATGCCTGTGTCCAGTGCCTGCTTCATAGGCAATAAATCACTCTAGCACCAGCTGTGGTGCTCAGATTTTTGGGGTAGTCTGTTTTGTGATAGCTATTGCCTGAGGCAAGGGCTACCCTATCCACCCATTTCTTTACTTTATGCAAAATGGTTTCTTAATGTTATCATTCACATCCAAATTTCGAGGGTTCCCCAATGAGCCGCAATTAGTTTCCATGCCCTTTTTAAAAATTGTAATATATTGTAGGCTATCTTTCTGCTATCAGTGTTAATTATTAATCATCACTGTGATTACTACAGTCTCTCTATCTTAGCAAAATATTCAAAACAGTCTAAAAGCAAGCACCCAAACTGATGAGTATTGTGGATTAAGAAGACATTGAACATGCTGAAATTGCTAAGATAATTTCTTTCCCTGTCCCTCCCTTTTCTGTATGCTAAAGTGCTATGATTTGGGCATCAAATTGTATTTTCATTTCAACACAATGGCTGGAAACTTGTTGGGGACACATGAATGTGTAACTCGGGCTTAGGGGCATGTTCTGGACAGTGCAAAAGTATCCCTTTTGTCATCCCACACAGACCAATTAAACCCTTTGAACAGGATGGGCTAGTATGGCCATTTACTGACACAGCAGGAGAAGGGAGGGAGGCAACCAAATAATGAGGTCTTGGGCTCATCCCAGCTGCAGTTCTTCAGCTGGAAAAAGGAAAACAAAACTGTCAAAACCTGGGGAGACTCATATCAGAAAATAACCTGGACTCCAGACATAAGAAGTATACGTCTATTGAAGTAGATGTGTTCCTGGGCTTTATTTCTTTAACAGAAACTTTACCAAAGGTAAAAATAACACAAAAAGAACAGGGATAAGTTTGTTTACCACACACACACACACACAAAAGGAAGAGCAGTTCAACATGTGTTAGCAAACATTTATTCAAAACTAACACAATGTACATATGAAATGAAACACTCAGGTCAGGAAAGCCTCGCACAAGGAACAAAAAAAAATTGAATCTTCTGCACTGGAAAGCTTCTTCCAAAACAGATCCCAGGATTATTATTATTCCTCTTTCTCTTTCAACAGCTCCACTTTTCTTATGATTTTCATTTTGGTGGTGCAGCATGGAGATCTATGGTTTTTCAACATGTCAGGGTAGTTGGTAAGGCAAGCTAACCTGCTTTTCCCTTTTCTCTCTATTTTGCTCTTCAAACATGCTCAGTTAGTGATTCTGGAGGCACCAGTTTACCTTGCCTATACTGTAAACTATAGTAGGATCACCTAGAGTAGAATCCCATTCTTTCCCAGATTAAGCTTTACTGCATTGTTTACAGGAGATGTGCTACTGCAACCCAATATTGAAAGTCTATTTTTCTCCAGTTGGTTTCTCCTTCACCATCTTTCCAATGTCAAGGCTGGGGGGGGGGGGACAAATAAAAACTTTCCAGGTAGACAAAACACAACAAAAGTGGGGCTGGGCTGGGCTCCTGTAGAAACACTTTATAAAAAGAAGCTTCATTGTCAGAGTTTTTGTTAATTGAAGCATGCCTTTAAAGGTCATAACAAGCACTCTGAATTAACTATCAACCCCAGAGACAGATCTGTAATCAATACAGCTTTTGTAACAAGGGAGTTTCTTCTCCCTATATAGCCCCAGTCAAGAATCTGGCAGCAATACTTTGGAGCAGTTACTTCAAAACAATCCTCAAAGGTAGCCCCACACATAGTTTGTTACAGTAGTCAAAAGAGGACGTCTCTAAGCCATATGTCAGTGCAACCAGATCAAATGTCTCCAAGAACAGGCACAGCTGGCACACAAACCTTGACTGCGCTAATCTGATCCTGGCAACCAGAGAAAACTGTGCATCCAAGCTCAGAGCTGAATTCAGGAGTACACCAAAGCTGTAAACCTGCCTCTTCTCTTCAGGGCGAGTAAGACCCTGTCCAGCACAGGCTGAATACTTATTCCCTCATCTGCCTTTCAACAGACCAGGAGCACATCTGTCTAGTCTTGACTAAACTTCAGTTTGTTTGTCCTAATTCATTTAATTACTGGTGGTGGGCACCAGTTTAGAATCAAAACAACTTTCTTGGATTTAAGTAAAGAAGAGTAATGGAATTGGGTATTATCTGCACAGTGATAACACTGGGCCCAAACTGCCTGACAACCTCTCCATGTAGTTTTATGCATAGAGTTGGAAGAGACCTCAAGGGTCATCAAGTCCAGTCCCCTCCCAAGCAGGAATACAAAATCAAATCACCCCTGACAGATGGCCATCCAGTCTCTGTTTAAAAACCTCCAAAGAAGGAGAATCCATCACACTCCAAGGGAATGTGTTCCACTGTAAAAAAGATTGTGCTGTCAGGCAGTTCTTCCTAATGTTAAGGTGGAATCTCTTTTCCTGTAGTTTGCATATGTGAAGTAGCATGGAGGACAAATCCAAACCCTGAGGGACATCACAAACGAATCTCCAAGAGTTAAACAGGAGTCCCTCAGCCTTTCTGAAATCTTCCCTCCAGAAAAGAATGGAGACACTGTAAAACAGTGTCTCCCAAGTCCCATCCCAGCAATGTGGCTGAGAAGGACACCATGATCAATGATATCAACAACCACTGGAGGGGGCACACTGCTCCATCCAGTTCTCAGTAAGTCATCCATCAAGGTGACCAAAGCTGTCCCTGTCCTGTAGGCAGGCCTAAAGCCAGAATGAAATGGATCTAGAAAGCCCATCTTATCCAAAATGGCTGCTAAAAGGAGGAGTCCTGCAAGTGCACCATCACAGGGAGCACCATCAAAGAGCAAGGGTCTCTCCTGCTGCTCAAAAGAACAGGGAGCAATGTTTCTGTGAGTTTCTACCACATGGTTACATCATTAATCAGCTGTAAGTGCACAGCCAGCCTTTTGAAGGATGTACCTTCAAAGGGGTAGAGGAAATGCTGGATTTCAGAGTCAGCCATTCCAATAGTACAAGACAGGGGGAGATACAGAAGTTGGAGGAAGTTACATTTCAGTATGAGAAGAGACTGGATGCTAATTGCCACCAAAGTGTCCCCCATGCCAAATAACTTGGACAGCCTTGACAACAGTCCTCCAGGTTTGGAAATGCTGCTAGTGAATGCCAGGTCAATGAGTGGTAAAACTGTTGCCAATTAGGAACAGTTTGTGGATGAGCACACTGACTGGGCATGTATCACAGAGACCTGGTTGAATGAGTTGCTATATCAAGAGTTACCACACCATACCTATGTTAAACTGTGTTAAACTGGATCAGTTTGAGTTGGTGAGTACCGAGGATGTGGACAAGATCCTCGGAAGTGTTCGGAAGTCGACCTGCTCCCTTGATCCCTGTCCCTCGTGGTTAGCGGCCCAGGGGGGACCGGCGGTAACATTGTTGTTACGCCGGATAATTAACACATCTTTGAGGGATGGGCTATTTCCATCGGATCTTAAATTGGCCATTGTAAAACCGATCCTAAAAAAGCCCTCCCTTGACCCCCTGGTTCATAATAATTATCGGCCTGTTTCGCTGCTACCATTTTTGGGAAAGGTGATCGAGAGAGCGGTTGCGATCCAGCTTCAGGCGGTCTTGGATGAAACGGATTATCTGGACCCATTTCAAACTGGCTTCCGGGCGGGTTATGGGGTTGAGACGGCCATGGTCGCCCTGGTCGATGATCTCCGTCTGAGCGTCGACAGGGGAAGCGTGTCCCTGTTGGTGCTCTTGGACATCTCAGCGGCTTTCGATACCATAGACCATGGTATCCTTCTGGGACGCCTGGCAGAGGTGGGGATCGGGGGCACTGCGCTCCAGTGGTTCCGCTCCTACCTCTCCGGGAGGTCCCAGATGGTGCAGCTGGGAGACGTGTGCTCTGACGAGAGGCCCCTAAAAACTGGGGTCCCTCAAGGAGCCATTCTGTCTCCCATGCTATTTAACATTTACATGAAACCGCTGGGAGAGATTATCCGGAGACATGGGGCGCGGGGTTATCAGTACGCTGATGACACCCAAATCATTTTCTCTATGTCTCCGACTGATGCAGTGACTGGGGATGGCGTCTCTCCTCTCGTGGCCTGTCTAGAGTCAGTAATGGGCTGGATGAGGGAAAACCGACTCAAATTGAATCCAGAGAAAACGGAGGTACTAGTGATAGGTTCTCCTGGTCCTGGAATGGCGGTGGTTCCACCTGTCCTGAACGGGGTCACGCTCCCCGTGAAGGACTCAGTGCGCAGTCTGGGGGTGCTTCTTGACTCGTCGCTTCACCTGACTGCTCAGGTGAATGTGACGGTCAAGAGCACCTGTCATCAGCTTCGGCTGATTCGCCAGCTGCGCCCATACCTGGCCCAGAGGGACCTAGAAACTGTTGTACATGCTCTGGTAACTTCGAGATTGGATTTCTGCAATGTACTCTACATGGGGCAACCCTTATACCAAACTCGGAAGCTGCAAATGGTGCAGAATATGGCAGCCCGGCTGGTCACTGGTGTTCCCAGGGCCAGCCATATAACACCGGTTTTAAAAGATCTCCATTGGCTGCCCATCCGCTTCTGAGCTCAATATAAGGCGTTGGTAATTACCTATAAAGCCCTAAATGGCTTGGGCCCAGGATACCTAAAGGACCGCCTCTCCCCGTACATTCCGCCTCGCACCCTCAGAATGTCTGGGCATAGCACTACTGAAGGTTCCTGGGGCGAAGGTGTCGCCTCTACGTCACAGAGGACAATTCTCCATAGCTGCCCCAGCCCTTTGGAATGCGCTGCCCACAGAGCTCCGCTCGTCTACTACCCTGGCCCAATTTAGGAAGGACCTTAAAACCTTCCTATTCCAACAGGCATTCCCCGAATAAAAATCCTGTGGGCCTCCCTCCTCTTTCTGTGGCCAAGAGGTTGGGCTATGGGGCTTTTTGCTTGTTTCCTTGATTTTATTGTTGTGTATTTTAGTTTGATTGTTATCTGTGTTTTTAATCTGATGTAAGCCGCCCTAATCGTAGGAAGGGCGGCATATAAATAAAAATTTTATTTTATTTATTATTTATACCATGTGTCACCGCCCAGGCTGAAGCCGTCCCTAGTGACACCACTGCCTACCCCAGGAACTAGATGGGGGAATGTGACCTTGTTGGGTCTGCTGGACATCTCATTGGCTTTCCTTACCATCAACCATGGTGCCTTGAGACTTGAGGGCACAGTTTTACAGTGCCTGCATTCCATCCTGGAGAAGCAAACCCAGAAGGAACTGCTGGGAAATAACTGGTTGACAAATCGGGGGACAGGAATCAATTTTCACTGAATAAAGGAAGGCAAGATTATCTTTTTTGGGTCTGTATTCACTACAGCATTCAAGGCAAGCAAATTCAATTGATTTTGTCAGTGGAGTGCTGGGCAAATTATTCACAAATGGTCTGGATTTTCCTTTTGTGGATGAGTGTGGGGTGGACCCAGTTTGTAGTGTTTATCCACTGGTTTTTGAATATTGCCAATTCTGATGTCCAATTTGTGACTCCATGTGTTATTTTGTGTAGAGAATGGCCTGTTTGCCTGACAAATAACTGCTACAAGACAGCAAATCAGAAGATGAGCAAGCAAATGAATGGCATTGCTAGGCCCTATAATGGTGCTGATAGGGTAGATATGAGGACAGGATTGACATCAGGGATGTTGCAGGATCTTGTCCTCTGTTTGCATTGTTGTTTTGTGGCCCATTGTTAATGAGTAGATACTTGAGGTTCTGATGGAGTTTTCTGTAAGCAAGTACAGGCCTACTATCCATGGCTTAAGAGAGGAACATATCATTGCCCAATATAGGCCTTCTTAGAGAAAAATAAGTTCTGTGTTTGCCAATACTATGGAATGCTATCCTCTGCAGAGCTTGTAAAAGCAATAACTGGCATCCTCCACCCAGCTTGTAGCTGTAATTCAAAAAAGTGATTTTTCCAATACATGGTCCTTAGAGAGATCTATTAGACTCCCCCTCCTTTTTCTGAGTTTTGAGTTGTGTATTGTTTTGGGGTTGTTACAGCCGGCCATTATATACACACATAGTTGGGAATAAGCCTCACTGAATTCAATGAGTAACTTTGCACCAACAATGATGGATTATCATGATTTTTGTTACTGTTGTTGTGTGCCTTCAAGTTATTTCCAACTTATTTTGACACTAAGAAGGACCTATAATGGGGTTTCCTTGGCAAGATATGTTCAGATGAGGTTTGCCATTGATTTCTCCAGAACTGAAAGCATGTGACTTGCCTAAGGTCATCCATTTGGTTTCATAGCAAAGATAGGAATTGAGCCCTGGTCTCCAGAGACATCGTCCAACACTCATACCACTAAGCCACACTGGTTTACAAATGTTGGTGATTTTTGTATATCAGTTGACAGAAAATAATTCAATCTCTTTTAATAAAACATCAATCCATAAAATCAGTTTAGCAAAAAGATGTATTTTGAAAACTGCCCAGAGCTTTGTATATTGCGCGGTATAGAAATATAACTTTAATGATAAATATAGATAAATAAAGAAGCAAATAGACTGTAGGAAATAAAAGGAAATTGAAATGGGCAGAGTCTTTTATTCCTGTATCTGGAAAACTCTTCCCTTACTCCCATGTCTGATCCTATCCACTCCATGTCCTTCTGGTAAGTTAAGCACCACTTTCTGGTTGCTAGGGAGAGAAAAATGACTCTTAATGCACAAGTGCTCTTTGAGTACCTAAAGATCCTCATTTGAAGTACACTGAAGTAGAGGGTCAAGTACTTTTGCTGAAATGTGTTTCCATAAGACACCCACAGGAATTAGTTATTGTGACATGGTGGATTATTACAGTATTAATTCTGAAATCCAACCATGCAATGCATTGAGAATTTTGTAGTCTGCACAGCATGGAAGCCAGTGACATATTGCACTTCTTCAGAAATGTTCCAGCTATAAACTACCAAAGGGAGAAAGAAACTATGGCCCCATACAGACAGGCCAAAATAAAGCTGCTTCGGGTCACTTTGGAGGTATGCTGTTTAAATGATGCATGCATCCTAAGAGTCTGGAAGCCGTGCCAAAGCCATGATCCCGTCCTAAGGACTGAAGCGCAACTTTAGTGCAGCTTCCAGACTCTTAGGACACATGCATCATTTAAATAGCATACCTCCAAAGTGACCCAAAGCAGCTTTATTTTGGCCTGTCTGTATGGGACCTTTGAATCATATTCTCAGGATTAAGAAAACATGAGCCTAAATGTCATGAGAAGATGGGCATTAATGGATTGACAGGTAGGGTCTGCAAGCTCTAATTGGTAGATTAATTGTAATGGCATAATTATGGAGCAAATGATCAACCAGCTCATTCAAGATAGTAGATGAAAACCTAGGTGCCAGCTTGATTCAAAGCTTAGTGTGGGCAAAGGGAATGGCCCCATTGCAAATTCTTATTGATTTTTTGTACGCAGTCTCTCAGGGTAAAACACATTCAGCTATTTAATACTGTTAGTGGAAGAAGAATGCAAAATTTGCAAAAGTGAATGGTGGGAGTATTTTGCACAGCAGCTGCTGAGTAAGAGCTGTATGTGTAAGCAGTAATACTGGTT
This sequence comes from Sceloporus undulatus, assembly GCF_019175285.1. Taxonomy (NCBI): domain Eukaryota; kingdom Metazoa; phylum Chordata; class Lepidosauria; order Squamata; family Phrynosomatidae; genus Sceloporus; species Sceloporus undulatus. Next base: position 33,514,146 of record NC_056525.1, on the reverse strand, counting down.
TTTATGGCACTTAACCAAGTTACCATGTCACCTGAAGCAGATTACCTGAAAGATCATCTTATCTTATATATATCTATATTGAGATCTTTAAATGCCCTGCTCAATGTGCCCTCCCAAAATGAGGCTAGCCAGATTCCTGCTAGGGAGAGGGCATTCTTGATGATGGCACAGTAGATATTAATAACCTGCCCAGAAGGATTGGTGTGGCACCATCTTTATTATCTTTACAGCACTTAGAGAATATCTTTTTCTTCGCTCTGTATTTTAAATGACTGGTATTTTACACAAAGAGATTCTGGGCTTTCATAGTGTAAACTATGTTTTATTAAGCAGATGGAATTTTTCTTATGCAAATATAATTGATTTGGTGGGGGGGCAGGGTAATTATGCATTTTAGTGGCTTTTTAAAATGTTTGTTGTTGTCCCAAAATTCAAACCTAAAACAGCATACAGTTCAAAAACACAATACAATTATTACATTATCTTGTATTTTATATTATATGTTACTTCCCAAAAAGTGGCTCTTTGAGAGAGTTAATGCACATTTTCAGACTGCCCACATTGCTTGCAGTCATTCACCTATTGAAAAGAGTGTATTTATGCATAATGGCCCATTTTTCTTGGGCCATTATTCAGATGTCCATATTTTATCAGATACATGCCTTTAAAATCTTAAAATGTGTAGATTTCCAAACAACAATAGTCTATGACTGCTGCCACACTGCAGAATTAATGCAGTTTGGCACTGCTTTAACTGCCATGGCTCCATCCAATAGAATCCTGGGATTTGTAATTTGTTGTAGCAAATATCTGACAAAACCACAAATCCCAGATTTCTGTAACATTGAGCCATAGTAGATAAAGTGGTGTCAAACTGCACTTATTCTGTGGTGTAGGTCCAGCCCAAATTAATCTCTGGAATGTGCACACTTGTAAGGTGGGTCTAATGAAATCCTCTCACATCCCTAATATATACTCCCCCATGATGCTCAGCGTGATCTGTGACTGTAAATGTAAGTCCTTTACAATATTCAAGGCCTAATGCAAAACAAAAGAAGTACTGGATGCTGTTTTTTTGGTTGGGTTTTCAGGCTATGTGGCCATGTTTTAGAAGATGCTGGATGCTGGCATTTTACATATGTAAGAGTATAATCAAAACTGGCCAAAACACTAAACAAAATTGAAATAATACACATTTGATTATCAGTCTATGGAAGAGAGAGTGGTGTTTAGCCTGGAGAAGAGAAAGTTAAGAGGTGATATGATAGCCCTCTTTAAATACTTGAAGGGATGTCATATTGAGGAGGGAGCTAAATTATTTTCTGCTGCTCCACAGACTAGAACTGGAGCAATGGATGCAAGCTACAGGAAAAGAGATTCCACCTCAACATTAAGAGGAACTTCCTGACATTAAGGGCTGTTTGACTGTGGAACAAACTCCCTCTGAGTGTAGTGGAGTCTCCTTCCTTAAAGGTCTTTAAGCAGAGGCTGGATGGCCATCTGTCAGGATGATTTGATTTAGATTTCCTGAATGGCTGGGGGTTGGACTGGATGGCCCTTGCGGTCTCTTACAACTCTATGATTCTCTGATTCTATAGTCCTGGTATTCAGGCAGGCAGGTTGGATTTCTGATTGGTTATTTTAATATGAAGTGAAGTACACACATTGTATAAAAGATACAAAGATAACTTTTAAATTAATACTATTATTAATCTTACATTTATAGGACTGAGGTTTCTATATCAGTAATTAACAAAGGAAGTCCAATTCAGATAGTATTGTAATTATTATATCCCTGCTTTCTTTCTCATATTCTAATGTAACTTGTCAATTTTGACATAATAGCATAATCCTTTCATTTGTTCTCTTAGTCAGCTAACAACTGGATGGCCAATATTCTCTCATTTTTCGCATAGCATACTCTTGCAGCAGTAACCATGTATGAAATTAATTCATGATTGTTAGCTGGTATATCCCTTGAATAAGTTAACAAGAAGATTAATGGATCTCAACATATTCATAAGCCTGTGATTCTCTCAATAGCTGCATTAATATTGTTCCAGAGTGTTACAGTTTTTAACTGTAGTATTATAAAGCATGGTTGCTTTAAAATTGTATAGCACAGTTGGTGTGTAAGAGTGCTGTTTAATTTTTTTATTAAACTATTCTATCATCAACTGTATGTGTTTCATAAGTAAGCAACAAAGTATATGCTTCCTATGCTGGTTGTATTAACACCGAACTGATATCATTGCTACCATGCCAATATTCTATTGTAGTGGTGATATTGTAGTATGGTATCTCCATGATCACCCACCCATTTTAAGGTATTTATGTCTTAGGGTTGCCATGTTAGGATTAGGCCAGGCCCTAAGATTGAGGCAGTCAAAACCTGACACCTAGAGATGACTTCTTATGGTGTAACAGGAAGTTACATTACAAGGATGACATCACATTGGACAGCCCCTAGTCATACCATTAAGCATGGTATTAAGTATCAACCACAGTTGCACAGAGTATGCCACATAAATTGTAAATTGGAATTATATATGGGAAATATTTCTTCATAAATGGACTTACGTATGCAGGAAGTAGCACTGGTCAGTTTCCTAATGTCCATATTCAGTAGCTGATTAATATTATATTACTACATAGCACAGCTGACAAAGTGCTGTTACCCAAAAAGACAGGGTCCCAGGATGGCACCCATAATTAATATTCAAATAGGGGAATTTTAGTGGCATAGTTAAATCACTTGAGAGGGCTTGGGCAACTTAAAGCAGGGATCAAGCCTATGTGTACTGGTTCTGAGAAACAAAACTCCAGAGTGAGAGTTTCAAAATAGTTTAATTTATGAGTCTCAGGTAATCACCATCCATGCAAAGACACTCGCCCATGCAGGTAATAGCAGATAGCAGCTTGAGGGGTTGCAGAGGGAGATACTGTACCAATTCCAGATGCAAATTCCAGTCAGGGTGGCTCAGCAAGCTGACTGGGGATCATTACAGAGACAGCAATGATAAGGATTCAAGCAAGATATGGACAGAGTGTCCATCGGACCCCAAACAAGGCCAAGTTGTTGGTGCCTAAGTAGGCATGTTTATAGAACAAAACCTGTCCTGGGGCAGAATTTGGGATTAAGGGGAAGTTTCCAGGAGGGAAGAATGAGAATGGAAGTTGTGAATGGCCACACAATCAGTGCACATGCCCTTGGACAAATAAGAATAAGAATAAGAATAGGTGTATCATTCCCAGAGGGAAGTGTACTTGGATTTCTGTTCATTTGGAAAGACAAGATCTATCACCCATCATTACTTTTATTGGTGAATGGATTATGCAGATTCTGATCTTGATTGATCTACACATTCTCTTGAGCTCCCCCATTCTGAGCTTCCCAGATCTCCTTATATAGTAACGCTATTTTCCTGTACTAGGGTACTACATGCTCCAAATGTCCTTTGTTTGATAGGGATGCAGGGAGGCTAGACCTTGGGGTAACAGTGCCTGATGCACATTGTGAATTGATATGCATTGCACATTGGTGTGCATCATGCACTGATGTGTGTCAGTCCTTATGTGCATCAGATACTCTTGCTGACATCCCAGTATGCATCTTTGCAATTCACTAACAGTGTTTCTTAGCATCTTTGTTATTTAACTAAGTATATGTATAGTTACATTACATAAAAGGCGTACAGACCAGCAGTAAGCACTGGCATCAAGGTGGCGTGGGAACATGGCATTTGGACAAAGAACGCCCCAACGCCACCCTGATGCCAGCATCACACCATCCACTTAACTGCACAGTGGGTGGCACTGCACTATTGCAATGCTCCTTTGGTGCAGCATTCACATGCCACATGCCAAAAGGAGCACCGAAAAGTGCTGCCATAGCAGCAAGGGTGCCCTTTTCCCAGGCCAAAAAGAAGCAGCATATTGCCTGGAAAAACGCCAGATCAGGGCTGTGGCATGAGGTTGCCACAACCCCGAACTGGCACTCAAAGGGGCGGTGCAGAGCCACTCCTTTGGGACGGTCTGCCCCACCCCTAAATCTAACAAATGAGGGAACTGTATGTACACACACCCTTTAAGGGAGTGTTTTCTCCCTGAGATTCCTTCCCTCTCACCTTGAGAATGGGAAAAGAGGGGCCAGGCTCTGAAATCTTGCAACTTTTTTGTTTAGCCACTCAGCAGCTGTGATCAGGGAGCTAGATATAAGACACCTGGCAGATGCCAAGCTCCTTTGTCAGAGTCTATTGGTTCTCATTAGTGAATTCTGCTTGATCTGACTCCTTTCTTCCTAGACCTTTGATTGCCTTTGAATCCTTGACCTCAGGTCGGACTCGTTGACCAACCCTCTGGCACTCTTGACCTCAGACTGGACTGGTAGTATTGCTCTCTGTAATCCTGAACTTTGACTGGCTTGTGGCTTATTCTATTTGGATATCATTTGATATTATAGCTTGTGGAACTGCTTCTTGGCAGCTCAGAGTGTTTTACTTTTGCCAAGCAGGCTCTTATCTGCCATGTGAGTGTGTGTTGGCAGCATTCCTGGACAGAGTCTATCATATCCAAATTTGGAACATCACAACTGAAAGGGCAGGAAACATGTGAACCTCCAAAAGCTGATGGCTTCCAGACCCCACATGGCCAATAATCAGGAATGATGCAGTTCCAAAATAGCTGAGGCCCATAGGTTACTAATTTCTAGATGTGTCATTAGAACCAGAGAATGTATCAATTAACAGATGCACCCTTATCCAATCTGGTACCTTCCAGATGTGCTGGGCTACAATTCACACAGTTCCCTGATGGCACAGATGTTTGAACCATAGCCCAACATATCTGAAGGGTACAGTGGCAGAAGGCTGAAGAAATGCTTTGAGATGTGGCATTTCTTAAACTAGAAAGAATGAGAAATATAACAGCAGTATTAAAAGAGCAGTACTGTATTGCTCTTTTCTTTTCACTGTGAAGAAAAAATCATTTATTATTTTTAGAAAATTTATAATAAACCAATGCATTGGCAATGCATTGTACATACTTCCAGTCTTTTTGATAACAAAAACCACAACTAACAAATATGTGTAAAATTTAATAAGATACAGTAAGACAAATCCAACCATAAAACGTTTTGTCACAAATGGGACTGAAGTTGGAATTTCATATCAAAATATTTATGCACAAATATGCCTTATAATTGTATTATTAAATTTTATGCATATTTGCTGATTGTGATTTTTCTTGTTTTCCAGAATACAGAAAAATGTTCATGAGGGGGAAGTTTAAAGAAAATAATATATTTACTTTGATTTCCAAATAAGCTGTTGAAACACCTTGTCCTAAAATTGGTTAACTCGACTATCCCGCAAGAGATTAAAGGAATTTCCATCTTGGCATATCTGATGACCATAAAATGTGGAAAGAAAAGAGAATAAAACCTTGCCAAGTGAAAGTAAGCTCTTAGGTACACTATTTGAGATGAATCAGTGCCCAACATGCATTTAAAAGTATCATGGAGGGGTGAGACAGCTGATCTTATTAGAAGGCAATGTGGTTAATGTATTTAAACTACTCAGAAAAACAAGGAGAGTGTAACAAATTCCAGGGATCTAGCATTTATTGAGTTCACTTTCTTTTGGTAAAAGGTCAGTAGAAGCTTTCAGAGCCTGAAAAAAAATACTTTTTTGGACTATGCTCTCCAAATCTCCCAGCCGATATGGCTGCTACAGTAGCTATGCCGGCTGAGGGATTCTTGATCTCACTTAGCAACAGTGATCCACCATTTGATAATCTCCAGGCTGGCATCATTACTGTAATGCATGATTATAAACTGCCCTAGAAAATAGTCCAGAAGTTTCAACAAGGATAGCATCTAGCTGCTAGTCACCTGACTGCTTTGTCAAACTAGAGTGAGCTGGATTATATCATTCCTGAAGGAATTACATTGACTGTCTATTGAGGAGTAACCTCAATTCAAGGTGTTGTTGCTGTTGTTTGCTGTCAAGAGAGACCTCCAAGATCCCAGCCATCCACTGCCCTACTGAGCTCTTGCAAACTCAGGGCCAGGGATTACTTGATTGAATCAATCCACCTTTATCTTCATTTATTTTTCTTTGTACTAGATGAGGTGGCTTTGTGATTAAGATACTAATTCTGAGGATTAGAAGTTCAGAAAGTTGGCAGTTTGAGGCCCAAGTGCTGCATGATGGAGTGTGCTCCTGTCACTAGTCCCAGCTTCTGTCAACCTAGCAGTTCGAAAGCAAATAGATAAATAGGTATCACTTCAGTGGGAAGGTAACAGCATTTGGTGCAGTCATACTGGACACATGTCCACCAGATTAATCTTCAGACAATGCTGGCTCTTCAGCTTAGTAACGGATTTGAGAACCACCCCTTACAGTTGGTTACAAACAGACATTCATGTCAAGAGACTACCTTTACCTTTACCTCACTACTTCTTACTGTAACCCTGTATTTGCACTTTCTTCCAAACTTTTATCAGTAAGCATTCCAAATCTTTGCTATTTTCTGCAAGTAATATAGTGCTATCTACATATTTTAAATTGCTGTTCCTTCCCCAAAATTTCATGCCTCTTTCCTCTGAGTCTAATCCTGCTTTTCGTATGGCATCTTCTGCATATCAATTAGACAGACAAGTTGATAAAATGCAGCCATATCTAGCCCCATTGCCAATGGGAAACCATTTTGTTTCTCCATATTTTCTCCTGACTGTGGCCTCTTGTCCAGAGTACAGGTTATACCCCAAGACAATAAACTAATGAAGTGAGCTAGAATTAATGGAAGTTTATGTGAAATGAAATATATTTGCCTTTAGGATGACACAAGATGCTTCATTGCTTTTGTTCCACCAGAATAACATCTAGCAATATCAGCTTCATTTACTGTATATACCACACTAAGCAGTCTCTAAGTGGTTTACAACTGTAAGCAAATTGCCCCCAACAAATTGTATATTCATTTTGGCGCCCTAGGAAGGATGCAAGGCTGAGTTGACCCTGAGCCCCTGGCTGGGATTGAACTCACAACCTTGTGGTTTGTGAGTGCCTGCAGTACTGGCATTTAACCACTGCGCCACCAGGGCTACAAAATGTGACAAGACTACAGGATATTGTGAGTTTACCATGTCCTGATGTTAGTACATTATAACAGATATTACAGATGGCAAACTAAATATACAATTTTTATCTCCTTTGTTTTTACACAAACCTACTTCATGTCCAGTTTAGCCTTGTAGGTGCACAGCATGTTCTAAGGCACTAACCATTCTAACATAAGAATCAGTGGTATCTTTCATGTTCTTAATGTTGTTAAAGGCCTAGTCAGCTCAAGAAATAACCTGTTCATAAGAAATAACTGTAAGCAGTTTAAAGATGAACTTGCACTCTAAATAAATAAAAAAAATTGTTAAGAGGGTAAAGAAAATGCCACAGCCTCATTCTTGGTTTTATTACTTAAACAGTTTTTTAAAAAAAGAAATCCCCACACTTTTGATATCTGGGGTGCCTAAATCACAAACCCAGACATAACTTGGAGCTTTCTATCATCACAGAGCACAAGCCATGGTTGAAGAAGGAGAGCAGAGAATGTCTCCTTGTCTTCTCGTTGTTTCGAAGGACAACACTGCCATCTGCTGGAATATTTTTTCTAGTATTTTTCTTCTTCAGGTTTTCCAACTACATATGCCCACCCTATCAGCTTGGTAATTGTGCATAAAGAATGCCTGTTAACAGTGGGAACTACACAAGGGAGTGATGTGACCATCACCATATCCATCAACCTTTTGATTCCCCACATGAATGAATTGCCTTACACTGAAATGCATTCACATTGAAACAATATTCCAGGGTGCTACTTTCCTTCTGTTTTCCCCTAACTATCTATACAGTTTGATGTGTGCCTCCAAGTCATTTTTTTTAACTTATGGTGACTCTAAAGCAAATCTATCGTAGGGTTTTCTTGGCAAGTTTCTTCAGAGAGGGTTTGCCATTGCTAACTTCTGAGGCTAAGAAAGTGTGACTTGTTCAAGGTCACCCAGTGGATTTTCATGGCTGAGCTGAGATTTGAACCCCGGTCTCCAGAGTTCTAGTCCAACACTCAGACTGCAACACTACATTGTAAATGTTGCCAATTGTAAAACTCATCATGGTTGTGCATGCACATTTGGTTATGCATTCAGTCACATATATGGGTGTGCATTCAGCTGGGCAACATTGTTATGGAACACATGGGTTGTACAGCACAATCAACACAAAACTCCATATGCAGAGATTTACACTGGCAATCCCAATGGATGCTCTCAGCCACATTCACCATTGGTGGGCAGATTCCTAGAGTCCAGGTGACATATCCTGTGTGAAATGAGCAGAGCTTGGAAAAGTTAGTATTTTGCACTTCACAGCTATTAGAATCCCTCAGACAGCATAGCATAGGGGGTTGTCAGTTGTACTCCCTACAAGTAATTTATCCAAGCTAAGTATGTATCTTATTTTGAAATATTCCTCAACATGTCCTTCATCATAGAAGACTCCATGACAGATATACCAGAGTTCCACAGAAGACCCTTCAGTTTCAAAGGGGCTGTAGGAAGTTTCACATCTGAAAAACCACTGATGTAGTACACTTTAAGATCAATTATAAAAAGGCAGAGGAATAGATGTGGGGTAAGGACTAAAGCAGTTTTTGTGTTTTCAGATTACAAAAAGCCAGTTGGATGTGATGATACAGATGGCTGGGAAAAAAATAATTAATAAAGCAATGACTCCTACAAACAAGTTAAGAAAAGAAAAAAAATTGTCACATAGTTTTTCAGGAGAACAATCGTAGCTAATAACCTCATCGGCAAGATTTCTGGACCGTGGATTTTTCTCATGAGTTAGCAAAAAAAAGCAATGCTGGCTGTTCACGATTTACAGGATTGTCATCAATTACATTTTAAGACTAGAATTTTGTATCATCAGTAAAGACACATTTTATTTTTATATAGCATCTATAATATACACTTAGGGAGAATGATAGTATTGTCAGAGAACATTGTGATGATGAAGAGGGTGTGGGCAGTGTTGCCCAGAAAGAGTTTAATCTGAAAGTTCTTCAATGGCTGACAGATTTAAGAGAGGCATTGTTCTACAGTAGATGGTTGTTTAGCAAAGAATCCACTGGGTAGATTTTTACCTGTGTAACAAAAATGCTGATGATCTTAATGGACAGCGTTCTATCAAAATGACTTTGGCCTACAGTTCTTGGTCTATAAGATTAGTATATTCATCAGACCACATTGTGAACATGATCAAGAGATGCTGTGGGAAATTTTTAAAAATATAGTAATCTATCCTTATTTGCAGTTTCACTTTTTGCATTTTCAATTACCTGTGGTCAGCCACAATCTGAAATACAATGTAGTCCCCCTTTTCAATGCTTTTGCCCTCCGCCATTTCAATTATTCATGGTTAATCACTGTGTGAAAACATAACAGGCACAAGGTTTGATGTGATCCACAGTTTCAGGCATCCACTGAAGGTCTTGGAACATATTCCCTGCAGCTAAGGGGAGACTACTGTAATTGATATGGGCAACACTTTCAAACTTGGTGTTACTCATGGTCTCTTCTTCCAAAGTTATGTCAATTCAGTCCAGATTCCACACTGTATTATGTTTGTGTTTTTGAAGTTCCCATGAAAATGTTTTCAAATTTTCATGTGTATTTTTTAATTAATTTTTGTATGCCTTTTGAAAAACGTCCACATTTTTGTGTACATTGTTTCTCAAATGTATACATTTTAAGTGATTTTGCAATAAAGAAAGTGTTTTCTGCAGATTTTTTATATAAAAAACAGATTTTGAGCCCAGTTTTTGTAAATGAAAACAAACAAGAACTTACCTTGCAACCAATACATATATCACAAAGGGCTGGTATTCAAAACCTATGGAAACTTGTGTCTTAATATTTTTAAAAAATATAATGATTAAATCACAGAAGAATAATCTGTGAATTAGAAGGGACCTCAAGGGTCTATTCTATGCCCCTGTCATGCAGGAATACACACCTAAAGTATTCCTGAAAGATGCGCATCCAAGGTCTGTTAAAACACTTCCAAAAATAGAGAGTCTAGCACCCTCTGAGGCAGTGCATTCCACTGTTGAACAGGCCTTACAGTAAAAAAAAAAGTTCTTCCTAAAGTTTAGGTGGAATCTCTCTTCTTGTAATTTGAATCCATTAGTTCATGTTCTTGTCTATGAAGCAGCTTTCTCCTTCTTGTACATGGCAACCCTTCAGATATTTAAAGACAATTTGGATCTCATTTTGGGAGAAAGGAAGTATATCAAGGCAATAAATAGCTATCATGTCACCTTTCAGTTGTCTCTTCTCCATGCTAAACATGGAGAATCTTTGTGGAAATTGATATAATAAGGATATAAACATGAAACAACCAATAGTAATAGAAATAGTAATAGTAATAGATGCACAATGGCTTGTTACAAACAGCCAAAATAAAGCTGCTTCGAGTCACAGTGGAGGTATGGTGTTTCAATGATGCATGTGTCCTAAGAGTCCAGAAGCCACACCAAAGCCACGCTCCAGTCTTTAGGGCTGGAGCATGGCTTTGGTGAGACTTCTGGACTCTTAGGACGCATGCATCATTGAAACACCATACTTCCACTGTGACTCGAAGCAGCTTTATTTGGGCTGTCTGTAACAGGCCTTTGTCTAGGAGTTTGGTACTGGCCAGTGTTTTGGACACTCCAGATCCCATTAACC